>NC_090937.1:1301630494-1301933525 GCF_040938575.1 Ambystoma mexicanum
AGTTCGGGAGGGAACGGCCCATGCCATCGGAGGGATTGCTACCCTACCGATTCATTACCAAGACTTCCAGGATGTGTTTCAAAAGGAGCAGGGTAATATGCTCCCCCCACCACAGACCCTATGACTGCCAAATCAAACTGCTACCTGGAGCTCAAATTCCTTGTGGATGCATGTATGCGCTCAGTGAGCCCGAGAACCAACACCTGAAAACATACCTGAAGCAGTACCTGGCCAATGGTTTCATCCGCCCATCCAAGTCATCGGCCGCGGTGCCGTTATGCTTCGTGCCAAAAAAGGAAGGCTATTGGAGAACGTGTATTGACTACCGTGCACTGAAACAAGTAAAAATCTCTACCCTCTGCCTTCGATTCCGGAGTTACTGGACCATGTTAAGGAAGTCCAGATCTATACTAAGTTGGACCTGAGAGGGGCCCATCATCTGGTACGCATAAAAGAAGGGGACGAGTGGAAAATGGTATTTCGTACCAAAAACGGCCTGTTCGAATACCAAGTAATGCTGTTCGGCCTATGCAACGTTCCCGCGGCGTCCCAGTATTTCACGAACAGTGTCCTTCGAGAACTCATCAACGTCTGCGCCCTGGTATACGTAGACGACATCCTGGTAATATTCAACATCTGAGCAAGAACACATTGAGCAAGTGCGGGCAGTCCTGGCCAAACTCCGAGAACACCATCTTTATGCCAAGCTGGAAAAGTGCTTGTTTCATGTTACAGAGGTGAAATTCCTGGGCATTATTCTCTCTCCCAAGGGGATAAGGATGGACGCTCACAAGGTGGATGCTGTCCTCAATTGGGCAGCGCCCAATTCAATCAAAGGCGTCCAGAGCATGTTTGCGAATTTCTACCGTCGATTTATCCCTGGAATCTCCCAAATCGTACACCTGATTACATCCTTGTTAAGGAAATGCAACAAGATATTTAACTGGACTGAGGCAGCCGAGAAGGCTTTCCAGGAACTCAAAATGTGGTTCACCACTGCTCCCATTTTGCGACACCCACGTCCAGACCTTCCTTATATTGTGAAAACTGATGCGTCCAGTCTGGCAATGGGGGCGGTTCTGTCTCAAAGAGACCCGCTAACTGGCCAGCTACATCTGGTGGCCTTTTGGTCACGGAAATTCACGCCAGCAGAACTCAATTATGCCATTACAGATAAGGAACTATTGGCCATTAAGGCTGCCTTCAAAGCCTGGCGACACTATCTGCTGGGGGCCAGGCACACCGTCACCGTGATTACGGACCACCAAAACCTCCAATATCTGAAGGGGGCGAAGGCTCAGTCGTCACGATAACTGCACGGGGCCCTCTTCATTGCAGAATATGACTTTGTGATTACGTACAGACCGGGGGTCAAAAACTGCAAAGCTGACGCGCTGTCCCGCATGGGCACTGACGAAATGGCACATACGCCTCCGGATCAGGTGGCCATCATACCTGAGAATAGAATCCTAGGCATCACAACCACCATGACCGGGGACGAGCTCCTATATGAAATTCGGCAGGTATTAACCCAGGAGCAACTGCAGGAGTGGGGTTCCAGGAGAGAGCAGTACAGTATTAATAATCTTACCAAAACAGGCTATTCGTACCTGTGAAGGAATTGCAAGAACAGGTAATCTCCGAATATCACGAATCCCTCCTTGAAGATCATCCGGGAATCGCCAAAACCTTGGCCAAGGTCAAAAGGAATTACTGGTGGCCCACTTGGCGCAAGGATGTAATCGAGTGTGTGTCATCTTGCGGTATCTGTGCCCAAAATAAGTCCATCAAACAAAGACCCGCCGGCCTGCTACAGCCGTTGGATGTTCTACCAGCCCCATGGCATACTTTATCGTTAGATTTCATCACTGATCTCCCTCTGTGTCAAGGATACAATACCATTCTGGTAATCGTGGACCTATTTTCCAAAATGGCTCATTTCTTCATATTCAAGGGTCTTCCGACTACGTCCGGCCTCGCCAAAGTCTTCCTTGAACAAGTTGTGCGCCTGCATGGATTCCCTTCAGTCCCAATATCGGACCGTGGAACCCAATTTGTATCCAGCTTTTGGAAACAATGCTGCTCATTGGCCCAGATAGACATCCGTCTGTCCACTAGTCACCACCCCGAAACCGACGGCCAAACGGAGAGAACGAACCAGACTCTCGAACAGTACTTACGCTGCATGCTTCACCAGGGAGAAGGGAATTGGAAAGATCTTCTATGGGTCGCTGAGTACGCCTATAATAATTCTCTACATAGTACAGGACAAACGCCATTCTTTACAGTGTATGGGAGACACCCACGCACTTCTGAATTAGACGCCCCCTCAACCCTGGAAATGCCGGCTGTCAAGACCCTGCATTCAACCATCACTCAGGCCTTCACTAAAGCACAAGAGCATCTAGAACAAGCTAAGGCACGCCAGAAAAGGTGTGCGGTCCAGCTTCGCTCCAAGGCCCGTGTCTACCAGGTTGGAGATATGGTGTGGCTAGCCTCCAAGCACATACCAATAAAAGGAAAGTGAAACGTTTCACCCGCGGTTTTTGGGACCATACCCTGTGGAGGCCATAATTAACCCCGCCGCAGTGAAGTTGACCCTACCAGCCCACATGCGAATACACCCAGTATTCCATGCATCTCTCCTGAAACCAGTCAAGCCGGGTACCCGAATAACTAGCCCACCTGAGCCTGTCATCGTTCAAGGGGAATACGAGGTGGAGGACATTCTGGACTCGAAGTATGTAAGGACTAAACTCTACTACCTTGTGGATTGGAAGGGGTATGGACCACAGGACAGGACATGGGAACCCAGTGAATACATCCATGCCTCGCGCTTACTTCAGCGTTTCCATCAAACATTTCCTTCCAAACCAGGACCAGGTCGGAGGACCATTTTGAGAGAGGCCTTGGGGGGGGGGGGGGGGGGAGTGCTGTCACGACATTGTCCCCACCGAATGTCCACGGGGCCCTAAAGACTGTTCAGCCCCCCTCGAATCCCTTGGAGCCAGTCCTGGCGCTGTTGGCATCGGAGACACCTGCTAGGATGGGGTTTCAATGGGCAATGGACAAGCATGGCCGCACCCATGCGGAACACTGGAGAACTGCATTTGGCGGTCTAGCATCTAGTTATTCTGCTTTAGCAGCGCGACGTTCACTGGGTCCTGCTCAGCATCCTGGCCTGCAAAGGCGAGAAAAAGACAAGCATTTCCAACTTACCTGTTCCACGGAATCCTCCGGCTGCTGAGACCATCCAACCCTCACCATCTTCCTCCGGCTCCATCCCTGTCATCGTGTGAGCAGCTTACCAGTCCGCCAGGAGGGCCATCTTCTCCGAGACATGTTCTGCTCCCGTGGTTTCTGGAGTACCACTCCTCGTTTATTCTTCTCGATAGCACAGGTTGGCCATTTGCAAGGACGCTCTCTGCGCCGCTTGGCGTTTCATCTTACCTTTTCACTCCCAGCTGTGGCCTCCGCCTCGGCCTCCAACACCTGCATGAAAAAGGGGAGAAGGTTATTTGTGCTTACATCACCAAAGACATTATCTGAACTTCATCTACAAAGACTTACCTGAAAGTGCGGAGTAGTAGCCGGTCTTGACTCCGGCCCTCGCCAGTGAAGAAACTCGGCGGTACGGTGCCATGGACGACGTGCCCCTGCCCAGCGCAGCAGAATGGTGAGCGCACCATTTATAGAAATCAAGGTGAGAGGCGTCCCAGGGGAACCACAAGGGAATCGGGAGCCTGGGAGGCGGGTCGCCAGGGAAAGAACAGGTAAGCTTCATCTCCTGTCTCCTAGAGCCAACCCTCGACATCGCGAACTCCAGGGTAGGGGAAGGGACCGAAGAGTATCCCGGCCAGTCGAGAAGGCATCCCTGCGATACAAGGTGAGCGTTACACTTGCAGACGACTGGTGACAAAGACTCGCCCAGAAAACATCCCATATGTAAGCCACTCGGTGACTGGCCACAAGTGGAACACAACAAAACGTGGGATAGGCAGTGGCTACATCAGAAGGCAACAGGGAGAAGCACATCCCAGTCACTAACATAGAAATAACCTAGCACTTTTTGGAGAGATGCCGATATTTCCAGAAGCCTTTGCTTTGTGTCCAGATGTGCAGGTGTAAAATTCTCTTTTGCTGCAACATACTGAATGGTTCTCCTAGCTTCGGTGTTCTGTGATATAGGCTGGGCAGCTCCATTGAGATGCATGAAGGTGAGGTGTACCAAGCAGAGCAAGCAACCCAAAGCTCTGTTGGGGTAGACGAAACCGCGTCTGCCAACCTAGGCGGCAGACCCTTTGTTAGAGGATGGGGTTCTAAATCCTATTCCTTGGCAGGGATTTTGGCAAAGGGCTCCCCGTAGTCACATGCATGATGATTATGCTCTTTCACGGCAACCCGTGCCCAACCAAGTCAAATGTTGTTACATTTAATGTGCGATATTGAAAAGTACATTTTTCAAGAAGTACAAGAAATGTAAGCTCAGTGCCACACAAGTGAAAAATGCCATGCCTTCTTAAAAAGCCCCTGCAGACCAATGTATTGGTAAAGAATTTAAAGTTTTCAACAGAATGGAGATACAATTGTAGGCACAGACATAACCCAGATGTTTACTTCATATTGAACCATCTTCGACAAGAACAAAGTTAAGCAGTGAATGTAGTTTACAGAAATATAAATATTTCCTGAAGAAAATAAAAAAGGTAAAGACATCTCACGTGACAATTCATGAAAAGTAAGCGAACCAAACCAATGAATACAAAAGTTACATGTGCACCATTAACAAGTTAACTTGGCAAATGTATTTCATTTAAATAAAATACCATTAATTACTGGGCAGTCCTCATTCTTTGGATCCTGAAGTCTAGCCAACGCCAAAACAGCATGGATTCTCACATTTGGAACCTTGTCTTTTATTCTGATCAGCATGGCTTCATGAATTCGATCAAACAAATCGTCATCTATCTGGGCATTTTCTGGCAGAGTCCCCAAGACCTTATTAATAAGCTGGCACACCCTGAATCGAACAGGCTGGCTGTTTGCATTGTGATGCTAGAAAAGAGAAATACCAAGAATAAGTTACATTCACATCATGGACACTGCATTTCTTACAACAGAATTCAAGTAGAATAGTAAATAACTTAACGTGAATGTTCTGGAAATCCAAAAGTCTGACATCGTCCATCTTCGAGATATGCCTGCATTTTCAACTACTGACTGATTCAAACTCCAAAGCTTATAGAGCACTTGCTTACTCATTTATGAGAATTCCAAACAACAATATCATACGCTTCTTCTCCATCAATCCTCTTTCCGAGTGTACTCTTTATTCCGAAAGCTAACACCACATTAAACAAATCTAATGTCATGTAATGTTAGTGCACAGAGGCCTCCAGATAAGTCAAACGCATTAAATTCTTGTAAATACGACAGATTTATTGTTTTACTGCATAAATGTACATGCCAGTTTAGAGCAGAGGGCAGTGCAAAGGTTGGGTTACTTGACAGAAACCAGAACGCTTGTTTTGATTTTTATCTACATAGATGAAATTGCAGGCTTTGTAGAAAAGCCTCTGAAACATACATGTTTTTCTCTTAAGTTTTTCAGAAAGAAACCACACACACTGATATAAGGATCAAGTTTTTGTCAGTTTCTGCTGTGTTGTGATCTACCTGCTCATGCTCCAAACAGAAGAATTGATGTAACAAAAAGGGACAGTCCAGGTAGGCAGGACCCAGGGCTGAAAATGGAGTGTAACAGAAAAGAGGGATACCACCAACATTCAGTTGGTCATATTCTAATTTAAATGTATAAAGAAATGTATTGGTGTAGAAACATCACCATGCAAACCCATCCTCTAGTCTGAGATTAAAGAAAAAACAAGTTTACAGTAAAAAAAAAAAAATGAAGTAGACTGTACCACATACTACCAGGGGATAGATATCCCTATTCAATTGGCTATATTTCTTGTTTTTCAGTAAAGGTTCATAAGACATTAAGGTAGTTACAAACCAACATTTCTCATCAATGAGTTATTCTGAGTTCAGTAGACAACACATTAGACAAACAAAAAAAAAACTCCACAGTTAAATGCTTAATTGTTCAAATGGTGAGAAGTGCATAGCATAAATTCACATGATTGCAAACAAAACCAGATACATGATTTGCTTGGTGGTACTAATGCAACCAGAAAAGAGGTATTTTGAAACAAAGGAAAATGTGTGTCCTCAAATGAGCCCCAATTAGGGTGTAGCTGCAGTCAAATGGTGACCAATCCTAGGTCAACGTTGGGAAAAAGTTCCCTAGGTGTAGCTGGAAGTGGGCAAAGTCCTTGCACGTTTTCAGCACAAATTCTGGTGCCTTCTTATGGGCCGTGGATTGCATCTCCCTGTGGGTAAGAACTCCCATTGGAAGTACTGTTAAGAAGATTAAAAGCCTCAAAGGGTTCTACATGGATAGGTAGGAACACCAGTGGAAAAGGAAAACCAAGTTTCCTAAATTAACAGCACAAACCTTGTCTACGGGTCCCGGCATTAGGGGGGATCCCGTAAGTGCAGAATGGTAAACATTTGACAACACAATGCATCAGGTTATGGTCTTCAAGCTGGTATCGGTCAGGCTGGACAGGGCACGCAGGGTGGACCCAGTTGCCGGGGTCAATCTTTGGGCAAGTAAGGCAAGAATGAAGTAAGCCTTGTGGTAGTGAGCTCATAGGGAAGAGCGAGGAAGGCAGTAGGGAAAAAGGTGACCAGAATTGGTAATCACACACTTACCTTAGGCTGGGTATGGCTGTGTGCGTGGTGTTTCACAAAGCTGTCAGACGTGCATCAAGCCTCATGTGCTGCTGCCAAGAAAATGTATCATGGCGCGTGATCGTGCAGGGCACTTCCAAAGGAATGTTATTGGCACAACATGGCCCGAGTGCTATTGCCAAGGATATGATTAGTGGCACTAAAGGAGAAAGAGGGAAATGCGGGGGCTAACATTATTAAGTACAGAAAGGGCAACAGAATTGTGTCTGTTGATACGACTGCTGATGGTGTAGCAGGCTGCAAGAACGCTTACCTTGAGCATGGCAAGGTGTGCTGCTCCTTGCGCTGGTAGTACAGACGCAGCTCCGTAGCAGAGGAACGGTTCTCTAGAGACTGGGAGTAAGTAAGTGAATGAAACACATGGCTAATGCACATGCGCGGTACCATTAGGGAAGGTGTTTGTTGTGCGTTGCCATAGTAGCGAGGTCTGCATTAACACCGCAATTTGTTCAAGCGGTTTTTAAGTTGTTAATACAGCGCTGGCTGTGTTACCAGAGTGGCGAAAACATGCCTTAGTGCATCCTTTTCTTTCTTTCTTTCCAATTATCAAATGTGTGGGCGGACCCACGCAGGCACTTCCCCATCCCAAAGGATGATGTGCACCTACCCCACCAATCTTACACACAGCCCTCACATTCTCATAACTCCTCCCACCGCCCAATCTGCCCCACAAAATCTAGTAGCACACTGCTCCTCTCCCTGCCTCTCACCCAGACTCCTCCCAGCAAAGCCTTCCCACTCAGTTCAGCCACTCCCAGCGCAGACAACCGAACCCTCATCAACTCTCTCTCCTCAACATGCCTCTAACACGCAAGCAAAAAATGTCCCACAGTCTCAGGCACCCCGCACAGTCCCTCGATTTACGCTTCCCCACTCGAAACAGACCATCATTCAGCCCCACATGCCCTATCCTCAACCGGTTCAGCATCACCTCCTCCCGCCTCTCTCCTCTCTCCTCTCTCCTCCATTCCAGTTTCCCTGCATCGGTGCATCCTAGATGTGTTTAAATCGAAAGTGTTTGATGTACGAATCGGCCGTGGTATAGAGACCTGTGTCGCTGAGCTGCATATAACCTCACAAGAGCAATGCCACTCGGTAGATCCTAATTGGTGGAATGATGTTGCTAGTAACCACGTATCTAAGCATGGTTAAAAGACCAGATGGCACACTATGGAAAAAGGGCTCTGGACAGAGGGACAGTCCCTCGCAGTGATGGTCGGCAGTAAACATTCCCTCATGGTGGAGTTTGAGTGGAAAGTTTTAGATGTTTTATGAAGTGGCTGTGGTGTTAGAAACTGGGGTCTTTGTACTGCATATAACTTCACAAGAGCAATGTCACTCAAGAGATCCTAATTGGTAGAATGATGTTGCTAGTAGCCATGTGACTAAGCATGGTTAGAAGACCAGATAGCACACTATGGGAAAAAGGCTCTGGACAGGGGGGGGGAGCAGTCCCTTGCAGTGATTACAGGCTGTGAACATTCCCTCATGGTAGAGTAGGCGTATGGGAGATCTGGACTGTGCAAGGTGGTTTGAGTGTTCAGGCCTATAGTGATGGTTTGGAGCGCGACCATCCACCAAGCTTCCTTATAGTTCAATGCATTGCTGGTATTGGTGTTGTCCGGCACTTTATCTAGGACCCACCATTTGAATTCATCCTGGTTCTGTTGGTGTTCAATGAAATGGGACACCAGTGGGGCTGTGAGTCCTACAGCGGATTCTGGAGCAGTGTTCTCCAATGAGTTTGTTCACTGGTCTTTTGGTCTGGCCCACATATCTTAGCTCGCAGGGACATTCAATGGGATAAATCCATTTGAAAAGTGGCGAATGGCCCAATCTTTGCCTGCTATTTTGAGAAAATTCAATTTACATGTGAACCTGCAAACTGAGCAGGTGCCGCAGGGTGGTGGCCTGACAGATCCCCGAGGTTCGATAACCTAGATGTCTGGGCCTTCTTTGGTAGTCTGGTGTGCTTCAAGTATTCACTGAAGTTTTTCGAGTGTTTAAATGCCATTATCGGGATGGGTTTGTCAGGTAGACTTTGTTGTACTAGCTGCAAAAATGGTTTAAATACACCCTTGATTCTGTTGGTGTCAGGGCTGAACATGGCGACACATGTAATGATGTCCTGCCCAGAAGCCCTGGTCCTTGGTTGTAACAGTGTTTCTCAAGGGGGGGGGGGGGGGGGGGGTGTACAGTGTCCTCATCCTGGTATTTTTCAGCTGCTTTATGTGGTAGCCGCATGCTAGTAGCCTGGACTCGAATTGTAAGGCATGGTGTCGGTATTGTTCTACTTCTGAACAGTTTCTCCTCAATCTGTGAAACTGTCCAAATGGAAGGTTATCCTTTATGTTTTGCGAATGATTGCTCCTGTAGTGGAGTAGTGTGTTTCGATCAGTCTCCTTTTTGTATAGGGTGCACATTAAGTTTGGCATTTTTAACCTTTATGGTAAGGTCTAAGAAGTTAATGGCAGAAGGACTGCTGGAGATGGTAAATTGTATTGCAGCAGATTGAGTATTGAGCCAGGTGTAGAAATCCAGATGTTCTTGGGCCGGCTCTTTCCAAATAAAGAGGATATCAATATATCTGCACCAAATTTTAATGTTGTTATGGAATGGGTTAGTCATATTCAGGACATGGGTTTCCTCGATTTCAGCCATGTAGATATTGGGCGGGACTGGTGGCAAACGCCACCCCCATCACAGTTCCACTAATCTGGAGGTAAAAAGTCTTGTCAAATGTGAAGTAATTCTTGGCGAGGGCTACCTCCAGCAGTTCAATGATAAAGTTGACGGGGACCCTTCTTTGGGTCACTTGGTGAGTGAGGTGGTGCCACAAAAATTTGAGGGCTGCTTCCTGTGGGATACAGGTGTACAATGCTCTCGGTAATGTTCAAAGGTGCATCTTCAAACGTGGTGATAGCAGACATAGTATCCCTGAGGTACATCGGGGTGAGTTGGCGCAAAGGCTTGAGGAAGGAATCAAACTTACAAATGGGTTCAAGGATAGAACCGCAGCCGGAGACTATGGTTCTCCCGGGAGGGTTTTCAGCGTCCTTTTGCATCTTAGGGAGCGCATAGAACACTGGCATCCTACACTCCGCTGTTCAGGAAGGTCTCTTCTCCATCTGTGATCCAATCTTGTTCAAGGGCATATCTGGTAATGGCTTCAATTTGCTGCTTAATACCACTAGAAAGATCTTTTCTCAATTTCCTGTAATTAGTTTCATCATCCAACAGGGTCATTACCATCTTCAGAAGAATTGGGCATATTTTCCTAACATATTAGGAGCCTACAGGCGAAATATGCAGACATGATCCCTTCGGAGCTCCTACTCCCACCCGTGCACATCCTGTAATCTATCATGTATTGTAAGCCCGAGTCCTCCAAAAAAGCAGTCCCCAGCAATCGCAGTGTCAGAGGAAACACTAGAGAATCAGATGGCAACCAGAACAGTCCTTCAACTTACTCCTGGGGTGAAAAACATCAACAAGGCACGAAAGGGGCTGATAAAATGGCACCTGCCCACTGACTAACACGAAGGAGGAGCAGGCACAGTGGTCTGACTGTCCTGCGACGGGTTACCCAAATGAGCCCGGGAATGAGCTACTGATTGCACCGGGCCACCGAAACGGAGAGCATGGAAACGTGCCCCAGACTCCAACAGGGAGGGGGCGACCCAACCAGCGGGCAATAGCGCATCGTTAGCGCTGTGATGGGGGGAGCCCATCGGGCAGGGCACCCGGCAAGTGGAACAGCAGGCAGCAAAGTCTCCCGGTGGAGGGGCGGCGTATGACACCACAGGCAGGGTGCTGCAGACAACTGTGGCATGCTGGTGGTGGGGAGAGTGTGGTGGGAGGCAGCTCTCCTTGGCCTCACCTTACGGGGCGTTGCCTGGGGACCTGAGCGCACTGCTGGCAGCCTGCTGCAAGAAGTGAAAAGGCACGTCGTCAGCGTTGGATGGGACCCGGCCGGAGACCGCCAAGGGAGGGGAATGCTCTGTCGGGAGGAGGGGCACCGGCGAGCACACGGTGGGACTGTACCAGAACTTTGTGCGGCCACCCGGGGTGCTCCCCATTTTAGAGTGCCCACATCGCAGAGGGGAAAGAAATACCATAACACAAGGTGTTACTATAACACACGGTGCAGGGCTCCCCAAACAGGGGCAAAGAGCAGCACACAGGGCTGACCAGACTAGAAGCCTCAGAGGCACGCTGCACTCCCCAAACAACGCCTGCTAGATTGTAGCTGATGAGGCCTTGGACATAACCCGGACAGCAGCGTTCATGCTCCCATACATTCATAAGGGCCAGAGGAGGAACCCCGAGACCCAACGGCCTACCAAGTTGATGTGGACAGGAAAGAGTGCATTACCAGCATTGGATTGCGGCTGGAGGGACCCCTCGCCCAACGCTATTAGGGGCTCCACCGGTGTCAGTTTCATGGGGGCAAGGCCAAGGTGAAAAGGGAAAGAAGGCCTAGGGCGGTCGTACCCAGTGTGCAGAATCCTTGCCACATCAATATCTCACGCATCCGGCGACAAAGGGACGGAGGCCTGAGGCAGACCTGAAGACCACCCCTGCCTTCTGCTGCCCCAACCAAAGGGAGGGACTCCCGCAACACATCCCCAAGGAAGTGGAACCCTCTGTGAGAAACCTGAAGGTGCATCACCCACTAGTCCCCGCCGATCTCTCTTTCAAGTGGCCAGGGCACGGCCATCACCTTTGGATCCAGGCCCTGGGGTGAAATAGCGTAAAGGATCACCTGGGTGAGGGGTCCTCTGGGAGTGGGAGACCGGATGGTGAGACGCAGTATCCCTCTCTTTCCTGTAACACCTTTACCCCATCCTATCAGATAGGATACGTAGGAACTTTACCCACTTACGGATTGGCAATTGGTATATTAGTCCAGCCCTTTATTTTGACCAGAATCTACTAGGACTGCGTTCATTGTTTGATGGTGTAGCTTGTGCCCATCTTTAGATTTAGGATTAGATAGGCATTATTCAAACACAATTGAAGTTCAATAAACACTCTTGAACTGAGATTACTTGTGTCGGTCTTCACTGTTTGATAACATGCCTTCCTTAGACCTCCCAGAAGTCTGGCCTCACAGCCGCGATCTAATCAGGGGCAAAGGGACGGAGCAAGAAGAGTATCCGCTGAGGCAGGAGACAGACAGGGCCCAATCCCACCAGAGGTGGCCAACCCACCAGTCACCTCAGCAGCTCGCTCTCTCTGGGGCTGGAAGAATAGATCATGGGAGGCAAAGGTAAACAGCCCAAAATGGACTCTTTCACAACCTCAACAGCACGTCGGCATACCTCTGCCACAGCAAACCCCACCCCCCTCCGACAGAAAGGGGGGGGGGGGGGACTAGATGGCGACCCTGGAGGCACGAATAGCGGAGGTTCTCCTAGCGGTACAAAGCTTCAGAATGGCGCCGGAACAGCAGATCGGACACATAGGGAAGGACCTGAACCTGTTGTGCATAGATTTACACAAAGTGGCAGAGAAGCAGAAGGAGACAGACTAAAGTAGCCTCAGCAGAGACAGACAAACACTTCAAGCACAAGTCTCCCAGCTGTTGCAGGTAACAAAAAACGCTACCGGTACGGGCGGAGGACACAGAAGGGCGGTCCCCGCAGGAACAACATGCGTATTATAGGCCTGCCAGAAGGGGAAGACGAGTCCATGGAACAATTTCTGGAGGACGGACTACAGCACGAACTGGGCACTAAAGGCCTCTTCAGGTGGAGCAGACCAACCGGGTCCCTCGCAAAGGACCCCCCTGTACTCCCTGGTGCCCTCCCTAGGCCAGTGATCGCACACATTCAATTACAGGGATAGTGATGCAATACTCCAGCTGGCGAGACGGCGGGCCCGATACCCACAGGACAGGGGTCCGCTCTCATATTTTCTGACTATATAAAGCTTGTTCAAAGCCTATGGCAGCACAATGAGGAAATCAAACGAACCCTGCAGGATAACAGGATTCGGTACATGCTCCTATATCCCCTGCCCCCCTGCCTCAAGATTAAAACAATGGTTTTGCAACTTGCCTGAAGAGGCTTGGCAATGGTGGGAAGTGGAGGAAAGCTGGACCAAAGTTGAAGCCCCGGCTCAGGGGGAAGCATAAAGCAAGAGAGCCTCGACAGCCCACAGAGAAGGCGATGCAGGGGAAGGACGTATGCAAATCATTGCAAGTTAGGAGGGGCAAAGTGTCACGCTCACCTGATTCCCACAGAGGCGCAGGTCTGGCTTCGAGTGCTGATGCTTCTTCAGTGGTGAAGCGCAGGACTCTGAAGATGGACTGGAAGGGCCCCTCTACTCTGGTCTTTTCTGGCTCGCAGGAATATTCCCCTGTGCGTGAAAAGGGAGTATTACCTACTGATGGAATAATGCTCAAGCCTCCCACTCCCTTCCAGCCCTCCACGGTACCCTTCCACGATTCCCCGTGAAGTCTCACCTTAGGGTCTGGAAGGAGGAGTTCTCCATCCTGTTTCTGATGCAGGGGCGCGTTGAAACCCAGTTACTTCACTGGATTGAGGTTTGATGGGAGTTCAAAATAAGCTTGACTATTCAGGTGAGGCGCTGTAAGAGCTCTGTTGCAAGTTCAAAAGTTCAAGCTTAATAATAATGTTCATTGTCTTATTGCAGCAAGCGCTAATGCTTATGTCTTTTTTCCCCTTAGGGGCCAGGGTTCGGAATGCCGGAGATATGGCGCCGACCCGAAGTGAAACGTGCAGTTCCAGTAAATGACAGGTAAGTTCTGGATGAGCGTTCAGGTAATGTCTTTGCATTCGCTCATTCAATGTCCTTGTCTTTTTTCCCCGTAGGGGCCGGGGTCCGGAATGCCAGGAAGCGGCAGGACCCGAAATGAAATGGGAATAACCCAACAGGTAAGTCTTAGAAGGAAACTGAGCCTTTCCTATTCCCTTCCTTCAAATCTTGTTTTCTTGTCTTTTTCTCTCTAGGCTCTGAGAAGTGGGTGCGGATCCGGATGATCGCTGCTGAAGATGGAGGCGCCCAGGAAAGGTGAGTGAAATGCAGCGCTGCAGCGATCGAAGCGAAATGCTTTTAAAATGATGTCTTCCCTTTCAGGATCGTCGGTGTGATGTCTCTGTGATGCAGCTTTAGCTGGTAAGGTCTTCTTTCTCTCCAATTCTCTCTTATCTCCCTTTGCAGGCGACCCAGGATGCTGACAGGCGTGGCTGAAGTCCAGATGCAGGAGCTGACACGGTGAGCGTCCAGCTGCGAGGAGCAGAACAACGCGAAGCGTGAGTTGCTGATCGGGCGTGGTTTAAATAGCTTTGGAAGAAGTTCCAGGTATGTATCCTTCCACCGATCATGTATGTATCCTTCCCCGACCACACCCAGGTGGAAAGTAGTCCTACAGGTAAAGTAGTTCCATTCAGGCCTCAAGAGGGCCTGGATGTAGCAGCATGGTCTGCATCAGATAAGTGCACATTAAAACACTTGAACACATGTATAGCTTTATGAGCCTGACGCCTAAGGCGCCAGGACAGGGGTCTAACATGACCCTGGCGCCTAAGGCGCCAGGACTGTGTCCAAAGGGCCCCAGCTTGGGCCCGCTGGCACTTCCGTGGGGGGAATGATGCCTGCCTCTGGGGTTGCTGGGTCGGACCTGGCTCCTTGGAGGTAGGCATCATGACACAAAGTAACTGTGGCAGAGGACGGCACGCGAGCAGGGGGAGGGGTGGGAAGGGAGGGGTGGGAGAGGCGGGGTGGGGTGGGGGTCTAATTCAGTGAAACGCAGATTATGGGATCTCTACAGAGGAGGGAAGGGGCAGTGGTCGGACCAATGGGGTCAGTGACAATCCTAACCAGGACCGTGAGGGGTCTGGAACGCCCTGCTTGGCTTCAGAAGCTCCGGGATACCTGAAAAGATGGGGGGGGTACAGATAAAACTTCTTCAGAATACACATCTTAAAGAAGAACTGGGGAAAGTGAAAGCCTCATGGGACCCGGGAGGTCTACAGGACGATGTACTCTTCATATGCCAGAGGGGTCTTAACCTGAACAGCCAGCGGGGCCCCCCTCCAAATCACCAAGGTGAGGCAGAACCAGGAGCGCAGGACTCTTCTCCTAGTGTGGGAGTTGGAAGGAAGGTAGGTCGGTCTGCCTTGTTAACTCTTATGCCGCAAACGCCGACCATGACGCATACTTCCCGGGGGTGGTGGCCATGATAGGAGGGCACGGGTACGCTGACCAGGTTTCAGGGGGCAACTTCAACGGTGTGCTCCAGTCCCAGCTGGACTAATCAGAACCCAGAAAAAGTGACAACGCTCTGGCCTCTAGGTCTTTGGGACATGCGCTGGCAGACCTTGAGTTAATACATCTCTGGAGGGGAAGTAAGGGCAATGAGAGGGGCTACCTCCTACTCCCACCTGCATGGGACACATCGCGGATATTGTATCTGTCTTTGGGGAGGGAGCAGTTCCCCCAGTTCCAGGATATCGACTATATGGGTATGACGCTATCTGGCCACGCACCCTTAAAGGCCACAATGTTTTGTGGGAGGAGGGTAAGTAGCATACCCAGCTGGCAGTTGCGGGCCGAGGCCCTGGTGTATGTTGCCTATGCAGAGGAATTTAGGAAGGCCATAATGGATTATTTTGAGCTGAATGAAGGCTCAGTGGGTGAATACAGGGTAGTGTGGGAGACATTCAAAGTCACAATCCGGGGTAAATGCTTCGCTACATCACACAGGTTCCGGTCGAGGTTACTAGCTACCCTGAAAGCAGAGGAGGAAAGGATCAGGAAAGTAGGAGAGATGGCGACGGGGTCACTGTGCGGGGCCGAGCTCTTATGGTCCAGGGTGAATTAGCGGAAGCCACGGCACCACCTGGGCAAGCATGACTTTCCACATTAGACAGCCAAAATCCATGGGTAGGGAGACTCGAGGCTGGGAAACTCCTGGCGTGGTTGCTCAAACAGAACAACGGCGGCACCCGATTACACACATTGAGGATGAGGCAGGGAACTTGGTTAAGACGCAAGAAGATGTTAACGCAGTCTTCCGGAAGTACTACAAACAGCTGTATGTGAGCGAGCGGAAGGTGCAGCGTATGGAGGACGTAATGGGACATGCCTCCCTCCCCCGGTTGAGGGAGGAGGTGGTGACAAAACTAGAGGAGCCCATATCGGAGGAGGAAGTTATGATGGCTATTGAGGCCCTGGGATAGGGGAAGAGACCTGGGGGCGATAGCATACCAGCTGAACTTTAAAAACTGTACGCTGACCAATTAGCCTCTATGAGGAGGCCTTCCAGGAGTGGCGGCTCCCCACATCCACGAGGGAAATTCCGGGAAGGATCCGCAGCAATGCTGATCCTATCATCCCATCTCGCTATTGAACACTGACACTAAGATATTGGGTAAGGTGCTGGCGTCCCGGCTCTTTAAGAAAGCCTCTCACCTGATCCACCAGGATCAATGCGGGTTTCAGTGGGGACGCAATACCACAATGAACCCCCGGCCGCTCCAATATGCCATTGAGGAGGACCAGGGGGGGACAAGGCAAAGCTAGCGGTCGTCTCCCTAGACGCAGTCAAAGCATTGGGACTGGCTCTTTCGGATACTTGAAAAAGAACAGCATGGGGACGAATATACAGCGATGGAGCCTCCTGTTACAATCTGAACCGACAGCCATGGTGAACACACTACAAGATGGGGGAAGAGGTTAGGAGGGGATAGACTGACAGTTAATGGGGGAGCCAAGGAAGCACCATTCAGGATTTCAGACACTATGGAGGGTGACGGGGGAAAACAGGGGATTCTTGCCTAACTGCAGTGGTCAGGCAAGCCTGGAAGAGGACCTAGGTCAAGTTACAGATGGGGTGGGGTATAGTCCTTGCATGCGTCCCCTCCCAGCCCCCCTCCCCCCCTCCCCCCCCCCCGAGAGCCAACTGCAAAGGTAGCAGAGTTCCTAGGGAACATAGGTGACGCCAGGTGCATTGCAGGAAAGTGCCTTACCCTGTGGGATCTTTTTCGAGGGAAGAACCCTGCTGCCCTTTAGCGTTTGGGCCGAGCGGTACCAGGTACCAACGGAGCAATTCCTCAACTAAGCCAGA
This sequence comes from Ambystoma mexicanum, assembly GCF_040938575.1. NCBI lineage: Eukaryota > Metazoa > Chordata > Amphibia > Caudata > Ambystomatidae > Ambystoma > Ambystoma mexicanum. The sequence continues at coordinate 1,301,647,407 of NC_090937.1, forward strand.
TGGACAGGCGCTTTATCAGTTCAATGGAGCATGATATCAGAGGAATGAACCTCCCGCCTCTCCCATCCTGCAGGCGATACTGGACACAGGGACTGAAGGGCATCCAATATTCTAAGCTATATACGGCACTGCAAGACAGTAGGACCCTCCCACACCATATGGTAAGGGACAAATGTGAACGCGACATAGGAGCTACGCTAGAGGACCCCGGTCTGGCTTAGGATATGTAGAAATGTGGGTAAGGTTTCCAGGAACGTCAGATTTGAACTAATCCAATTTAATATGTTACACAGGGTATAACTAACCCCCCAGAAATTGCACATGATAAACCCCAACCATCCGCACCACTGCCTGAGATGTGGGCAACACGCAGCAAGCTTCTGGCACATGGTCTAGGAATGCCTGGTAATGGCGGAATACTGACAAGGGGTAATAATTAAGATTAGTACAATGCCGAGTTGTCAGGTGGAATGTTCTCCTAAGGTGTCTGGTGGGGATGGTCCATGGGGGGGGTGGTACGGAGCCAAAGGAAAGGAGCCTTCCTGCTATTACTGGCCAAGCCCAGAGGCCCGCTCCCAACACAATGTGCGGTGGAAGCTGAACAGGGTTGGTGCAAGCACTGGAAAGGAAGGAGGGATCCAAAGGCAAAGGGTTGGCCTGGAACACCCTTTTACATGATTTATGGACCTCTCCTAACGATCGCCAACCGTGAAGAGTGGCAGCACCTGAACAAGGAGACTTGGGCCATTGCAGGGAGCATACATGTGAGAGGTGACCCGGTGGGAGGGGCTGTGGGGAGGACACTGGGCGGGGGAGTGGGGACCGATCCGAGGTGTGGGGGGGAGGGGCAAGAATGGCTGTTGATTGTCAGTTGGTCAACTGAAGGATTTGGGGAATCAGAGGGAGGGGGGACTCAGGTTGGGTGGTGGGGGGTTGTAATGTTCTCATACAATTAAAAATGATAATAAAAACATGTTTAAAAAAACATGTTAGTTTCATATCATTAACAAGATGGAAGTTAAAATTGAGAATTTTAAAATTGAGAATTAGGTTTAACAATTACGATTTTCTCCATTGAAAGAAAACCCGTATTGCACAAAAGTATTTTTCTGAGTTCCTGTGCTGGTGAATGTATCATCAAGATGCATTTATATGGTGTGTTCGCCAACACTGTGTAGGCGAAGGTTTTCCACAAATGTAATGCATTGTTTGAAACCAGACATATTTGCTGAACAACCGTTTTGTTTCTAGTGGGTTCTATTCATTTTCAAGTTTTGTCATATTTTGGTTGCCTATTGTATACGTTTTACACTAGTTTACATCCATTCAACCTTAACTTGGAGTCAATGTGGTCAGCGAGTCCTTGCTCAAGGGTGAGTGATTGTCATTACACCAATCACAGGGGTCACATTATCTTTCAAATCACAAGACTACAATTAAACCATTCGAAACCTGACTCTCTAGGAAGTACAAGCCCTCTTTAAAAACAAACAAAAATGAAACCGTTACATTTGTAATTGAAATAGCAAAACCTGTCGCTGTTGTGATAATCCAGATAGGTATTTAACTGAATGTAGCACTATATGCATGGTTTCTCTAACTTCTAAGCACTGTAATTATTATACTTCAGTCGATAAACAATTTACCAACCTCTGAAGGAAGTTAGCCGGTAAGATAGCTCAGAGGGTTGAGCGCTCACTGCTGCAATCTATGCATAATCTGCAGGTCACCGATTCGAATCCCGAATCGGCCAACTCAGCCTTTCATCCTTCAGAAGTTGTTAAATATGTACCAACTTTGGTTGGTTGATAATTGTTTGTAAATATGTTTCATGTACAGCGCATTGGCAAAAGCGCTATATAAATATAAAATCATTAACTCTGTTCAGCCAAAATTTGACCATGAGATTAGATATAGAATTTAGCATTTAGCCCTTACCTCTCTGTACTGTTGCATCACAACATTGGCATACCATTAGGTACTACTATTCCAGGAAATGAGGACTTTAAACATCAAAAGCCCAGTCTGCTATCGAACCTCAAAACATGCAGCACAATTCAGGTTTGCTTTATTGTGCAAGTGGCCAGGTGTTTGTAATATATGCAGAAGAGATCAAATGTCCTGACCTTAGAGAAATAACAAAAATGTGTATTCCAGAGGCTTATCCCCGTGTATCATATTACCATCCATTTCTGCAACATATTTAGGAAGTGAGCCAGCTGTAGAGTGACTGGGAATTGGTATAAAAACTGTTTTTCTAAGGCTGAATTCCTTCCAATTATAGTTTACTGAATTGATATTATGCAACGCTTTTCTGACTAGAGTTAGTGTACATATTTGGACTACTCGCCATCAATATCTTTGAGGATCTTGGACTGCAAAGGCAATTAATTGTTCCTGTTCTATGTGGGTCGTTTTCACACTGAGGAAATGGCGAGGCACATGCTGAGCATGTTCTTTACGACAGTAATTTGGTCTTCAGAGGCCTATGATGATGTTCCAGTTATATGCGAGTGTAGCTTGCACCGCTAGGACGAGACCCTTAATTTACCCCATCAGTATGGGGGTGCTTGTACTGCTCCATCCCATGCAGTTTCTTCTCCATGCAAGTGGTCCTTATACTGTTGTAACCCACAATGTATCTGTTCCAAGTGAGTTAATCTTGCATTGTTCAGACTCACAACGTTCCTGCTCTATACGAGGGAAGCAGTCTACTGAGATCCATGGTATACCATTTCTATATTCGGAGTGCCGTACGCACTACTGAAGGCTATGTTACACCTGTTTTATATGAGAGAAGCTTCTTCTGCGGAGACGCGTTCCTGATCTGTTCTCTGTGTGTGAATCTTCTGCCCTTGCTTTAACCTTTCACTGATCCCACTCCACCTGTTTTACATTATAAAGCTTGCATTGGGGTTTCCCCGATTTACCTTTTCTGTTTGTGTGGGGGATGCCTACACATTCCTACTGAAGCTATCCTGCCATATGTGATCGAAGTGTTCATGTGTACTGCTCTTGGACCCTCTCTTTACATGCAAAGGAAAACTCAAATTGTACAATATTCCCATTTCAGAATCTTATTGGGCTACTGATATGTGTAGAATGTCAAGTTTAAACATGCATGCAGCCTTAACTTGGAGTCAATGTGGTAAATGGTCGGCGGCAGCAGGACCCTTGCTTAGGGGTTACTGTCATAACAATCAAAGGGGCCGCAATCTTTAAGATAGTCAAGACTTTGAAACCGGACTCTCCAGCCACTGCAAGTTCTGCTACAAATCGAACATTAATAAAAATGAAATGATTTGAAAACAAAATCAAAACATGTCCCTGTGGTGGTCGAGAAAGGTAATAAACAGTTTTTATGTAGCGCTTCGTGCAATGTTCCTCCAACTTCTAAGCACTGCGATTATTATGTCAACCAATAGTCAGTATACCGATCTCTAGAGGATGAAGGGAAATGGAATTACCACCCCTTTTGCAACTATGCCGAATCAGGAGGTCCCAGAAAATGGGCACCAATTCCACCAGCGTTAGGCCCCGTTATCCCACATTAAAAGGTGTGAATTAAAGCATGTTGCTTCACTGGGTATAGCACTACCCTCTCTCTCTCAATCCCCCTCTTCTCTACCAGAAATGCAAAACATAAACCAATACTCTAACCAAATCAACCCTACCATAATTGAGCTTCACTGACTTCAGTTAGATGGCTTCATACTACTGTGCTGTAAAATTAATAAAGCTATGTTCACTATGAAGACAGCCTACATGGGTCTTGTTTTGCATCACATGGAGCCAGACCATGAACAATTATTAAATGCCTACATTGTAACAAAGAAAGGGCACACAATTCCACAATGTGAACACACCCACAAGACTGTGGCACAACCGAGCCAACACAACAAAGACTAACAAATTTCTATAGACGTTGGACCAAGTTGAAACCACTGGCAATCTGAAGTAAACTTGTATCTGGCAAATTGACACAATTGTACATGCCTAAATTATAGCTCGCACTACTTTCCTCATGGTTATCCTTCCCCCCTTTGACTATAGCACACTGCTACCCCTAAAGGTTTGGTCCATGCTTCACAAATAATCCCAAATGAATGAGTTTGCTTTTGTGCGTGTGCCACAAGCTGAGTAGCATGCAGATGAACATACTGTTTAATGTTTGCGGCCTGGTGAAGAGAATGTTGCATCCTCTTAAACCATTCCCAAATTCCCAAAACGTTATTGCTGTTGGGCACCATTTTCAGCCACATCAAGGGATGCTCTGCATCAGGTCGTCATTGGTCATCTTACATAGGAGCATAACTAAACCTACCTTAAGAAGAAAATTAAACAAATAATTCACTGGAGAATTTTCATCATCTTCATCATCATCATCGTCTTCTTCTGCATTGCCATCTTCTTTCTCTGGCTGGTGAAATGATGTGACAAACCGAGCTACAAAATCAATCACTCGTTCAACTGCTGGCTCACGCTTGTAGATTACTAATGGATACTTAAGAAAGTGCACAAATTCTTCATGAAAAATGGATTTGTCCTCAGTCTACAAAGAAAAACAAATGCCGCAATAAGGCAGTCAGCTTATGCAGAATGTACGTCAGTTAACTTACATAAATTCCCCAAATCCAGTGAAAATGCCCAGCTCACACACATTCTTGTATGTTAATCAGCCACACAGCACTACTACCAAAACAAAAACCGATATTGTAGCAACACATGTGCCACCTAACTTTCTTGTACCAGTGAGAACAACTAGCAACAATTGAATAAAAACTATGTGGCAAGGATGGGACTCCTAGTTCCGTGGCAACCTGCTACTATTATCAACATGTGTTAAACTGGTACCATCGCTCTGGGAAGAGATTGAGTGTAGGTGGTAGGGGGTAGTTGGTAGTGGGGGGATATTGGTAGGTTGTATACAGTGTGGTTAGGGAAGTTAAGGACTTTGTCTAGAGGGAGAAAGGAGAACATGGGAAGGCCAGCGAGCAGGCAGGAGCAGTATTCCAGTTTGCTGCACATAGGGGTATATGACATGCATTACTTACCGTAATAGCATTTCTGATGATTGTATCTGCTCAGATTCACATGCTGTGCATATAGTCAGACATCTAGTAGTAACCGCAGAGTATTGCATCTTGTATTTCGAGGATCAAAAGGGGACGTCGACGTGGGTGAGAAGTAGCAAGATGTCTATGTTCCTTCCATCCGAGCGGGGAGGAAGGGTGGGCGCATGTAAATCGAAGCAGATATAATCATCAGAAATGCTATTACGCTAAGAAATGCATGTCTTCTGATGCTTGTGAATCTTCTTGGAATCACATGCAGTGCATAGACTAGCAAGCAGTACCCAGAGTTGGTGGTGGGATGTGAGAAGGAACAGTAGTGAAAAGATTTCTAGGTATTGCTTGTCCCACCCGAGAATCAGACCCAGAGTGAGTTTCTAAGCAATAGTGTTTTGTAAAGGTGTTTACAGAACTCCAGATTGCTGCATTGCAAATGGACTCGAGAGGAACATTAGCAATTAATGCTATGGAAGCCCCAGTGCCTCAAGTAGAGTGTGCGCTAGGCTTGAAGGGCAGATCCCTCTTGTCAAGAGTGTAGCAGAGTGTGATGCAAGTGATAATCCACCTAGAGATGGCCGATTTAGAGACAGGATCCCCTTCTCTACCAGCCGCCATGGAACGAAAAACTGGTTCGTCTTCCTTAGTGGTTAATTCTTTCCAGATAGTACATGACTGCCCTGAGCACATCTAGTGTGTGTAGGCTTCTTTCGGCCACATTAGCGGGGTTCTGGAAGAATGTTGTTAGTTCTATTGACTGGTTCACATGGAACTTTGAAATAAATTCTGGGCGCAGACTGAGGGCGAGTGCGCAGAACCGCCTTAGCTCTGTGAATCATGACAAAAGGGTCTACAATTAAAAGGGCCTGTAGTTCACCGACTCTCCTTATTGAAGTGACTGATAGTAAGAAGGCGGTCTTGCAAGTAAGTGCTTTGAGACTTGCACTGAGCATAGGTTCAAAGGGAGACCCCATAAATCTGATTAATAGCACATTTAGGTCCTATCCAGGAGCCTGGTTAGAAATTGGGGGGGGGGGGGGAATTCATTAATTTACCCCTTACAGGAAAGCATTAATAACTGGGATCTTCCACCACAACACCTTCTGTTGGGACGTGGTATAGGCTGAGAGTGCAGCTAAGTGAACCATCAGGGAATGAAAAACTAGAGGCAAGACTAGTGGGTGAATCAGGTACAATACAATGCGAGTAGGAGAGCAGTCAATGGGATTGATGCTCTTGGAATTGCACCAGATGACGAATCGTTTCCATTTATTGGAGTAGCAACGTCTGGTGTTAGGCTTCCTTGCTTCCCCAAGCATATCCATGCATCTCTGAGGAAATTTGAGATGCCCAAACTATGATCTCAGGAGCCAGGCCGCTAAGTTGAGAGTTTGCGGGTATGGATGAAGTGTTTCCCCCTTTCCCGAGACAGCATGTTGTATATGGGCAAGGCAGTTTCAACAGAGGAGAGGGAGACATCACGATAATATGGGAGAACCAGGGTTGGCATGCCCACATCAGAGCCACCAATATCATGGTGACTGGTTTCTGGTGCATCTTGTGCACCATCTTGTGGAGTAGGGGAGTCGGGGGAGGGAAAGAGAAGCGTAAACAAATTTCCCTGACCATGTTATCCAGAGACCGTTCCCCTTGGATCGGTTCTGAGGGTACCTGGAGAAGTAATCTGGGCATTGCGAGTTCTCGAGAGTCGTGAACAATTAGATCTCTGGGAAGCCCCATTCTGCAAAAACGTCTTTGTGTCGTCACCATTCGTACTCTAAGGGCAGTAGGAAGTCTCTGCTGAGCACAGCTGCCAGAAGATGAGTTCCCCTCAACAGGAATATCTTGTGTTTGAGAGCCCATTTCCAAATGTTCTGTGACAGTTCCGGACAGCCCTAGGGAGCGAGTGTCTCCTTGCTTGTTGAGGTAGTACATGGCTGTGGTGCTGTCCGTCTTTCCCTGCAACTGAGTCTGAAAGGCCTTCAGCGTTTTGAACACTGCTAGCAGCTCCAATAGGTCCATGTGGTTGGAGGCTACTACTGGGGACCAAACGCTGTGCGCTGTCTATTGAAGGAGGTGAGCCCCGCCACCCCGTGAGAGTTGCGTCCGTCGTGAGAGTGGCTTCCACTGCGGGGGTGGTGAAGGATTCCCCCTTCAAAAGGTTTTCCTTCGACCACCGCTACAGAAAGAATGAGGACTGCCGAGACAACCACTAGATCCTCCCATTGTCCGATGGCCTGACACCACTGGCTGTTGAGCCACTCTTGCATGGGGCGCATGCGTGAGGAACCAAGTAAATGCAGGATGCCATCATCCCCAACAGTCGCATGGCCTTGCGTACCGTCACCTCTCAACTGGCTACATACCGACATCTGAAACAGCATGTTTTGAACCCTCTCGTTGGAGGGGAAAACGAGGCCGTCTTCTGTCTGAATTAGAGCCCCCAGAAACTGCTTGACTTGGCTGGGGTCTAGGCTGGATCTCTTCTCTTTTATGGAGAATCCCAGACTGAATAAGAGGTCGAACGTCTTGAGTGTTCGACAGACATGTTCCATAGGAGTCCCCTGTCATGAGCCAGTCGTCGAGGGAAGTATAAACTGGAATGGATTGCCTGCGCAGGTGTGCTGCTGCAACTGCCAGTACCTTTGTAAATACTGTTGGGGTTGAGACAATACCAATAGTGTTTGTCCTCCATCATGAACCTTAAGTATTTCCTGTGTGCCGGCAACACTGAAATATGAAAGTATGCATCTTTCTTGTCCAATGTTGCCATGTAATCCCCCTGTGTCAGTAGGGGAATTACCTTTTGCAGCGTTACCATACAAAACCTTTGGGGTTTGACAAATTTGTTCGCTGGGCGCAAGTCTAGCACAGGGCGCATAGTCAGATCCTTTTTGGGTACAAGTACGTACACTGAATAAATACCCTAATTTACCTGTAGAACGAGGACAACTTTGATTGCGCCCTTTTCCTGTAGGATCTAGACCTCTTGCAGCAGGATCTGAGGTGTTCTGGTGTTAGACGCCTGGACTTTGAAGGTCTGAATCGAGGTGGCCGGTTGAACTCTATGCAATAACCTTGGGTGACGGTCTTGAGCCCCCACTGATCTGTGGTAATCCCCCTCCCATGAGTGTAGGAATGATGTTGTACGTCTCCCGACCGGGGAGGCATAGGAGGGGACCCGGATTTGAGAATCATTTCTGACTCGAGGCCAGGGAGCCTCTGGTGGGTGGCATTGCGACCCCTTCCGTCCCACTGCGTTGCCCTCTGGGTGGATATTGATTACCGGCGGCAGACCCTTGTCCCGAGGACCAATTGTTACCCTAGCCATATTGGTTAGGACTGGGAACAAGAATAGGACTGCCCTTGAAAGGAGCAGAAAAAAAACACTCAGGCCCCCCCTGTTGAAAGGGTCTTTGAGGGATTTGATTCCAAGTTTTCAAAGCCTTGTCTTCTTTCTTGCCTGTTTCCAGTGCCTCATCAACAGCCTTGCCAAACAGGGAGTCTTCCACCGGTTTGTTGATTAACGAAGCTTGCGTCTTCGGTTTGAACCCAGAGTTCTTTAACTAGGCATGACATTTCAAAAGGGTACCCTGGGCTAAAGTCCTTCCTGCTGTCTCAGCAGCATCTAAGGTGTTTATGATGAGATTATGGTTTACTTGTTCACCCTCCGATTTTAAGCAGGCGAGAACGCACTGGTTCGGGGACCTCTTGTAGGCCCTCCTGCAGCAGGTTCCATTGGAAATCAGAATAGCTAGCCAACAGCGGGATGTTGTTGGCTATCAGGGTGGAATATGCTGCCGCAGTAGTGACTCTCTTCCCAAGAGCATACAATTGTTTACATTCTCGGCGGTACCTCGCCTGTGGACAAGGGACCCCTGCCCTTTTCCTTGTCGTGACCACAAGAGAATCTCGGGCGGCATGACCCCTGATAGAGGGGGGTCAGAAGGGGCAGGCGAAAGCTTTTCCAACCGTGGGTTTACAGCCCTGGTTTGTGAAGGTGTTAAGGAAGCCTTTGATGAAATTAAGTAAACGGATAGCCTGGCTGGCAGGGAGCTTCTCCTTTAAAATGTGCTCCACGAAATCTGAATACAGCACCGCCTCTTGCGTGGCTATCTGGAAGTGTTCGGCAGCTTTTTTCAGAATGGCGTTAAACGCCATCTGGTCATCTACAGGTGATGCCTGACGCAGAGGTCGGGACGGGGGGGGTCCATACATATGGCATCAGGGTCCGGGTAGGGGACAGCAAAGGCGGGTCATCCACTGGCGGGTCATCCCCCCAATCCTGGGTCAGATCAGTGGGATCCTCAAAGGGATCATCTTCCTGTAAATAAGGGTCAAGAGGAATCTCTTCTTGATCTGTAAGGCCAAAGACCTCATGAGAAGTGGGAAAGATGGTTTTGGGAATTTGGTCACTGCAGGATAAAGGTCCTCTTCACTAAGCCTTTTAGGAGTGAATCTCTCCGAGAAGTCCACAAATTTAGCCAGCCTGTCCATACAACCTTTTTCCCTGGTCCATGGCGATAAACCAGAGGGGTCCAGAGGGGGGGGGAAAAGGCCTCCTCCTGGGGATTTTACTGCCTAGAAAGTCAACATTTGTCAAGGAGAGTCCTAGATAAGGACTGGGGACTCAGAATAACCCTCCCGTCCTTCTGGGCATTTTTATATGCGTCTTCCGGCGTGTTTTTAGAACGGTCCCTTGTTTGCTGTCCGCCGAAATGATCTTAGCCAGACTCTCGATGTTCGGCGTTAACGGAAGGTGTTTAGACTGTAGCGCCGTGGCTTCGATGGAAACAGAGCTTTAAACGTCGGCGCGCTCTTAGGAGTCGTCTGGAAGGCCTTGTGAGTTTTGGTGCTGGCACCCTTACTTGCAAAATGCCCGAATGCATGCCGCTGACGCGGTTGCCGAGCCTGCGAATCCAAAGCCTTGGGCCACTTTGACTGATCCACCGAGGTGGTACCGGGGATAGTGTGTTTGTCTCTAAAAGGTCTCGTGTGCGTACCTGTCGCCGGGGTGTACATTCCCGATAGCAGGGCTATCGTCGTGCCTGGTGGAGCCGGGGACGGACGTTGTGGAGCGCCAGCGCTCCGATGTGAGGTCAATGGCATCCGTATTGTAGCCATGGCCGTCGCTTAGGTCCTCCTCACTACTCGGCCTGCGACACGGCGTAGGCCGCCCACCGTTTCACTCAACATTCCTTGATCATCTTAGGACGCAGGAGCCGACAGTCCCGACAGGATGCCTCGTGATTGAGGGGGGAGACACTTATTGCACCGCTGGTGCTTGTCTTTCAGGGGTATTTTCCCTTACAGGAAGGGCAAAATTTCAATGGTGCCCTGTCCATAGCTCAGGTGTGTTAAAGCAATGGCAAAACCAAAAGGGGAGAAGGAAAGACATTCTTGAAAAGAATATTAACCCCCAGACCCCACTCTCCCTACTGTATAGGCTAGCCTGAAGGCAGCACCAGCACCGACCGCAGGACCAGCCGTCGAAGTCTGTTCTTTTACCGTCTTTGGTGGTTAGGAAGTAATTGAAGAGGGGAAGAATAATATAGAAACGATAACAATTTTGCAATAAGCTCTGCATAAGGCGCCCAGCTAGCTGGTTGGAGAGAAAAAAATAAATCTGGAGGTACCTCTACGCGCGAGGGCTTTTGGGTACACGTCACGTTAAAGATAGTGTTACAGGCTTGCCCATGTCGACGTCCCCTTTCGATCCTCGAAAGACAAGATGCAATACTCTGCGGTTACCACTAGATGTTGGGCTACATGCACAGCTGTGATTCTAAGCAGATTCACAAGCATCAGAAATTAGAGTTTTTGTAGAACATGGAGTAAGAAATGGACGAATGTATGAAAGTTGAGGGGCATAATACAAATCAGCAAAGGGGTGCTAGTGATGAATTGTTGCCGGCAGAGGTAGCTATCAAAGAGGAACCCAAGGTCATCAGCCTTGGACCAGGGAGCAAGATCAGGCAGGAAGGAGAGGGGAGGGGAGGAATGGCTTTGGAAGCGGGTGAAAGAAGACTTGTGTTTTTGAAGAGTTCAGCATGAGGCAGTGGAGAGCCATTCAGTGATGGATTATAGCGAGACAGTTGGTTTGCTCCAGGAAGGCTGGAAAGAAGAATAGGGTGTCATCAGCAAAGAGGTGATGGTGAAAGCCAAAGGACGAGAGAAGTCTTCCTAGTGCAGGCGGTATACGGGTGAAGCGGTGAAGACTGATCCATGGAGACGCAGGCAGCAAGAGGGGTGGTGTGTGTATGTGTATTGGTGAAAGCTGGGTCCAGGGACTATCTGGACCAAATCCACACTTCCACAAGGTTATGCCCAGTTGCTGGGCAGATTGCGAGTTGGCAGACTGCCCTTGATTGATCAGCCTCTGTCCTCGATTGATCAGCCTCTGTCCTCGATTGATCAGCCTCTGTCCTCGATTGATCAGCCTCTGTCCTCGATTGATCAGCCTCGCCAGGTTTTATTGTTGCATCTCCTTACCAGCTCCTCACCATGGGTAAGCTTCTAATGGGCTGGTAAGCTGTGGCACCCTGCAGCCTGAATTCTGAACAGGACAGGACCCAGAGCCATTCAGATAATCAACCACAAGATTCAAACAGTTGGCCATTATTTATGAGTGAATAATTTAGCCAGTTACTTTGGTTTGTGTATGCTTCATTTTGGACAAAGTTCTTCATGTTCTGCAAGACGTCAGGATGACTTGGAGGTTTAGAGGGCTACAAAGAGCAAACTAGTATTCCCTCTACTGCTAGGTTTAACAAAGAACCACAAGAAACCCAGCGTAGCTATAGAACTGTGTAATGCATACTTACCTAAAAAAGTATTCTTGCTCTCAAACAGCTCAAGTTTACAAGAATGTGTTACCTTGTTATAAGTCTGTTTTAGTGCAGCCACCAGCTTTGCATGATTTTGATGAGGTTTCTGGGCCAAGTTAAAGGCCTCCTTAATTTGCAGTGCCTTCTTTTCAGACATCATTGTTCCTAAATAGAAAATATGGATAGAATGATTATACTTTCATCTATGATTTTTCAAGAGTATTATGTTTTAAAAAATAAAATGTTTTAATGTATGGTACATAGTCTTAATTTCAAACTGCATTTTGAATATTCAAGAGGTAGTGAAATATGTCAAACATGTGCAGAAGAGAAGATATACTAGTAGTACATACAGGACTCCAAATAAGCAGTATACCTGCACATTTGGTCCCTAAAATCGCACCAATACACCCAACAAAGAAATACAGAGAGTAAGAGGTAAGCATGCATGGGGAACTAGATCATCTACAGTAGTCAGGCGATGAGTGGCATGAGAAGCATGTTCCAAAAAGGAGATGAGCTTGTAAGTGGTTTCAACCCAGCACTCCAACTAAGTCAATGCCTAGCGTGAGATGCCCAGCTGAAACCCTTAATTTATATATTTATTTTATGTCAAATGTTTTTATTTCTGAACGATGTACCCGTATATAAACGCCCCTCTCTTTGAATCCTCCCCTCCCCCCCCCGGGTCTCACTGAACCAAGAAGTAGGTTTGTTTTGCAAAGTTAAAAGATTTATTTGATGAAACAATATACATATCACACTTTTGAATATGAACAATATCTATATATCACACTTATTAATATGTATACACTGATCAGCAATGGGTGATATCCCAACAATCTCTTTATTCAATAGGAGTATGGGTGAGAAGGATAATGTAGCAGAGAATAAAACTTTGTGTGGGTTCAATGAAATGCAATATGAAATGAAATTAATATAGCACAGAAATGAAGCTTGATATGAATTCAATCAAAGACAATGTAATCACTCTTTCCCTCTGTTATTACTCATTCCCCCCTAATATGCAGTATGAAGAGATGGAATGAGGACCCACAGGTTTCAGGAATATACAAACAATGCAGTTCAATCCAGATTCCCCCAGCAAGCCTAGAGAACAGGAATGATTTTACACAGGTCAAATGCTTTTGAATGTGGTTTGTAATGAATGGGAAAAATGCTAAAAATTGATTTTTAGTCGCCAAATGTGATTCAAAACTAGTGAGTCGCTTTGAATAGGTTCAGGTAGAGACTAGCAATGATGTTGGAATGACTAATAGATAGGAAACTGAATTCAGAGATTGCATGCAAGAAATAGCAATTTTATATGGAATGAAATTGAGCCAATTGCAGAATCGCAGCGAACTTTTCAGCGTGCAAGAAATGCGATTACAGAAGAACTATAAGGAGTTGGAATGTGGTTCATAGTTCGTTTGAAAGCTGAGGATGTTAGCTTCAATTCGACATTTAAATTTCATTCCGAGCATGTACGGTTCAAAAGTTAGAGGTTTTAGTCAAGGTCGATTTTTCAGAAAAGAGTCAAGATTTCAAATGAGAGATGCGCTTTTTGAAGATTACAAACAAGGATTTCTTAACACTAAGGGAGGCTATGAAGATGCGAGATACCAACGGTACAGCCACCAGTCCAGAGGCGCCTCTGTCTGATCTTTGTCCGCTGCGACACTTGACTTCTTCAGCAAAAATATTAGCGCAAAGATGATTATCACTACAATTATCACAGGATTATATGGATGAGAGAAGGAGTCAGGATAGACAAAAGAGATTCTATAATGCAGTTCTGGATATGTTGGAATGGGTTGGATAGGATTACTTAAAACTAAGAGATGGCTATGGACAGTTCTATGCTAAATACTCAACTATAGCTTTGGAATGGAATAGGCCCGTCAAGATCTGGTCAAAGGTTTGGACTAGAATTCGCTCGCCACCGGACAGGATTCAGGGCACCTGGACTCTGCACTCAGGTCTCTGCGCGTCCTCTTTGATTGGATCCGGGTTACAGCTCTGCTCTACTGGTCTGGATCTCTGGGTTCTAGCCAGGGTTCTTGGGCAGAAGCAGCAAAACAGCACGGCCAGGCTGTTGGATTGGTTGTGCTCCTTGGAAGTTAGGGGTTAAATCAGGTTTCAAGATTTTAAAGGCCAGCTGAGAAGGGTTCAGCGGTTTGGATTGGGCCTTTTGCTTCAAGGTTCTGGAGTCTGGATATGGGTTTTTCCTGAGAGCGCTTCACCAGTCGATCAGTCGATCAGTTGATGGGTGAATGTGTCTGTCTGTGCCCTCAACAGTCCCTATTTATGTATTTCCCAAGGGGGTGGGGAGGCTGATTATACTAAACCCACCCTCTAGGAAACTGATTGGTCCAAGTATTCCCTCTCTCCTGATTCGAGAAGGAAACAGTGTGTCATGATGCATCATGTTTATGGTCCAGGGAGAAAAAATCCCCTTTGTGTCTAACCAGAAAATCTATTTTTCATAAAAACACATTCACAATATCCCAAACTTGCTAATATTACATATTTACATTACAGATTAATTAAGGCACGTGTCCGTCAAGCCTCATCTTCTGGAGAGCTTTGGTTCACAAATGACAGTTTTTCGCGCTTTTGGTCGGTTACTCAGTGTCAGTTCTGTACCAATTTTTCCACATACATGTACATACCATCTGGGCATATTCATGTAAAGTTTCATATTTTTAACATTATCACAACTGCTACAAAGTCTACATTTTGATAATTCTGTCTCTGAATATCGCACAGATTCCAGAGTAGTTTTGTCCAGAGCGACATTTTCATTTTAATAACCTCTAAATTCTATAAATTCTCTATAAGTCTTTTTCTCAAACATAGTTTCTTCAGTTCCTAAACCACATTTTCAGTCTAGCCCCGCCTCCAAGGCTTGGCTGAGCCAGAGATGCAACCTGAGCTTGTTCCTGCCAGGGCTGGTTTCTGTTGACGCCCCAAATTAGCATCCCCTTTCAGTTCAAGAATCCCATTGTCTCTTAGCAGAGCTACAGGCCAAAGTCCCCCTCCCAGTTCCTTTCACACACCCCTGCCAGTTTCTCAGCAGAGCAGGGGAGGGGCGGGGGGGGGGGGAGATTCCTTTGTTGGGTAGAAGGTGTGGAATGTCTTTGAAGCTCAGTGTGGCTGACTTTACTCACTTTTAAAACAGTGTTTAAATAGTCTTGTCCTAAAATACAAATTACATTTTTACAAATATATCCACAAATCCCTTAATTCCAGCCTTTTCAAAATAGTTTTGAATTGTATCCACCTCTATTGCTTTTGATAGGAGTTCTTTTCCATACTTAGATCTTAATGTAGAAGTTTAAATGAAAGTATAAGTAAATCGCCAGCTTCCGACACAGGCGAGCAGCTTTATTGCGCCCATTTTTAACATTTTTCCAAGCCAGCATCCTTCAATGTGGATTTTCTTCTGATAAATGTACTTCTGATGACATTGTAGGTGGATTCTTGAAGTAAAGTGATGTTTAACACCCAACAAGGAGGTTGGATCTTTTGTGAGGTTTGGGAACCATGATTTTTGCAAATTTAACAGCCAAGAAAAACGTTTTTTCAAGCAGCTCTGTGTTTCTCTTGCCATGCAGGACTGCTTTTTCTCAAATAGTTTCATTTTCCTCTCTGGGCAGCCAAATGATCTGTTTTGGCAGTGGTCTCCTGTGTTACCACTGACATAGGCAAAAGTGGATTGGCGGCCTATTCAGGTTTTCCTGCGCACTTCTGGGTGATTTTTTTGCGCGCATAATGCTTTCCGGCGGTCATTCTGATGTTCCTGATGCACACAGCGCACAGTAATGTTGCATGGCCTGGACTAGTGGGTTAAAATATCCCACAAGCTATAGTTCTGCCTTATGTGAAAACCGCCGAGATCAAACATTTATGGGAATTGCTACTCACAAAGTCATGGATTACAATAAAAAAGTTCTCAAATTAAAATGACCCTTTATTACCTAAAAACATGCCAGTCAGGGGAATGAGAACTAAATGGCCACTCTCTACAATTTTAAATTACACTTTACACATTTCTCATGGGGCCCTCTTTCACTCCTCCATAGTAGAAACATTTTTCCTGTAAAAAGCCCTAGTTTTCCAAAGAGCAATTGACTAAGAAAACTCAATCACAATCTGGACAAATGCCAGGCAAATCCACACTGCCTGTTGACAAAGTTAATGAGCACTGCTAATGCCTATAGATGTCTGAGAGTCACAGGTTTGTTAGGTTTTTAAATATAAAACTTTTGTAATCAACAAAATATTAGCGAAACAATTTAAATGGTTCTGTGGCTCAGCGGACTAATGCATCAATTACAGCGGTCTGCGTTTGACCTCATGGTTGTAGGTTCAAATTTCAGCAGGTCCACTCAGCCCTTCATCCTTTCGAGGTTGATTTGAGTACCTTACATTTGATTAACAACCATCTGTTATTACCTGTTAGGGAGAATGTTCATGTTGGTGTCTAATTCCTCCCTCCTTAGAGACCCCCCAGCTCATGACTTTGGGATTTTTTTGATTTTAACCTTGGAGTGACTGAGCCCTTTTTCTCCCTCACCCAGGTGTTTTACTCTGATATGGTTACAGTGTTTCTTTTGGTTTTGGAGTCTGACAAACTCCAGAGGCATCATCTTTTACATTGTGTCACACAGCACCTTCAGTGCAGTGACACAGGGACGTCTTTCAGATTTCCCAAAAAGTTAAAATACCTTCTCTTGGATAAACTATTGTTTCCAAGAGCAGTAAAGTGAAATTGACTACTTACATTTGTAACTTTCTAGACCCAGCACACACTATCTTACAATAGGGTGCTGGAGGGGTTACTTAGTATCCCCTTTGTCTAGTTTCTCATGTAACATATTTATGTTACCCTTTCTACAATGGCTGGTGGCAGTGGTTTACTGTTACTTACCGCTCCGTATGCTGATTGGAGCCTAGGTAAGACGACCTCGCGGAGGGAGGTAGGTAGGTAGGATTTAACAGGTTCGGGTTCGGCCTCCAGGATTCCAGCTCCCCTGAATTCTGTGATTCAGGCTTCCTCTAAGAGGGGCTCTTTTCTACGATGTACCTCTCTGCCGTTTGAGTAAAAACCAGCAGAGATGTCGATCGCTTAAAAGAGCAGGGAGAACACACACCGGCAACAACCAATGCTGCAAAGAAAACACAGTATGATTAGAAGCAATCAGGCAATATGGAATTAACCAGACAATCAGATATTTCTCCAAGTACCTAAACAATGGTTGAGGTGGTGTTGGACCTTAATTGATGAACCTACAAGAGAACCCAAGACTAGGAGTATGCACAAGTGACCACCACAACCTCACTATGACTGATACAACACCCAGCAGACCTGATATGTGGGATTCCTAAGGAGAAATGGTTACCAGTTAAAAGGAATACAACGGCAGGTACAAAACAACAAATGGGAAGGTTAGTAAGGAAGAGTATACCCGGGCGGCACGAGGGTCGCACTAGTGACGGGTTGGTGCATACACTGGAAAGCATCACTTATATGCACTCGGGTAAGGTAGAAAAGGCAGGAAATAAATGATATTGTTCCAGGAATCCGTACTTATGAGAAGGACTGATGATGTTCAGGTAATGAACAATACAGGAGAATTGGATGAGCTTTACCTTAATTGCACAAGCACAGGCCAAGTTGGCGGAGCACTCTTGTAATGTGCAGTGTGGTAATCCGCGTAGGAAAATCGCTCAAATTGCGTAGAGCGGCAAGAAGAAGCAATCTCACATCAGGGCGAAGGCACAGAGGAAAATCCAGGGACAGTCCGAGGTCGGCAACAGAGTTCAAATTCAGGTTGGAACAGGCAATGACAATCCAAGTAGACAAAGGTGGGTTGAAGATCCAGGAAGTCAAGTAATCAAGAGGAAAAAAGGGAATAAGCACCGGAACGGGATGGAACCGAAGGAACGCAACACCACAATTAGCAGCAACAAGCCGCTGAGTCCCTTCGGCTTTTACGGTGCAGGGGGGCGGAGCCTCCTTACGCGGTCTCTGCGCACGGGACGTCTCAGCTGATGTGACGTTCCCTGCTGCACGGCCAGGCGCCATGGCAACCAATACCGAAGCCACAACGAAGTTCTGGAACACGATTGCCCCCGTATGTGGCCACCAGAAATGGGAGGTACTGCAGGACAGGGCCGATATGCAAGAGCATCCGCCCCCAAAGACACCGGCCACCCCCTGACGGAATGGAATTCCCTCAAAACCTTAGGACAATGTAAATTAGCAAGAGGCTCCCAAGTACGGTCCTCAGGACCAAAACCCTTCCAATCGACCAGATAAAAGATAGTACCTCTGGATACCCTGTAATTCAGAATGCGAGATACCTCATTCTTCTTCGCTGTCTACCACAACAGGGGATGGACGCGCCGGGAGCCTAGTGGAAGAAACAAAAGGCTTAATGAGGGAAACGTGAAAGACTGGATGTATACGCCAGGATCTGGGCAATGATAACCGGACTGCAGCAGGATTGATGACCTTATTAATAGAAAAAGGACCCACTAAGCGAGGAAACAACGAGCGTTTGCCTTGCAATCCGTAAATTACGGGAAGACAACCACACCTTCATCCCGATTGAAAGGCAGGTGCCGGCAAACGATGTGCATCAGCTGCCTTCTTTGCATGGTCTTGGGCCCTAAGGAGAGGACATCGTACATCTTTGTGCACTTGATCCTCATCGCAGACGCAGTCACGCGCAGCCGGATTGGAATCTGGCAATGATAATAGTGGTAATGTTCTGGGATGACATACATAGAGAGCAAAGAAAGGAGAAACTCCAGTAGAGGTGTGCATAGAATTATTGTACGCAAATTCGGCTTGTGGCAACGCCGTGAACCAGGTTTGTTGAAACTGGAGACAGAGACAGCGTAAGTACTGTTCAATAGTAGCATTAACCCCTTCAGTTTGCCCATCTGGTTGTGGATGGTAAGATGAAGAGTATCCATCGATTCCAAGGGAAGCCGTAAGAGCTTTCCAGAAGCGTGAACTAAACTGCGTTCCCCTGTCGGAGACAATGACAGACGGTAACCCAAAATAGCGAAACACATTAGACATGAACAACCTGGCCAATTCGGGTGCTGAAGGCAACCCGGCACAAGGTACGAATATAGCATAATTTGTAAAGTAGTCCACTACTACCCAAATTGTGTCGTGTCCTTGTATTTCTGGTAATTCGACAATGAAATCCACCGACACCATCTGCCAGGATTTATATGGACCCGGTAAGGAATGTAATAAACCTACAGGTTTGGTTCTGGAAGTCTTGCATTGACTACATATGGCACACGTTGTTGTGTAGTCTTGTATATCGCGAGCCATGGACGACCACCAAGCCCAACGTCGTAATGCTTCCAACGTTTTCTGGTTGCCTGGATGCGCAGCAACAGGTGCATCAAGAGACCACTAAAGGGCTAAAGTGTAAGCTTGACCAGGCGGAATGAAAACACGTCCCTGAATGAATGGCAAACCTTGCACCAGATCCACGTTCAGTTCTGCGATCTCATTCGGATGAGTAGAGGCCCAATCCGTAATAACGGATCGCAAGGAGGGTTGAACAGAACAGCCACATATGACTCTGTTCGGTATAAGTAGCTTATGTTCCGCCTGTATGAGCCGGTCACACGCACAAGAGCGAGAGAGCGCGTCATCTGATACCTGAGCCTTGGCAGGACGATAGGTAATAACAAATTGGTATTGTGAGAAAAACAAATGCCAACGTGCCTACCTGGCAGTGAGACATTTCAGGGATTTGAAGGCCAACAAACTCCTATGATCCGAATAAACGGTTACAGGGTGTTGAGCACCGAGAAGATGGTGCCTCCATTCCAAGAAGGCATCCCTGATGGCCAGAAGTTCACGTTCTGTAATTGAACATATGGCGTCAACTTGCGAGAGAAGTAGGCGATGGGATGTACGTCAGCCGAAAGAGAACACTGTTGTGATAAAACAGCACCAATTGCATAACCTGAGGCATCCGCTTCTACGAAGAACGGGAGATCCGGGTCTGGGTGCATAAGAACAGGAGCAGTAGTGAAAGCAGATTTCAATTGATCAAATTCTTTCTGTGCCTATGGTGACCATACATATGAGACTTTGGCACTAGTCAGGGAGGTCAGAGGAGCTGATAGATCAGAAAAGCCATTCACAAAACGCCTATAAAAATTTGCGAAACCCAAGAAAGACTGTAGGGCCTTAACTGATTTAGGTATAGGCCAGTCTAGGATAGCCTTCACTTTGGATGGACTCATCCGAACCCCATGGTTCGGCAAATCGTACCCCAAGAACTCTACTTCGGAAGCATGAAAGATGCACTTTTCTGCTTTTACGAACAATTTATGGTCTCACAGGCGTTGAAGCACAGTTTTGACATGTTGGGTGAGATTCTGTGAGTAAATTAGAATGTCGTCTAAATATACCACAACATATTGATCCAAAACATTGTGGAAAATGTCATTAATGAAGGCCTGAAAAGTGGCCGGGGCATTGCAAAGCCCAAAGGGCATCACCAAGTATTCATAGAGACCATACTGTGTTTTAAATGCGGTCTTCCATTCATCCCCTTCTCTCATGCGTACCAAGTTGTACGCTCCTCTAAGGTCAAGTTTCGTAAAGACCTGCGATGAACTCAACTGATTGAGGAGAACAGAGATCAACGGAAGGGGGTATTGGTTCTTTATTATCACCACGTTCAAGGCGCAGTAATCAATACAAGGACGCAGGTCTCCTTTTTTTGGACCAAAGGAGAGTGGAGAAGCGACTGGAGATTTTGAAGGCTGTATAAAGCCCACAGCAAGTGCTTTATCTATGTACTCCTTGAGTATGGCATCTTCATTGAGAGTGAGAGAGTACACTCTCCCAGCTGGTATCCTTCCCCCTGGTACAAGATCTATTGGACAGTCATAGACCCGATGTGGGGGTAGTGTTTCTGCCATTCCCTTTGTCGAATACGTCCATGCATTCTGCATACTGAGATGGGACCACGGATGTGGAAGATTTATTGATCGCCCCAATATGCTCTAGTGCTCTAGCCGGACCGTCATGGGTTCCGAGCAATGAAGTGCATTGGGTATTACAAATGGTTGACGGGAATTGGATCTGGTTCGTTGACCAGTCAATGGCAGGGTTGTGAAAATGCAACCACGGAATACCAAGAATGAGTTTATAAACTGGAGCCTTGATAATGTCAAAGGAGATTTCTTCCGTATGTCCATCCTCAGTACTCATAATTAAAAGGAACGGTCTGATGGGTGACATGGACATAAGCAAGAATAGACCAGTATACGACATTGACAGTTTCAGGGTGTTTTTTGCGGAGTAAGGGTATTCCTGACTCAGAGACATAACCTTGATCGATATATAATTGCCTGTTGTACCGGAATCTATGATCGCTGTAGCTTTTAATGACAATCCCTGGTTTGAGGAAAAATCAACAGGGATACGAAAGAGCTGAACAGTATCCTGCAAAGTTGAGTCCAGAGTAAAACATCCCGACGTAGGGACTATCTACAGTCGGGATTTGGCGTTTCCCGCCTTGCGTTTGGGTTTTTTAGGACACTCAGGTAACAAATGATCTGAGGCTCCGCAGTACATACACAGGTTGTGTGACCTGCGATATTCCCGTTGAGCAGGCGTCAGTGGACCCCTAACCGCTCCCATTGCATGGGTTCAGGGGCAGGTAGGTTTGTGAACGTGACTTCAGCTGCTGCCGGGGCAAGCACAGTTCTTTTTTCCCAGCGTCTTTTGGCCTTACGGGCATCAATTTGGAGGACTAAATCAAGTAATTCTCCAAATGCAGTGGGAACGACTGGAACAGTGGACAAAATGTCATTCAGTTCTTCAGATAGACCTTGATAGAAGAGTGCCGATTTCTTCTCTTCAGGCCAGTCGGTTTCGGCAGCCAACTGATTGAAGCGGGCTAAATAAACCAGTAGGGTGTTATTCCCCTGTCGGCGTTTCAGTAACTCCAGGTCGGTGGCTTGAGTGGTGTATCTCGTGTCAACTACTTTACTCATAATGGTAAGAAGGGCATCACAATTATAGCGCACATGACTGTTAGACTCCAACAATGGATTTGCCCATGCGGCTGCAGTACCACCTAGGAGTGACAACACAAACGAGGCCTTAGTGAGGGAAGAGAGGCCGGGTGACAGAGGAAGTGCAGTTTGCATTGATTGACGAAAGTTCCGTAATGCTTGGGATCACCCAGAAAACATTCTGGGGGGCCAGAGAAAACTGAGTGGTAAGCATTACCAGAGCTGGTTCCTGACTGGGAGCTGGAAACCCTCACCCTGAAGCCGTAGCTGCAGTGCCACTGGGTTGTGAGACTGGAGTAGTCACCAAAGACTCAATAGCGTCCACCTGTTGACGCAATGTGTGCGTTGGTCAAATCAGTACGTAGATCCATGACCATTTGCACAATCTGATTCAAGGCATCGGTTGTCTCTGTAGACATTTTGTAGGCTGCTAATTCTGTTACTTACCGCTCCGTATGCTGATTGGAGCCTAGGTAAGACGGCCTTGCGGCGGGAGGTAGGATTTAACAAGTTCGAGTTCAGCCTCCAGGATTCCAGCTCCCCTGAATTCTGCGATTCAGGCTTCCTCTAAGAGGGGCTCTTTTCTACGATGTACCTCTCTGCCGTTTGAGTAAAAAGCAGCAGAGACGTCTATTGCCTAAAAGTGCGGGGAGAACGCACACCGCCAATAACCAATGCTGCAAAGAAAACACAGTATGATTAGAAGCAATCAGGCAATATGGAATTAACCAGACAATCAGATATTTCTCTGAGCACCTAGACAATGGTTGAGGTGGTGTTGGACCTTAATTGATGAACCTACAAGAGGACCCAAGACTAGGAGTATGCACAAGTGATCACCACAACCTCACTATGACTAATACAACACCCAGCAGACCTGATATGTGGGATTCCTAAGGTAAAATGGTTACCAGTTGAAAGGAATACAAACGTCAAGTACAAAACAACAAATGGGAAGGTTAGTAAGGAAGGGTATACCCGGGCGGCACGAGGGTCGCACTAGTGACGAGTTGGTGCATACACTGGAAAGCGTCACTTCTATGCACTCGGTTAAGGTAGAAAAGGCAGGAAATAATTGATATTGTTCCAGGAATCCGCACTTATGAGAAGGATTGATGATTTTCAGGTAATGAACAATACAGGAGAATTGGATGAGCTTTACCTTAATTGCACAAGCACAGGCCACGTTGGTGGAGCACTCTTGTAATGTGCAGCGTGGTAATCCGCGTAGGAAGATCGCTCAAATTGCGTAGAGCGGCAAGAAGAAGCAATCTCACCAGACAGGGCGAAGGCACAGTGGAAAATCCAGGGACAGTCAGAGGTCGGCAGCAGGGTTCACGGATCAGGCTGGAGGAAAAAGGAAATGCAATCCAAGGACAGTCCGAAGTAACAGGCAATGACAATCCAAGTAGACAAAGGTGGGTTGAAGATCCAGGAAGTCAAGTAATTAAGAGGAAAAAAGGGAATAAGCACCAGAACGGGATGGAACCGAAGGAACGCAACGCCACAATTAGCAGCAACAAGCCGCCGAGTCCCTTCGGCTTTTACGTTGCAGGGGGGCGGGGCCTCCTTATGCGTTCTCTGCGCACAGGATATCTCAGCTGATGTGACGTTCCCTGCTGCACGGCCAGGCGCCATGGCAACCAATACCGACGCCACAACGAAGTACGTGTTTGCCCCCATATGTGGCCAACAGAAACGGGAGGTACTGCAGGACAGGGCCGATATGTAACATTTACTTTTTACTACCATTGAGTGTTTTTACTGTGGGCTGCAATTGCAGCCACAGTAAAGCTCCCATGGGTGCCCATTTTGTCAAAATGGCCCCAGTCTTTTTTCACCATTTCTTATTGGAAAGGTCCTTCTTGAGATTTACTCTGCACGCCAAACCAGGTTTGATCCCTTTGTTCGTTTTGTCTTTGGCAGATTTCACTGCTGAAGCCCTCATCTGGCTCCAGTGTGTCAGGCAGGGGCAGGAAGTGAGGGCGGTGCCAGAAACTCCCTGCGCTTAATCTCCTAGGTGAAAAGAATTCACTCTTAGGTGATTGGCCGGCTGGCTGTCCTTGGAGGACAGCCACCCTTGCTGTGTGAACGAAAGCTAGGCTACGAATGAATGGGAGAAACATGCAAAAAAGGCAAGGTCTTTTGCTTGCAAGGCAGAGTTGACCACTGGACAAAGGAATCCAAAGAAGAACTTGGACGAGATGCCTGCTGCAGCTCCTGGACTATTGGTTTGCCCGGCGAAGCCCTGCTGCTGTGCTGAAGCTCCAAACTCACCTCGACTAGAGATGCCCTGCAATGACTTCTCCCCTTGGGTTGGTGGGACCAATCAACCCCAAAGCGAACTAGTCTGGACATCCTCTCGAAGCTGGCTTTACTTCCATTGCTGCTGCAGGAACCGATTGCTAGGGAGAGGAACACCAGAATCGAGTCTCGTTTTTGAGTCAGACCTGATCTCCTGGAAGATCCTCTGGACTCCCATGAAGCGGGACTGAGCAAGCCTGAGCCACCTCAACAGAGTGCTGGACCCCAGATGTGAGGAAAGCCCATTACGGTAGCCGAGAACCACAGTGGTGCTATTTGCGAAAGACGCGTGGCGCCGAAACCGCAAAGTGCCGCTGATCTGAAGTTTGTCCATTGCTGCTGCTGACCTTCAATTCGTAGTGTAAGAGTCCCCAGACGTCCTCCCTCTTGTCCCCACGACTTAGGCCCAGGAGCACCGGATCTGCAGACCTACCGAACTGGAACAGGGGACAGCTGGAATCCAGTTCCTCAAACCAAAGGTACTGTAAAGTAAGGGGTTGCTTACCTCTTGTTGTGTAGTCTTGCTAGCTCTCAGTTGAGACTTGTCTCGGTTACCTTTTGCAGAGTTGCTTGCAGCTTTACTCCTCACAAGCCTCCCAGCTTGTGGCCCTTCAGTGATTTCATTTCTACAAACTTTTTCTAAAAACATGGTGCAAGAGTTTTTTTTTTTTTTTACTTACCTACAAGAAGTTCTTCAGATCCCATAGACTTTGCGCAGATGACATTGGCTGTCCTGGCTTCCCAGATACTCTTTCCACTGACTTTGTGCTTTAATCTGCCCCTCCAAAAAGTCACACATTCTATAACTTGTGTTGCTGGGAAAGGGTTAATTTCCGTTGCATTGGGGGTTCAAAGGTACTTACCAGTTTATGAATTGTTAACCTTGGTTTCCGTCCCAAACCTATTTCTTTTGCTCCAAAGTCAGTAGGTGCTCTAAACGTACCAGTGATATATCAATGTCCACAGTGTCCTTGCTATTTAAGTCACATGAGGGTGTAGGAAGTATCTGTGTGCCATCCCCAATGGTTATCATCCGATTTAGAGAACCAGAGTGTGTTTTGAAGTATATTTTAATGTTACATGTTTTGCTCCCTTCTAAAGGGTTATTCAACTATTACATTAATTAATAATTGTTTAATCAAGAAACCTGGAGTATAAGTGTTCATTTGAATAACTGGCACTGTGTTACAACCATACAGCTCACATTGACCCCTATTGAGATAAGCCTGGCTGCTCAGTCACTATGCCAACCTGTGTAGTACATGCTTATACCAAAGGTTGACTTAACTATTGCCAAGAGGACAAGGCTGGTGCAGTCTCCCACAGGGTACGTCATACAATCTTGCCTAACATCAATGCAAAGACGCCCCCTGGTGATGAAAGTGCACTACAACTGCTATATTTTAATTTGCGAGAAATTACTACAGGAGGAAAAGATATAGTTTTAAAATGTAGTGGAACACCATAAAGTCAGATTATGATCCTTTGTATCCAACCTAGCAAGGGAACTGAAGCATAACAATGATTCCATAGCAGACTGAATAGGTGACCTCTGTGCTCTTGGCTGAGCTCCAACAATCTAAAGACTCCCCTGGTTGTTCTCCTTCAAACTCCCCATGAAATAGCCCATCACCAAACAGACATTCACAATGACTTAGGCTACAACTACTTGAAAAGCATACGATGCATACCCACAAATAAGTTAGTTGGGGCAAAAAAAAGAAGAAAAAAAAAACGTATAAGGCACAATTCAGTTGTTCATGGAAAAGCAGAAGCAATGGGCCAACACTGACCAGCGAAAGGTAAGAAGAAAAACTGTGGATAGAGCAAAGCAAGAGAGGGATAGTGTTTCACATAACAGGTGCCAGCACTTCAAATGATCTGCCACCTTTACAAGTCATGTGGAATCGTGCCACATTCAGAAGCAGTTTTCCTGCCGAGTGAGGTATTTTGGTCTGAAGAGAACAGGCGAGGTGGGAAAAAAACAAGCTCAGCCATCTACCATGTAAACATCCATCGACCACACAGAGAACCTTAAACTGTGCAAAGCACTTCATAAGAAGCCGGTTTATCAAGTTACAAATAGCCTGGGCTTCGGAGTAAATTGTAATTGTATAAGGCTAGTCTCGCAAATTAAACTGTTCTATATTGTCCCATTCTAAACCTAGACTTGGTGGCAGTGAATGTTTTAAATTATTTAATTGTGCTATGGCTTGAAATTCAAATCTTTCACAATAATTTTAAAAAAATCGTTTAAGAAGATACAAGAAAAAGAGAAAAGTACAAATTTGGTTAAAATACAGAAGGAAAATAAGATACAATATAAAATCATATATACGCTTGCAACATATAACAATTACAGTTCATAAAAAGTTTTAATCTAATTACACTTTGACAGAAACAAATCTATAGAATACATAAATGATGAATGCCAGTGATAGAGATATTCGCTCGCCTGCAAGAACCATGTGCCAAAATTCAGCTGTGGGAAACAGAACTCAAGATTCTCTACATATTTACCCAGATACGGTTTCCTACTTATTGCGAGGGCACTGCTTTCAAATGTAAGATGTTCCATTTTATCCTCGAGCACTCGGTGTGCCCCATAGAAATAATGAATGCACAATAGACAAGTCTGTACTTGTAGCAGATCACCACTGAAGCAGGACCCATGTCAGTTGCCACTATCATAATGGTTAAAAATGTCAATAGACATTATGGCCTTTCAGAGTCATAGCTCTCCAAATATTTCCCCCATGTTAGCGGAAAGTGGATTTGGAATACATTTCTACGTCAGAGAACATGGATTACAATCTTGAAAGTAGGAATGAAATGTGCCTACCACTCATGCAAAGCATGACACCCCCCTCCCACCCCGACCTCCACTGGCTGACACATTTTTTGTCTCCATCATACCGTGTAGGAAGGTTAGGCAACGAGATGAGGAATATAGGCCATTTTCAAGTAGGTCCGGGACAAGGTTGGACAAAGGAACTATGGAGAAGATCATCAAATAAGGGACTCCTCAATAAAAGTCATGGATGTGGCAAACCAAAGTGGGATATTCCTGGTGTTGCCAACACCTGTGAGGAGGCTGTCAGTAATACAAATTTCAAACCCTAGCCTTCACAAATCCTTGTCCCTCGAGTGAAACCCTATTCTAGAAAGCAATACCCAACCAAGTAGCCACTAGTTTTAAGCAAGTCCTTAGCCTTCTGGTTAACCCTTTGCTTCAAAGTTATTCTTGGCCCCCAAAAAAAGAAAGTAGTTCACAAAACCTTATTCTTCAAATGCCCAGCCCTAATCTGCAGAAACGCAAATATATTTCTTCTGAGAAGGTTATTCCACGAATGGCTCAATCTTGACGCATCGCCGGTCTTCCTCCTTCCAGCCTGCAGATTCAGACACTGGACATCCTATTGTATCTCAAGCTTTACTTATATGCCACTCCATTGCCTCTTTGTTATCTTCCAAATTGCAGGCTATCCAGTGCCTCTGGACTCAGTTGAGCCTCTTCACAATAGGGCATCATGCTTCTAAACATTCCTGTACTGGTCTCACCAGGACCGCTTGGTTTTCAGCATTTAGTTGGCAGATCCCTCCAAGACCTCTCCTCAGTCCTTGTATTTGGGACAGTCTTTGTTGAATGGCTTCCAATAAAGTGACCAACTTGCACCTGGAGATGGTCTCCCTGGCTCTACAAGGAGCAGCAAAGAATAAAGCTTGCTGCTACCGATCTGCCCCATCAATGGTCTCATCCAGCTCCTTTTGTACTCTTTACGCAATTGGTGGGTGCTGTACTAATGTTTGTAATTGGCTAGGGTTGCAATGTTTGTTGCACTGCATCCACCAAATGTCTTATCCATAAACTGGCCTCTCCCGTCAGGTCTGTGGCTTCCAAGGCTCTCGTTTTCCAGTTGTCGTCTGTTCACCGTATTCTGGGAGCCCGTTGCTGCAGCTTTTCAGTTCAACAGCGCCGTCCTTGCACTGTCCTATTCGGTTTGGCGGGTAAGGGAGGTGAACCCCTCGGCCAAGATCAATGCACGTTGCGGGATTGCAAACTAAGGTGGAGTTCTAGTTTAAAAATCTGGGTGTTGATCCATTAACTATTTCAACCATAAATTAAGTTCTTTGAGAGTTGTAGTCTACATAGTTGGTGGCCGAGATGTCCCTGTCGAGTTGTTTCCATATCTGAGGAAGCGGTGAACCTCTGAATGCACTCCATCGACCCTCTGGAAGGCAAATCAGTCAGCAGAGTTGTAGAGGACAGTATTTTATTTCTGATGAGTCACAAACAGAGCAGAATAGCAGCCATTATTGGGCAGTGACACAGTGACTGCAGTCATGATTAGTGAAGTGGTTCTGTGAAAGATATGATTGGTTGGCACATATATGACAGCCCACAAGGCTGTGCAGGAATGATGTAAGCCTCTGCCTTGGGTGAAGGAATGCCCCGGATCACTACATAAAAGCTAGTTTATCCACCAGAGAACCAGCATAAATCACATGGGCGCTAGGTATATGGGTTGGTCTTATCTGTTAGAGGGGATCTATACCACATTGTAAAGGTCTTAAATGGGGTTGTAAAGCCATTGCCGCCAAGATTGCATGGATGCTATTTGTATGTTCCTTTGGTTTTACTTTGTTACACACACCACTGCCGTCAGTTGAGTATTAAAACGTCTGTGTCCCTTTTTCTTTTTGTTGATACATAGAACAGGTTGATGGCAGTGAGCCTTGTTTTACAACTTTTGCCAGTGCACATCAGAAAACAAGGCATACATTAATTTTCATAACTTGATTAGCAGAGTGTTATTTAAAATGTTCTTGATTAGCAAACAAACTAATTTGATTACCAATGTTGTACTAATATTTGTAATGTCACCAGAAGTCATTTGTACCCATGAGCAATAATACAGCATTTTTGTGTACCTCTGAAGACAGACATTAGTGAGATGAGGCAGGCCTTACAAATTCTTTAAAATTCCACTAAACCTGCAGGTCGAGTAACTTAGTTTACCTACTTGACCTAAGAGAAATGTACTCGACCCATGACAAAATAAATGTAAATGCACTTTCTGTAAAGTGGTGCATTTCACCACAAACCCACAATGTTCGACTCACTGCTGCCACCCAGAGGCAAGTCATGCACTGTAAAACCTTTGACATGTACAAAGTAAATGTTATATAAAAGGTTTCATACAAACCCTGCAAATTGTACTCGCCCTTCATAAAATCTACTCTACTATGCTAGTGGGAGAGTAGACTTTGCAAGCCCTGGATCAGTGTCTGAAAAATGTTCAGCTTCATGAATGTACACACATAGATATGATAAGAATGCTCTGAAATCAGAGAAAAGCGAACTCTGG
Organism: Ambystoma mexicanum; assembly: GCF_040938575.1. NCBI lineage: Eukaryota > Metazoa > Chordata > Amphibia > Caudata > Ambystomatidae > Ambystoma > Ambystoma mexicanum. Next base: position 1,301,677,053 of record NC_090937.1, read on the forward strand.
AGGCGAACTACATCGTTTGTTATTGCAGTAGATCTGTAGATGCACAGACTGGATGGAACTATTGATCACTACTTTGCATAAACATCTGGTTAGCTTTGTGTATTCACTATGTAGGAGGAAAGAGGTAAGTACTAAGCAGAGAGGATGGCGTAAGAACTGGGCAAACTAGGTGGGTATATTGTAATTTGCGACCATCTCATTTTCAGGGTAGCTGGTATAAAGCAACAGGGTGATAACAGAATGTAAATGGTATGGGATCAGTTAATGGATTGAGCACAAGTTGCACAGATGGTTGCAACCAGCAGGCCACAGAACTAAGTTCTCCTCCCCACCCCCCGATCAAAAGCATTTGGCTGTGTGATCATATACAATTTCAAAAGTGTTCACTCGTCAATATGATGCATCTTTCCCAACAAAATGAAACATAGTTGGCACTGAGATTTAGATACACTAAGCTAAACTTGACTGTAAAGCACAGAGATGATGCAGTGTTTAACAGTAGCAATACTGTAATTATGTTTAGGAATTGAATTGCATGACTGTCTTTAAAAAATAAAGTTAACACATACAGGTCTTTGCCAGACAGGATATAGTTGGCTTCATAAACGTATCATCCAGATTGCTTCTGGTTTGCAATTATTTATGAAAGAGAAATACATTCTTACCTAGCACTACCACACAGGCCTTTGGCACTTAAGAATGGAGGAGATGGGATTCCAAGATGGCCGTCATCCTGTGAGGGTGTACGCGCCTGAGCTCTGTCCAAGCGGGCTAACGAAAAGGTGACAACTTGTACAATAAAAAGGAAAAATTCCACCTCCCCTTCTCCCCTAGCGTCCATGAAGGAGGTGAACTGTACCGCAGCGTAGAAAGCGCCACGGAACCCAGCTGATGCTCTCAGCAGCCACCTGGCACTCCAGGTCGAGCAGCAGAGAAGAGTCGAATCGGGACCCGTTGACACGTCCGAGAAGTTATCGGCCAATCTGGGGCAGCAGCGTCCAGCCACGAAACGGAGCAGAAGACAAGCAACCAAAACAACTGTGGACCTCGTAGCGGCCCCAAGTGAGGGGCAAGCACTGCAGCTCAGTTTAGGAAGTGAGGGTCACAACAGGACAGTAGTCGCCCTGGAGTGAAGTTGGCGGGGCGGCACATGCATAACAGAAAATGTCGGCCCAGAAACCTGCAGAAGCAGACCAGTGGGATCAGATCCATCACGCACGTCTGTTACAGTGGAAACCCTGACGCACCACCATACGCAGTAAGTGGGAAGTGCAGTGAAGAGGGAAAATGGGACTATCCATTCCCCCCGATTCTCATCCAGACCATGGCCTGGAACGTCACGACCCAAGCACCCACCTCGGGAGGAATTCGATCCGCTCCCGGCCGCCCCTGATGTCAAGATCCACTGTGGCCATGGCCCACACAGCCAGGGAAGCTGCCCGTCAATCAAACCGCATGCCGGAGCCTCAGATGGAGCTGATACCACTCGTATGGATTGACTAGACAGCAACCACAAAACACAGCCATCGTTAGAGATGCCACAACGACATAGCCGGCGGACAAGCACACACATGCCACCAAGCACATCTGTCATACATACATCAATCCACACGAAGAACATACTCGGTGCTATGACGTAGAGGACCATTTACAGTCACACATGAATCCTTGTTATTTTTCACATAGGCCAATTACAGCACCGCAGAAACGCAAGACGCCAGAAGCGCTTGTGTAAATGCTTGCTGACGCTTCCCGCCACTAAACCCATGAAGATGTAACCCTGTATACGGACTAATGCATATGAATCCCTGTTGCCCCTCGCGACCCCCGTGTTATCAATCATACGCCGCCATCCATAGACTAGGCCAGAGTAGGCCTCAGCACCAGAGTAGGCTGCAAAACCAGAGTGCCAGGCCAGAGCAGCTCAGACGGAGTGGCAAGGTGCCGACTGTGCAGAACAAACCCTGACGAGGGTCTCACAGCCAAGGCCAAGAAAGGCAGCATACACGCTGCGCTCCCTGTGCCAAGGTTACACCTGCTACTGCCAGACTCTTCTCGGAGTTTGGAAATGCGAATGAAATCCTCGTAATTCTGCCTCAAACATGGTCTCAACACGTGATCCGGCCGACCTGATACGATGCCAATCCCCGAGGGCCAGAGATGCTCTGGGGTTCCACGTTTGGGACACAGAGTGCAAAAATGAAGTGACAAGTTGGGCACCGACATCGATAGGGAAAGGGACGTCCAACGTCAGACAGCACAGGTTCCGTTCTCAGGAAGATCATTCAGTACAGGATAGTAGCCACAGTAGACAACCCTCACCACCCAGCCAGGGGACACTTTCCAGGACTCCCACAATCCAGAAATGGTTCAGAGAACCCCCCCCCCCCTCGCACCCTCAAGAAGCCTCCTGTTGAAGGAGATCACAAACCTGTTGATCCAAATGCTAAACTAGGTTATAATAGCAAGGATAGTAGTCCTGAAGTGTTTAGGACACTAGAAATTCCTGGTCCCACATACAAGTTAAGCCAGAGGGGTGAATCATTGTTACGACTTCCAGATTATCCAGCAGGTTGGCAATCTGCAGACAATTCAGAATGCGGAACAGGAAATGGGCTGATACTGAAACACCAGCAAACCCGTCCTACATCAGACAAGGCTACATTAACCCCAGTCAAAGGGGGTAATGTAGCCCTGTCTGACGTAGTACATATTGATTCATGGATCTTTTTGGATGTCTTTTTACAGCTGCCAAAGCCATGGTCTCTCAAGACAAGGGTGACAGGTGGATCCCACTATAAAGAGAATCTATGCTGGCTCTATGGTTTATTCAGGACTACCATATAGAAGGTGTAGCTAGCAGAGTCTGTGCTGAAGGACTGATCTAGCCACTCATTTGCCTTAAAGAAAGGGGGGTGGGCAATTCATTTACTCAATGACTTAAGAGTCTCCGATAAATCTCATGTCAGACACAGGCATGGACAGGATCACGGATGTCACTTTGACACAGGGTACAGCAGTCGAAGCTTGTCACAATATTTGTACCGATTGATCAGTCAGAAGAACATTCTTCTGCAGATGGCCTTTGCTTGGTTGACAAATGATTAAAGTAAAATGTCTAGCCAATGGGACACAGACTGCAAGAATGAAGTGACAAGTTGGAAACCGACATCGATGGGAGAGGGACGTCCAAGAGTCAGACCTGTATTTTGTCAGCCATTGACAGTCATACATTGTTGCCAGCACCAGGTACACCAATCAGGACACAGGGGGCTAACCACTGACAGCATCACAACCCAACCAACAACTAACCCGCTCTATGTAACTATTTTGGTGTAGCAAAGTTTAGGGACAACCCAAGCCACCTGACCCTTTCTCTACCAATAACCCACCTTCCTATAGAGGCCTATACTGACCCTGCCACTCGGGGAGCCAACCCGAGATAGCGGTAGGTTTTGGGGGAAGATTCCCAGATGACGCACACTGTGGCATCACGCAGGTAGAAAAAGGGCCTGCAAGCCCACTCTTGCTGAGATGTTCCTGGGTTACCTATGATCCCTGAGCCTGTCCCTGTCCGTTTATGTAATAAACAGCAGTAACTCTTTTGCTCTTGTGTGTGTCTCATACTCCTTTGGGACGCAGGAGGAGTTGGGGCCTACCCAACCGCGGAGGTCCGCGGACGGCTCCACCAACCCCCGGTAAATCACCCCGACAAGTTGGAGGCACTGATGAGATCTGCTGAGACAGAGCGAGACACAGCGAGGCTGCTTGCGTCAAGGTGGCCCGGCAACTCGGCCCCCTCTGCCATTGCCCCCTTTGGAGGACTACAGGACCATCGCAGAACTGCGAGACGACAGGACAGCGCAATCTGGAGATTGGCCGTCGGCAGCCCAATTGCAAAGTATCCCGCCCGCGGTTGGCGAGTGTCCAGGCGTGGTGCAGACAAGGGGAGGAGACAAGCTGATTGGGAGGGGTACCTGCAGCCGAGCAGCACCAGCAGGCGAGAGCGCGATGCGCGTATGGAACACACAACCAGCAATAAAATGTTGTGAGGGAGGTGGGAGGCATTGTAACAAGGGTGGCAAGTGGTTTTCACAGTGTGCTAAGAAAAGATTTTGGTAATCGAGCGGCAAGTGATGTGTAAGGTATAGTGGGGGCCGGCATGAGGGCCGCCCTCTCTAGTATTACAGAGTGAGTTGGGTGGGGCTTCAATCATCCACATGTGACTGGCGAATTGCGCCGATTGGTCTTGATCGCAGACACCTGTGTAAGGGAGTGTGGCATTCCTAGGAGTTGGCGTTGTAGATCAATGAACAGATGAGGATTCCTATTGATTGAGTGTTTTAGCTCAGTGAATAGATGACGTATTCCCGCAGGAGGTAGCTTGATTGTTTCTTGGTGCGAAAGACAGTTGGCTGGTTAAGTTCCCCCGGCAAGGGAGTGAATCACACGTGAGGCGACGCAGCATGCGCAGTCCAATTGTAATAACAAAGTGATTAATGAATACTCCACTCCAGGTGTAGTGGGAAGACAGCTGTGGGGATTGTGGGGAATAACATTGTCAAAATTAGCGCGCATCCTATTCTTTGTTAGAAGTGTACGTACCGGTATCCCATTGTAGTAGTTGGGAGACGTCACCCATAGACTTTGCATAGGACTCTACGGTTTTCTTTAAGCGTGATCAGGGCCGGAGAACACAGTAAAGGAGGAGTGAAGGGGGAGAGGCGGCCGCGCACGGAGAACGCCGGCACGTCCTCAATCACAGGGGTCACATTGAGAGGTGGTGCGACCAGTGGGAGGGGGAAGAGAAGAAAATAAACAACGTAGGAGGTGGAGTAAGAGAGGAAGGGGGAGGAGTTAGAAGTACATTGAATGCGCGCCGAGTAGCGGCGGCGCAGGGAAGGCAGGCGTCTTCGAAAGAAGGCAACGCGGGACACAAAGTCGCAGGGGACTTCGTGCGCCACGGGTCAAAGGGGGACCTCGCTGTTAAAGGAGGGGTGAAAAGGAAGGCTCAGCACAAAAGCAGTGTAATAAAAACAGTGGTTTCCCTTGCAGCGGAGAGTCGGAAGTCCCCAACATACGGGGCCAGGTAAAAGAGGTATTGAAAATTGTAATATTGGACATGTCTACGTATTACAGAATAAATAGGAGCTGGGTACAGGGCCAACACCCTAACAACACCGCTCCAACACATCTGCGCAACACTAACGCCACACAAGGACAAAATAGTAAAGTACAGTGTTGAGTGGACCCAAGGGACAGATAACAGAATTAGGATACCGTGGCCACCAACGCAGAGTTTTGACATGACTACTCAGCATTCATTGTTAGCATACTTGCACAACACGTATAAGCGGATGAAGTTAGTGAGCCACCTAGACATTTTTGATTTTTGGAAGATGTTTCAGGAGGGTTGTTCAGCATGCAGGAAGTAAAGAAAGAGGAGGCGAGCGAAGGGGCCAGGAGCAGCACACACAAGGTGCCTCCCAGCACTGAAGAGAGTGAGGAGGAGGCAGAAGCATCATACCCAGTTGCTGAAGTAAAGAAGGAAGACGTGGGAGAGATACCCATAGGGAGAGAAGTGAAGAAAGAAACAAGGGCTGTATCCTATAAGGGAATTAAGGGAAACTACACGATCACAGCTGACGGCGGCTGAAGGGTATTCAAACCCTACATACAGCCCACCGCCATATGCACCAGCAGACCACTACCAAAATGGGCGGGGTGCGAGGAGCACAGCAGACAATCAGCAAGTACAGGTGAGCTCCGGGAGCATAAAAAAGACACTTAGGCTTGGCAAATATAGGACCAGATGAATGGATAGCAGCGCAGGTGTTGCTGAAACTTCGGGGGACACTAACAGGAGAAGAGGAAGAAGTGGTAAACAGGGTAATAAAGGAGGAAGTGGGACACGCGCAGGGAGGAGAATGACAAGGGAAGGAGTGGCGGTGTTAGAAGCAAGGTTGGCAGAATTGAGAGGCGCAGAGCATACTGATCAGACAATTTGAGCAGGAAGAGTGGTTGAGAAAGACGCAAAGGAAATACGATAAGAAGGATCGAGCGGGATTAAACCAGCAAGAGGTAGAAAGAAACAGGAAGAGGACCGCATAAGGAGTATTGCAGAAAGAGTGGCACACATGGAGCAGAGGGAGATCAGGGGGAAAGAAGAGGAACGAGAGGAGAACGACAGGGAGATGACATTACGGAAGAGGAAGAGGAAGATCATAGCAGAGAGCGCACGAAAGTACGAGGAAGGAAGAATAAGAGTTTATTGGCAAAGGAGGGCAGGATGTGGAATGACAAGGATAGAGAGGCAAGGATACTACAACAGGTAAGTGAAGCAGAACTCTGCAAGGCAAGAAGAGAGAGAATGAGGAAAACAAACAGCAATACAGAGCTGAGATGAACAAGCAGAACACATGAGGATAAGACGCCTCTATGTGACAAGGAGATAACGATAGCACACACACACAGGGAGACACGAGGGAGACAGGTGAATACACAGACAGACTTAGACACAGTGGGGGGAGGGGCATAAGCACAAAGTTGACTTTCTCAGACGGGTTTTGCAGTGAAGAAGAGGAAGGATCTTGTGGAGGACAAAGTGATGGAAGTGGGGAAGGGCTCAGCAAACTACATAACACGCACAGACTGCGGGTCATTATGGGAGTGCAAGACACAAGAAGGGGGAGAGGTAGGAAGGGTGAGCAACGGACAACAAAGAGAAAGGACACGACAACCACTAACACCACCAGCACAACACCCGCCATATGTAAATAGACTTGGGGAACTCCCAGGACGTAGAATGGAAGGATCAGCAACACCACACATTAAGGATCAGACAGCTCAGCGGAGAAGACATAAGGGCATGGGAGACACTCGGCTTACACCACACCCTGCTGACTTTCTTGAAGAATTGTCTGACATGGAAGAGGATAGCGAATACACACATATAACACCACACAGACGCACACCAGGGGAAGTAAGAGAATACACACAAATGCCACTACTAGAGAGGGGGGAGCAAGGCCGCAATATGTTCCATGGAAGCACGCAGATAAAGAAAACATTAAATGTTGACTACCATCATTGAGCGGAGGGGCGGGGAATTGGATATATGAAATGGAAAAGCAAACTGCGGGACAAAAGTTGGCAGTGGGCGATGAAACGAGGTTGTTAATTTCCATATTGGGTGATGCAGCAGATGACATTTGGAAGAGTGCGGGATTCCCAGGGGTGACAATGACATCACATGACAGGCGCCATTTGCAAACTGTAGACAAGCACTATGGCAGGCGCTGAGGGTACAATATCCAGACACTTTAGACGTAGGGGCAATAACGTCACGCAAAATGCGCGAGAACGAGGACCCTAGCGATTACATCCAGGAAATTCAGGAGAAATGGCGCCTGGAAACGTGGGAACCATGAGACAAAACACTATCAATTTTTTATCACATACTGGTACAGAGCCTCCCAGAACCAGAACAAAGACAGAAGAAATTGGTAGGAATGGAAGCCAAGGCATGGCCTGAAATACAGCTGACAATAGTTCACCATTGCAGGCTATGGCAGGAAAAGATGAAACAAAAAGGAAGAAGACAGGAAGGCAGAAGAGGCAAAATTGGTCCAAAGGAAACTGTCAAAATATGCCATGGAGGGTGCTATCATAAGTCCAGCACCAGACACTACACAACAGCCACAACAATTGGCAGTGCAACCACAACAAACATAAATGACGGCACAACAAATGCCACCACCACCTACATACACAGCACAACATTCACATGCTCCTCAAATAGGGGGTGGATACATACAAATGGGAAATGGCTACACAAATAACTACAGGGGGAGGGGTTGGTTAGCAAGAGGGAGGGGATGTGGACCAATTGCACAACAGCCAGGGGGAGGGTTCCGAGGATATAGCCAATATGGACAGCAGGGGTACTCAGACAGTACTTAGGGGTACCCATGGCAAGCCCAAGAGCCACCAACATGTTGGGCATGCGGACTGGTAGGACACGTGTCACGCACATGCAGGGCAAGACCGGCACAAGCAGGATGGAGAGAGCCAGGGCAAAAGGGTTACAATGGGGGACAACAGTACTATCAGCATCCACAGCAACAACAGGTTATAGAAACACAATCACAACAACAACAAATGCCACCACAGCCGCAACAACAAGCATACACGACGCCCCCTGCACCGCAAGTGCAGTACCAACATGCACAGCAACAAGCACAACAGCAAACAGCAGTGACACCACAACAACAACACGTCCAGACAGTGCAACAGCTCAGGCAGAAACAGGACAGTAAACAACTACATGCAGACGTACCCACACAACCAACACAACTAGGAAAGGTGACGATATTGGGCCACAACCCATACACAGGGAACGGACAATCACTATACCCACAATAGGATAGCCCACAGACGTCCTTGTTGTGTCCCATCCTGTCGGTAACACCTAACCCTGCGGAGGAACCACGCATAAAGGTGGCGATAGGTGACAAAACATTTTCCTTCTTAGTTGACACAGGGGCCACTAAGTCTTGCATCAGGGAAGGGAAGTTCAACTTGTCGGGCGATGTCATGCACACTCAGGAATTCTCTTGGGCTTGAGGGCTGGTTCCTTTTACTGATAGCATCTCCTTATCTGTCGGAGATAATGACCTATCTCTGCCACTGCTATACTCAAAACAATCACCAGCCTGAATGAGCAGGCTCAACATGACTATATACCTCACCGACAAAGGAATAGTGTGCTCCACACCAGGCTTAAAACATGCTCACAGCACAACACATACTTTAGGCTTACTGTGGCAAGAAAGTGGCAAGGACAGAACCAGTGAACGGGGACATCTTCCAATATGGAACAGACATGGATATATCATGACTACCAAGAATTGAGGGCAAGGTGTGGAGGAGACCAGCAGCATATTTTTCCCGGCAGAGAGACCCACTAGTGAGGAGAAAGGGGTGATAATTTCAGTGGACATAATTTCAGTGGACATCGAGAGTATTGTGCAACACAAGACTACATTGCAGTTCACGCCCAGGATGGGGAAGGGAAAGCATGGAGAGCAGTGATAGCATTGGCAGAAGGAAGCAGGCTAACACAGGTATCAAGACGAGGAATTTTTCTCAGACGGGGAAGGAAATGGTGTTCGAGATGGTGTTCGAGATGAGCGTCTACGTTTGGCTGAAAGTGACATACAAGGATGTAGCTCAAAAGATGGCAATGGCACTAGAAGCGCCTTCCCCGACCCAAGTACCCTTCTGTGAGGAAGACTTAGCGGTTGTACCCACCTCTCTATGGACTACTAGTCCCTATGACGTGGGTTGCATAAAAAGCATTGGAGGAGTACAAATAAAGCTAAAGAAAGGTGCAATGCTGCCCAGGGTGAAGCAGTACCCACCATCTAAGGAAGCTGATGAGGGGATATACGAGACTATATCTGCCCTAGTGGATAAAGGAATATTGGTACCATCAGAGTCACCATGTAACACTACGGTATATTCTGTGCGCAAGGCAAAGGGAAGGTCCTGGCGTTCATACAAGATTTGAGACCCCTCAACCATATTGTAGAAGCAGAATACCCAATAGCAGCTAACCCAGCCACCATACTGTGCAGGATACCAGCGGAGGCGTCACATTTCACTGTGATCGACCTCAAAAACGCTTTTTTCTCAATACCTCTACACCCTGATTCACAAGACAACCAGTTTCACTTACCGCAATACAAAGTGGCAACACACAGGACTGCCCCAGGGGTACTGCGAGTCACCATCCAACAGAGAGATACAAATGGACCCAGGAAACAGAGATGAAAGTACAGTACTGCAGTATGTAGATGATATCATCATCTGCAGCACGACTGAGGAAAAGTGCAGGAGGGAATTCTGTAAAAATGCTCAAAGTATTGGCTGAAAAGGGGTACAAGGTGGACAAGGAGAAACTGCAATACTGTCAGGAACAAGTACCTTACATCGGGCAGATCATTTCGCAGAAAGGAAGGAACATTGCACCACAGAGGGCACAAGCAATAAAGACAGTAAGAGAACTGCAGCAATTCCTTGGCCTATGCAATTACTACAGAGCATGGGTCTTTGACTACAGCTCATACATAGGACCACTGCTCGAGGCACTTAGAGAAACGCAGAGGGGTGCGAGGAAGTTGGGGTGGACAAGATAAATGACAGGCATTCAATGAACTAAAACACGCCTTTTCAACTGCACTAGTACTAGCTACTCCCAATTACGAAAAATAATTCTACATCTTTTCACATTGTGATACTGCAGTAATGAAAGCAGTACTGACACAAAAGACAAGCATGGGACACAAACCAGTGGTATTTTACATTGGCCACTTGGATCCTGTACTGATGGGACACTTCCTAGTGCAGTAGAAAAATCATCCTCCATCACCATGGGGTGCTCCACTACACTGTACGTTGAACACGCACTCTTTGCAATATTAAACAAGCCAAACTCCACACTGACTACCCAAACAGCAACAGGATAGGAGATCATCCTGTCCAGAACAGAATTGAAAATAGTAAGGTGCAGCAATGTCAACCCAGAATGGTTTATAGCAGAGGAAGTTGTAAATGGAGAGTATGCACATGACTGCCCAGAAGCTATTGAAACATACTCAGGAACTAGAAAAGTAGAAGAAAATGCCCTTGGGGGGGGGAGATTATGTACATCAATGGGTCATCAACAATTGATCAAGGTGATGGAATTAGAAGAACAGGAGCAGCAGTAGTGCGATTAAGGGAAGACTGGACTTACATTCCAGTCAGATGTCTCAAATTTCCCCAACACTATTCAGCACAAGCAGCAGAGCTAGTAGCCCTTATTTTGGCCCTAGAAGAAAGCAATGAGAAAAGAGTAACTATATACTCTGACAGTGCATATGTTACCTCAACAGTGCACTCGGGATTAATAAAGTGGCAAAGAAGAGGATTCAGGAGAGCAGATGGTACTCAGTACAACATGCTCTCCTACTGGCTGAACTACTAATTGAAGTAATAAATTACCCGGAGGACGTAGCACTGGTTAAGTGTCAGGCACACACCAATGGTGACGACCCAATATCAAGAGGTAACGAAACAGCAGACGCAAATGCAAAACATGCTGCATACTTTGGTGAGATATGGACCCACCCAGAGAAACAAAAAGATAAGGGGGGGGTAAGACAGATGATGAGGGATGGGTACACACACACACACACACACACACACACACACACACACACACACACACACACACACATCCCAGAGACACAAATTATGGAACTGAAGGCAGCAGCACCAATGGCAGAGAAGGAACTGTGGGTAAAAAGAGGATGTACCATGTCCCCCCACAGATGCATTATGGTGGCAGAATAATACAGGGAAAGTTTTGATGCTCCTGGCCCTACTGCAAATAGCTCTGACACAACTACACACCCCACACACACACACACACACAGGAAAAGCGATAATTGCAGCATGTATAAAAGAATCATGGTTCTGCCCCGAGCTAAACTCACATGTTGCACATTTTATTAGCAACTGTCTCACCCGTCAGCAATTCCTGGCCGGTCACACGCTGCCAGTGATCAAAGGTACAATACCCCGGCCTGAAGGACCCTTTCTGCAACTTCACATTGACTACGTTGACATGATCAATGTATGTCAAGGCTACAGATACATGATTGTAGTAGTGTGCCCATTCTCAAGGTGGATCGAGGCTGGTCCATGCTCCCATGCAGATGCATTCAGAGCAGCCAAATTCTTGGTTAGGGAGGTGTTCCCGAGGTGGGGAGTATACAAAGTGCTGCGGTCAGACAATGGCCCGCACTTTGCCAATGAACTGTTCCAGCACGTAACTGCCCTCTTGGAAATTAAACAAATTTGCCTGTGCGTACCACCCACAAGCCAATGGCGTCTGAACACCTCAATGGTCTCCTAAAAGAAGAGATCGCAAAAATCCAACAAACAACCAAAAAGAGCTGGCTGTACTGCCTCCCATTGGGCTTGTTTGAGTTGAGAAACAGACCAGGGTCGGACCACCACCTCACACCCCACGAGGTGGTTACCGGACGTCAAATGCACCTCCCACTTACACCACCATCAAGAGCGATAACTGACTGCAACACTACTAGCACTGTTTTTGGTGAAGAAATGCACGAGTACGTCTCTTCCTTGGTTACTAGTGCCGCTTTTATTTCTCAACAGATCCAACGGACACAGGGCGGGTCGAAGAACACCCAAAAAGGAGAAGCAACCAACGAGGAACAAGAACAACCAGCACAGTGGACAGTGAAAGAGGGAGACGAGGTTCACCTGAAAAATTTCCGCAGAACTTGGAACAATCCTAGATTTACAGGTAAGCATTTGGTGGCCAAAATAGCCCCTAGAGCCGTGAAGCTAAGGGGCAAAGACATGTGGACGCACATTCACAACATCAAGCCCTACAAAGCACAGACCCTCCTCACCTCAGCAAAAAGGCCAACGCTTCAGCAACAACAACTGACAACGACACAGCGCAAGATCAAAACTCCGCAAAGGACACAAACGACCAACCACCCAAGCCCCCCGTAGGCCACCCCATGATCACGAGGTCCCCGCAAAGTAAACAAACTGCAAAGTAAACAAACTTAGTATGAGTTAACACTCCCCAGCCACCAGCTAATGAAGAACATTGGCAAAAGAATATGCAATATACACCACACTGTCTAAACACGTGCATGCACTCTTCTCCCTTTTTTTTTCTCTCGCACATGCAGGTGTCGCGCATTGCCATCATTTTATGTAAATATCTGATCAAGAACATACATCGCTGCCTAGGTGTAAATGCTACCCACAGACGATATACCAGAATCTCTGTCACACCAATTTGTATACATTATAAAAAGACCAAAATATTTAAAACAGAGAATACACATCTATTGTAACGCATTCCTCCTGCTAATTGTACGCTCATTTCCACACCTCCATGCAGCATTACCTGCCCTAAGAGACAGGACGGTAAGAAAAGCGTGGTAAGAGCTTTTCGCCTGGGCAATGAACGACAAATTGATACGCAGGGCTTGAGTAAAATAACTAACATCAATAACTCACAGTTTTGAGAGATTTTCAGGCGGGCACCTATACCACCCAAAGTAAAGTAGCTGCAGGACTGCAGCAAAGGTAAATATGCCAGTGGTATTAGCAACTGTAATAAAAACAATAGGAATATTTCTCACCACTGGCCTGATAACTGCCGCTGTCTGGCAGGCCTACTATGCTTTTCATGAGGCTGCATCTTCGACTACTAATATCTCCCCTACCATGCCTGCAAGGAGCACTGTGTCAGGTGGTACAAGTAGCACGGGTCCAAAAATGAAAAGGGATAAAAGTAGTGTTTCTACGGATGTACATGGGGTGGACACATATCTAACAGAATCCGCACACGTCTCCAACATGTGGTATAAGCACATGTCCAAAATTGGTAAGGGCACGAGAAAGGACAACTGCTATGTGTGCTCAATGATCCCATATGCCATGAATGCATCAAGAACATTTGTGGCAACTGAAGTATCCAGAGCAACTGCAGAGTGCCTGTTATATTTAGCATTGTTTCGAACATGAGGAAGATTTCAAGGGAAAACAGCAACATTAAGACGGAAATCAAGATCGACATACCCTTATGAAGACAGCTTCATCAAAACACTACCGATGTTTGACAATTATTGGCAGCTAACTGAAGGGCTCCAATACATAACTTACATAACTGACGGATCTGACAAAGGAGAAACAAAAGAAATAACACTAAACTATCTGGCGTGCCAGTGGAGCGCAAGAGAAATGGGAGGAGAACCAAGGTGCTGGGAAAGGCCGCTGATACCGATATATGGCAAGGTACACACGAAGAATGGATGGATGGACGGTGTTGTGGGAAGCAAACCATTAACATTAGCCAAATCATCAGTGGTGACAGTACAAGAAGAGAATGACAAATGCTACAAGGAGTGGACGAGGAGCGCAGCCCTAGTAACATGGTTAGATAAACAAGAAAAACCCATAACAATAATTCCCCTTACAGCACGCACACTGTGTTACCAGCATGATGGAGAGATCGACGTCGGAGCGAATGAAGGACGCAAGAGAACGATCAAACTTCCTGAGGGGGGGGGCAGGAACAGCAGTATTGATGGACCACTATTGGGCCTGCGGAGCAAAGGCATACAACAGCTTACCACCGTTGTGGAATGGAGCGTGCACAATGGCACACGTCAACGTACCATCACTAGTAGTACCAGAAAAGCACATCAACATGGAGAACGTTCCTAAAATGGATCAAGGGAACAAGAGGAAAACAAGGTCTGTGGGGCAGACTGTCTGCGAACAACAAAGTACCACAGAGTCAGAAGGATGTCTGTCGAGAGCTAAGAGTCAAGGAGAGCCACTGACAGGGAATTACCTGTGGCAAAAGTCAGAAACAGCCCAGAGTGACATTCCACCATCAGAGCAGCAATGTTCTCCTCCATCATACGTCCAGGAGTGCAAGCGCATGCAAATGCGAAATGGTGGCAAATAACCAGGTGGGAGCTGATGATGACAATTAACTCCACTGTTAACGGATTCAATGCGATAAAGGAAGAACTACGAGCGATCAGGATGGTGGCCCTGCAGAATAGATATGTACTGGATCTCCTGACAGCCATGGAAGGAGGTACTTGCGCAAAGATTGGAAGTTCATGTTGCACGTTGTTTGAAGCAGTATCGCAGCTGGCCAAGATGCACGCCAAGATGGAAGAAGAAGCAAGGGGAGTGAAAAAGGATGGAAGCTGGTTTTCATACATCTAGTCCTGGATGCCATCATGTCTATCAGACGGCCTCAAGGTTGTGGCAGGATGCGTGATCTTGGGAATGGCTTCCCTGATGGGAATCAAACTATGGAAGACAAGATCAAAACGCACTACTGAGGAGATGATCGGCATGCACGTCCTAATGCCAGCTGAAGACGATAAAAATGCAGACGCCATCATCAAGGAGCGTTAACGACTACGCCAACAGATAGTAGAAGCAGATTTGTACCCACCCTCCATTAAAGTTGAGAATCCGAGGAACCCGAAGAGCTATGTTGGAAAATGGGTTTATTGCAAGTCTGGTGCTGGATGCGTATACATGTACTGGTAATTTGAAGATCATGTGGGCTGATACGGACACCTGGCAGGAATAACAAAGGTGTGGCGAGTAAGAGGAGATAAGAGTGGATAATGTTGTGGTCGACAAGTCGACCAGAGGGGGGACTGAAGAGGGAAAATGGGACGATCCATTCCCCCGATTCTCATCCAGACCATGGCCTAGTTCATCACAACCCAAGCACCCACCGCGGGAGGAATTCGATCCGCTCATGGCCGCCCCAGATGTCAAGATGCACTGTGGCCACGCCCCCCACACAGCCAGGGAAGCTGCCAGTCAATCAAACCGCGTGCTGAAGCCTTAGATGGAGCTGATACCACTCGTATGGATCAACTTGACTAGACAGCAACCACAAAACACTGCCATTGTTAGAGATGCCACAACGACATAGCCGGCGGACAAGAACACACGTGCCACCAAGCACATTTGTCATACATACATCAATCCACACAAAGAACATACTCAGTGCTAGGACATAGAGGACCATTTACACTCACACATGCATCGTTGTTATTTTTCACATAGGCCAATTACAGCACCGCAGAAACACAAGATGCCAGAAGAGCTTGTGTACATGCTTGCAGACGCTTCCCGACACTAAACCCATGAAGATGTAACCCTGTATACGGACTAATGCATATGAATCCCTGCCACCCCTCGCGACCCTGTGTTATGAATCATACGCCACCATCCATAGACTAGGCAAGATTAGGCCTCAGCACCAGAGTAGGCCACAAAACCAGAGTCTCAGGCCAGAGCAGCTCAGACGGAGCGGCAAAGGTGCTGATCGTGCAGAACAAACCCGGACGAGAGCCTCACAGCCAAGGCCACAAAGGGCAACATACATGCCGCGCTCCCTGTGCCATGGTTACACCTGCTACTGCCAGGCTCTTCTCGGAGCCGAAATACAAATTAAATCCTCGTAATTCTGCCTCAACCATGGTCTCACAACACGTGATCCGGCGGACCCGATACGATGCCAAGCCCCGAGGGCCAGAGAAGCTCTGGGTCCCACGTTTGGGACACAGACTGCAACAATGAAGTGACAAGTTGGACACCAACAGCGATGGGAAAGGGAGGTCCAACGTCAGCCAGCACAGGTGCTGTTCTCAGAAACAGCACATGTGCCAGGAATACTATTTCTGGAATGACTAAAGATCATTCAGTACAGGATAGTAGCCACAGTAGACAAACCTCGCCACCCAGACAGAGGACACTTTCCAGGACTCCCACAATCCAAAAACTACAGGTTCTGATGAACACAGAGACCTCAGTTAGTGCAGAGGAGAACCCCCAAGAAGCCTCCTGTTGAAGGAGATCCCAAACCTGTTGATCCAATTGCTAAACAAGGTTATAATAGCAAGGATAGTAGTCCTGAAGTGTTTAGGACACTAGAAATTCCTGGTCCCACATACAAGTTAAGCCAGAGGGGTGAATCATTGTTACGACTTCCAGATTATCCAGCAGGTTGGCAATCTGCAGAAATTTCAGAATGCGGAACAGGGAATGGGCCGATACTGAAACACCAGCAAACCCATCCTACATCAGACAAGGTTACATTAACCCCAGTCAAAGGGGGTAATGTAGCCTTGTCTGACGTAGTACATGTTGATTCATGGATCTTTTTGGATGTCTTTACAGCTGCCAAAGCCATGGTCCTGCAAGACAAGGGTGACCGGTGGATCCCACTATAAAGAGAATCTATGCTGGCTCTATGGTTTATTCAGGACTACCGTATAGAAGGTATAGTTAGCAGAGTCTGTGCCGAAGGACTGATCTAGCCACTCATTTGCCTTAAAGAAAGGGGGGGAGTGAGGGGACATTCAGTTACTCCATGACTTAGAATCTCCGATAAATGTCATGTCAGACACAGGCCTGGACAGGATCAAGGATGTCACTTTGACACAGGGTACAGCAGTCGAAGCTTGTCACAATATTTGTACTGACTGATCAGTCAGAAGAACATTCTTCTGCAGATGGCCTTTGCTTGGTTGACGAATGCTTCAAGTAAAACTGTTGCCTAGCCAATGATCAAGGAGTACAATTACAAAGACCCAGCCTTGCAATTGGACGTGTCCTTCAAGAAACCAGGTTTCACCAGACCTAGAGAAAAGTCATACTGCCTAGAGTACTACACCCTCCAGGAAAAACAGAAGGAACACAACGGTCTCCGATGTTAAATCTCAGCAGTCTCGACTATGTACGATTAGCATACATGAGTTAAGATGGAGGAAGATTGGAGGGGTTCCATTAGGTCTGGAAACAGAGCAATTGATACATACGTATACAGCATAACAGGAATCTACTAAAGCTGTAATTTAAAATTAATTCAGGAGTCAAGGAGTTCTAGTAACCCTCCTTCCCAGGGAATCAACAATAAATCCATCATTCGGGATCTCTTGTCCCCCAAATAATCTATCATCCAGTGTTTCATGTAGCTACATCCTCACCTTCTGTCAAACTTTAAAAAAAAACTTTGTTCATACCAAATGTGCACTTCGAGATGGAACACCACAAAAGATTATTCTGCTTATAATCGCTGGGAGCCTGCGACACAAAGCAATCTTCAGGATACGTACCAACACATCCCGATACACAGGAGTTACTGAAAAAATCTCCAGTTTACTGCACTTGCCTCAAGTCTTACATCAGCTCCAAATATTTTCACAAAGATGAAGGTATTGATAATAGAATGGTTGCACCTATTGAATGTATGCGTACACTATTTGGATGACTAGTTGATCGAGACACCTGTGTACCAGGAAACTCTAAAAGCAACACTGACTGACTGTGCAAGCATCACTTCATTCGGCCTGCTAGTGAACTTTAAGAGGTCTACAATAATACAGACCCAGAACTTTGAGATTATTGGTACTTTATTATGGGTAGACATTGGTAAAGCCTTTCTTCCTTCAGCAGGGCCTGGACACGCAAAGCTCACCATCACAACCTTTTGATGGCCGAGTCAATGACAGACATAGAATGGCTTACCATCCAGGGGGACACGTCTGCTTTGGTATGTGTGATGGCATGGGTCAGGGCACACAAAGTCATTAGGTAAGTTACTATTAAGCCATTGGTTCAGACATGTGTGGCTTCAAAGTAAAGATACTAGTATGCATGTCCATTTGGTGGTCTCTCAATTCGTGGTTACAGTAGAGTTCCCTGGAAATGGGAGTTTTTCAGAAACCCTCAATTATGAAAGCAGTGGTCACAGACACCAGTAGGATAGTGTCAGAGAGCAGTCTTCACTCTCTCTCTACTCTGAGGAAATAGTCCCTTTTGCAGCTATTAAGGTCTCCCAATTCCAGCATCAACCTCTCTTACAGTGATAAACTATGTTGGTAACAACCAACAACACTGACAAAAGCTTACCTAAACAGGAACGTACAAAGGTTTGATCCAAGGGATGGTGGCAGCAATCCATTCAAGCTATTCACAGAAATTGGGTTTTGTACTGAGACTAATTATCTAAGTCAATCCTTCCACTCCTCTCTGAACCACTCTCTCTGCCATTGGATGTTCAGGATGATTTGCTGGAAATAGGGGACTCCAGCAATAAATGGTTTTGCATAGAAATTAAATGCTCTGGTAATGAAGTATAGCTCGATTTGCTAGATCCCTCTAGATTAGGGAGTGGATGTGCCGTCAGTAAGATGGCAGAGCACCCTCCTGTTCACGTTCCCTCTTATTCCTCTCGTACGAATGGTGCTGAGAAAGCGCAGAGGTGAGAAGGCTCTTCTTAATTTGGTTATCCCTTATTTGGCGTGGTGATCTTGCCTGCATCTGTTCTCGAGTCTGGCGCATCTCTTGTTCCTCTATGATCTCTACCCTTGCATTTAGGGCCCTGCAGCTACATCCCCTACAGCCATTAGAGGAGGCAGGAGTTGAATGGTGGTGCTTTGCTTTTGATTGCCATTACTTTTTTTTGCAGATTGGGTGAAATTGGTGCTTTGGTGAGCAATCATCCATATTTTCATGTTATATTTGATTATCTTTTTATTACTCATGGGAATTGCAGAAAAGGAGTGAAACCTTCTGTTGCCATACTTTGTAGGCAGGTGATTTAGCATTACTAAACTAAGGCTTCTGAAATGCAGGGTGAACCCCTGTCTCCCATTTAGGTCTACAGGGAAGTTGGTGCTACATGGGCTGTGGCCCTTGCTGTCCCTTTAATTGATGTGTGTAAGGCAAACAATTTGGCTATGATCTCTACATTCATTCAACACTACAAGAATGATGTGGAAACGTCATCCGAGTGATTAGTGGGAATACAGTGGTTCGAGCTGCTCTGTTTCACTAATGTGGTCCACTGGACTATCGAATAAGACCAGGGTTTTGATCTATTCTGCTCTATTCTGTGAAACCATGAATGTTTTTGTGAGGATTGGGACAAGGGAGGTGACCCTGAGGTAATGCCTAGATTAAATATGGTAATCACTCTTACAAAGGTGCTCCTCTCTTGCCCCATTAATAGCAAACATCCCGGCCCTCCACTGCGTGTTGTGACGATCCTTGAGAGATTCAGGGGAGAACCCTTCTCCGTGAGGCTAGAAGGTGAGGCCACTGATGAATCCTGCCTAAAGTCTGGCCGGGGAAAGGCAGACACTTTCTGAACCCGACCCGACCAGCTGCAAGTCCTGAGAGGCTCTGTAGCCCCAGAAAGCTGAAGTGCAGAGGTCTCGCAGTGGGAACCTTACATAAGGCGGCTTTCCTCCTTGTGACCTGTTCCTGCAGAGGCTGCGCAGTAGGAAGCATGCAAGTGGCTGGCGTGCACCTGGGAGCCCCAAGGCCGTCTCTGGTGGCTGGCGTGCGCCGGAGGCCCTCCAGAGCGAATTAATCTCCAAGTGGCATGAACAAAGGCAGACTTCCGAAGAGGTTTGTCGAGTCGTGAAGAGTCAAAGCAGCGGAGGTCCTGTGAGACATGAGGGGAACAGAGGCACATGTGTAAACCGGTGAGTTCACAGAGGGCCAGTGACCCCGGAGCGGTATGTCCTTGCTTGCATGTTGGAAGCAGGAACGCGAGTGAGAGACACGTGCGTGGAAGCAGAACAAGTGCAAAGCAGCGCTCGCGTAGAAGCCGACGGAGTGCAAAGTAGCACTTGGTGTTAATGAAAATAATCTCACGTTAGTTTTGAATACCGAACAATTGTAAGACAGCAGAAGCAGCACCCGCACAAGAGTGAAAGTGAGTCCCAAGTTATTTCTAAATGCCAAACCGGGGAACAGCAGCAAAACTCTAAAGTGTCCAAGTCAAATGATTGTAATCTTGAAATTGGGACTTTGCGGAAAACCCAACCAACGGTGCGAGGTGACTTTTTATTAAGAGTTAATCAGCATTGCCCAAACCAAGGACATTGGAAGTAGGAGAAACACAATGGGCCTCATTACGAGTCCGGCGGTAACCGAGGCGGTAAAACCTCCTGGTTACCGCCGGACTCATAACCATTCCGCCTCTGTGATTCCCGGAATTACAACCCCGGTTTTCCGGGAATCACGGAGGCGGAATGGTGTTAATCCCCATTCCCATTGAGTCCCATGGGACTCAATGGGAATGGGGATCATGGAAACACCGGCAGCATCTCCTAATGCTGCCGGTGTTTCCTCGGCCGCCTGCAGGCGGGCGATGTTGAACCTGCCAGGTCAAACCTGGCGGGAACATCACCTCCCGCCTGCAGGAGTCGGGATCAGGCGGTCCGGAAACAACGGTGGCGGCGGGTTTACCACCACCGTTATTTCCGGACCGCCTGATTTGTAATGAGGCCCAGTCTATCCAATATTGCCAATAGCAGAATGGGACTAATGCGAGGTTTATAAACTCTGAAACCGGTTGCCCAGATTATAGAAACTGGTACAGGTTGGGTCTCCCACACATTGTTACAACCTAGGGAGAGGTAGAAAGAAATCCTACTCCATGTCAGTTTTTGGTTGCTTGTGAAATGGGGAAGCAACAAGAGTGGCAAAAAGGCAGCCCTTCTGGTAACAGATATCCAGAAGGAGAGGAGCATCCATTGCAGAAAAGTACTGAAGAGCATCAATGTGAATCTGGTCTTCCCTGAAAAGTTGTTGAAGTTTTGACGCTGTCTTTTGTTGAACGCTGTGAAGCTGTTGTACCCTCTTGTCAGTGGACATGGACCACAAAAAGCACTTTTTGGGAAATGCTGCTTGGGCGGGGAGGGGGTAGGGGGGTGGTATACCCGAAACATTTGGAGATTGTATGCCTGGTACGGAAGCAGACCAGGTGGAAGTTGGAGAAGTGCTACTATGCGGTTCTGACTGAGACATGTTATGTTGTTAGTAGTAATGGAGGAAGAGCTAAGCAAGCTGTTGTAGAGAAATTATATTTTCTGGAGTTGTAGTGGCAAGTCATCCGGACCATTATAAACATTATTGCTACTGAGGAACTCAGAACCTGTTCCAGGAAGAAGAATATTATAACCTATGTGTTGTAACGTCAACTTGTTGAAGTTACATCAGACTGTATTGGAGCTTTGTTGCGAATCAGGATTTCCTTGGGTTCTTTTCTTGGACTGTGAAGCAGAATCACGTTTAAACCTGGGAAGGGAGTGTGCCCAGGTTCAGAAGAGAGACTTGGTTAACTGTCATGCATTTCCTTGTTTATTTGTTATATGTTTAAGTGTGAGGGACAGATGTCCTTTGTTAGAGTATTTCTTTAGTTTATTTTAGACAGGGAAATCCTTGCCTGGGTAGGGATAGAGGCGTTCATCCAACCTTATAAAATAATAAAATGGCATTTTTGCGAGAAAACTTGTGGCCGCCTCACACCACTAGCCAAGAGTCCCCCTAGGGTTGGTAACATGCGGGAGGATCTCATGGAGAGAGACTCATCTTCTGAGGATAAGAATGCGATTGGGAAGCACAGCCCCTTTAAACCCCAACCTGCTGGGCTGATGATAGGACCAGAAACGGATGGGTCTAAAACCACATGTCACTGTGAAACATTATACCACCCTGATGGTTTAGGTACAGAGAAGTTCTCGAGAACACTACAGGCTACCAGGAAAGACACCAGAACAGCTGTAGCCAATGGAATGGACGTTACATCAGGGCATCAGAAACAGACAAAGGTGGAAGGGTACCAAAAAGAGTACAGAGGAGAGTATCAGCGTGAGAACCGGGGAGTGAAAAGGTGATGAGAGAGGAGTCCAGGTGGAGAAAGAAAATCAAGAAACAGAGGGATCGAAGCCAAGAGAACACCCGAAGGCAGGCCCGAGAAGCTCGAGCAAGAGACGTGGAGGGTGTGATTCAAGGGAACGCACAAGGATGTCTCACTTGCCGAAGGGGTGTTGGCCGTGGAGAAAGTAGAAACGAAGAAGGGAATATGCGTCCCGCATGGAGGAAGAATGCCAAGCGCTATACAACTGAAGGCTGGTGGCCAGTGGCTGACCACTCAAGCCGAACAAGAGGAGTGGCAGAACACCCCGGAAGACCAGGGGAAAAGCATACCAGTCGGCTGAGAGGCAGCCCTACAAAAGGACGGAGATTGGGTCTTGATGATGTGACATGTAGTGGGTGGACAGGGGTGGTCCAACAACTGTGTGAAACTGCTGACCCTACCTGTTCGCACAGCCACTTACACAGAACTGAACAGTACCCTGTGAGGTAGCCACAAAGCAAACAATGGACCAATAGATTAAAAGGTGACAGGATTCTGTGACGTTATCAATTCTTAACAATACATAGTATTTATTTCATATCCATGGACAGTTCATAAAAAAGCTCACAACTTCTCCCCATCAATCATACTCATCTCATACATACAGATTAATTCTGTCAAACATCCCCAACAATGGTGTCTATTGTCACCATAACATAATATACAACAAATTAGAACTTAGACTCATTTGCGCTGCAGATGTGTCTCTGTATTATTTACAGGAGATATATGTGTCGACACGTGTTTCGGTTGTAGTTCAATAAGGGCAGTTGATCCTTTGCCCAGATAGTCTTAGCCAACCTTAATCAGGACGGAGATCAACTAACAACTGTGTGTTGTATCTTGAATGGATAGGGTGAGCCCTGTGATCTCTAGTATTTGTGGAGGCTGTGTTGATATAGTAGGATAAATCCCCGATTCTTGGGAGTGCAGCTAGCTATTAATCCGTCTGGCCTCATATGTGTTGATAAGTGAAGGGTCCCAGTCTTTAGTAGCCGATGTCCAGGTCTTCAGGATGAGACAAAAGGTAAATGTATGGGTGTTGTGGTCCCGTCAATTCAGGATACCTTCCTAATGCATCAGTGCTCTTAATGCTGCTGGACGGAACACTTTTCCGATGCACTTGAGATAGTCAAAGCTCCTGTCTGCAGCTCCGGGTGTATACTCACCTGGAGGACCATAGATCAGCACCAGGTACCCTTTTATTATTACATACCCTGTGAGGTAGTGCCTGGACGCCATATACACGGAAGGAAGTCGAGCCACGGGTCTGCTTCCCGATAGCCAGCTGTACAGGGCCCACAAAGCGAATCCCCACGAGTGGCAAAAGGCAAATGACCATCACGAAAACCCAGCCAGAACCGGTGAAAATTCCCAGACACCAAATTAAAGTCTGGGAGAGGGCCATGGGAAACCCAAGAGATCCTCAGAGGACATTAGTAATAGAAGGAGGGCGTAAAGGACTGTTTGCTGAACATGCACAAAGATTAACAGTAAAAAGCTAACCCTCACCTTGGCTGTTGTGATTAAAGTTTGTCTGTACTGCTCTGGAAACCGGACACCCCTTGAACCACAGGTCCCCTGGACAATCATCAACAAGAGTAGAGTTGAGGGGGGCAATTGTTGAGAGACATAGGTCCTCCTGGGCCAACCCCAGGATCATCCAGGACTGGTCCATCAAGCCAAACCCCAATCATCTTCTGTCATAAGTCTGTACACATTTCTGATTGGTCAACACGAGATCCTGCCAAGAGTCCAGTCTTTTCAGTTCATAACCTTAACCGTCCCTTGCTCCAGATAAGAAAACCAATATTGTTGTAATTTTATTTGTGCTTGAAAAGCTAGGAAAATAGAAAATGCTTTGAGACTGTAAACCATAAAGAAAGAGACAACCGTAAACCATTTTGTGATACAGTTCCCAGTCCAGTTCCACAAAAAGTGTTGCTGGAGAGGGAGGGACGGACTCCGGGGAACAGCTTCATCGTACCAGTGGTGGCAGATCAAGAATTGTGCAAAACCTAGAGATTGTGCAATCCTCCATAAAGGGAGCTACAGACCTTATCAAGAACATTCAAAGACATTGGGGAACCGTCATTCGCCTAGCCCCACAAGAACTTTGTGATTGTATTTTCTGTTACGTTTACAGAGGAACCAGAACTTTTATGGAACCTTTGCTTTGAACAACGAGAGAGGCATTTGGATGCTTTACATCCAGCAGAAGGCAGTCATTCTCCTGGACCAACAGTAAAAAAAATGCACTGAATGGCGTTTTGTTGTAGTGACAGGGATAAAGTAAGAGCTTTTGTGACCGGGACGGTGCCTTTTCTTTTTGTTTTGACTCACACAGACTTCCTGACGAGCACTCGATTTGCTTTAGTTTAGGTAGGTAATCCCCTTAGAGTTAGGGATAGATAGGTTTGGTTTATCATTTAATAAAACTCTATAGCAACCACTAAGGCACTTTTTATTTATATACAGGTGGAACAATGCTCTTTTGATCACAAAAGAACAATAGATAAAAGTCAGATTTGACAGGAAGCAGCAAGTTTCTTACAACTGTCTAAGATTGAGGGACATTCTGACAAGGTTGTGGTGGGGAGTAAACGGAACAGTCACCAGGGACAATACATAAGTGGACATACGTAGATTAAGGACAACCAACATTGGACATTTTAAGGTGCAGGTAGGCGGTACGGCTAGCTGTGCTCATGATATGACCACGATGGGTGAAATGCTAGAGTGGAGACGGAGAAAGTGAGGGACAGAGACGAGGGAAAAATGTTAGCTATATGGCAGATGAGAGGTACGTGAAGAGGGTAACTTGGAGGGGAGGAGGTAGGCTTTTAGTTTGGTTTTGAACAAATCCGTGTGGACTGTTTCTCGGATGTCTGGGGGAAGATTTGTAGATTTGGATAGATACAGTGGTGGCTTACCGTGGATATATTTGTGAACCAGGACAAGCAATTTAAAGCTGGCCCCGTTTTCTTGCATCGTCAACCATCCAGCCTGGTGACTGTACGAGGAAGTAGGTGTGAAGTGAGAGAGTTCAAAGAGGGCCATCGTAGCAAAGTAAATGATATTGACGACAGGACTGATAGCATAGTCGGGGAGACTCAAGAGGATGCTGGCACAGTAGTCCAATTCAGAGAAGACAAGAGTGGTAAAGAGATGATGGCAGTGTTGAAAGGACTGAGATGCCCGATTTTCCCAATACTTAGGAAGTTGGGGTGAGCTGCTGTTCCATTTTTGGAGATGAAAGTAGAGAAGGTGTGAGAAGGGTCATAGATGGTGCAGAGGTTTCTAGCTGAAGAAGAAGAGATGGGGAGAGTGTCAGGTGGGAATTGGATAGGCAGAGGAAGAGATTAGTGTTTTTGGCTGGGAAGGAGAGCACCTCTGTTTTGGTAGAGTTTAGCATCAGAGAGTGCAAAGCCATCCAATATTTAATGGCAGAACGTATAGTTGGAAATTTTGATAGAAAGTTCAGAGGAGAATTCAGGGAAAGTACTACTTTGTCAGTTTCTTTATTCCTTGTCGCCTCATTGGTTAGTCAGATCTTCTTGCATATATATATTCATGAGGAGGCGACTTGAATTTCATTCCTATGAGCCAGGTAAAGGGTTTATCGGCCACTATTAAAAACATTGAATTATATAGTATTGGAGGAGGTTAGGGATGTAACGGTATTACGGTATACCGTTAAAGATACCGTGAACCACTTAATTGAACAATAATAACCGTCACATTGTTTATACCGGTATACCGTTCATACCGTTAAGTGTGCTTTTCAATCTGATTGGCAAAGGCTGCAGTAAGCAAGTGCTGCGCAGTCTTGGTCTTGCACTGTTGGATGTGCCGTCTGGCAAGTAGTTTCAGTTGGAGCAGTTTTTAATGCCATTCCATAAACCACACGTGCCTGACACAAAATCAATATGTTAGCAATAGGAAGAATGAATACAGTGCTAAGAAGGAAAAGGGTTTACTTTGGGTTGGCGGTTTGGGGTTTATATATTTATAATGGATAATGTTTTCTAAACATATGACAATGGGGGATTTCCCTGGTTCCATCATTGAATTTACATATAATAAGTCACAGTGCGAAATTTACTCATCTCTGTGGGTATTCCCTGCTGCCATACCAAAGTGTAACATGTCCATGATTACTGAACACCTTTTGGCCCACAAGTAAACTAAAGGCTGTAACGTAAAGAGAGTGCGGGTGTGTGTGTGTATGCGCACAAGCGTATACTACCATCAGGCTCCATTGATCTGTGGCATGCAGGTTATCAAGATGGCAACATGCTCATCTTCACCAGTAGCCAGTGGGGGGGCTAAAAGCCGAAATGACCACTTAAGAAAAGCTATTCAGTTTGCTTTGCTAGTCGCAGCAGTGCCTCCCCCCCCCCTGCCCCTCCTCCTCTCCACACGTGTTTTTGTGTTTGGTGGAAGCAAGGGGTGGCATTTCAGTGGAAAGTATGTTGAAAAGCCCAATTCTGGCCCTGGGTTCCTGGTTTTGTTTGTGATGATAAATCTGACAATTTATGACCTTTTAGAAAATATTTGTTAAGATTAGTTAACTCCACCTGCTATACCGCGATAACCATGATATACCGTCATTTGGCAAGAAGGTTTTTGTACCGTCCTAAAACTAATACCGTGACACCCATAGTGGAGGTGCAGAGACCTTAGTGACCGAGCATTGGAACAAGGAGATCTTGCGTCATGTAGATTACAGTAAATAATCTAGGCTTATACGCTCAAATACCAGAGCTCTCATGTTTCCCAAATCCATGTGTGAGAAAGCCACATAGTCGATTTTTCTTGGAACTCTTGGATTTGTAGTCCTAAATTTAAAATGGATGAGATAAACATATAAGTCTGAGAATGGTAAAAAAAGAAAAACAGGCCTCGGTGAATCATGAAATCCCTCAAGGCCATCACACATCCACAAGATGAGGTACCATATTACGGCAAACCACACTTGTGATGGCGTCCATGAAAGTTCTGCCAGACTATAGGGGAAGCGTTTGTGCCTTCTTCCGATTACATTTCCTTCTGGTGAAAACACTGAAAACTGTACAATCAATACAATGATCACTTAACCAAGACCGTTTTTTAACGCTCTCACTATGAGAGGTAATTCCTTCTGAGAATGGTACATTGAATAGTCACAGCTTAGGAGAAAAAAAACACTGGTATAAAGAACCACACTAAAATATGGTTGTATTGCATTGATTTGCAAATATCATAGTTATGTGGCCTTTCAATTAGATGGGTGCCATGTTCCCAGCTGACGTTGTCCCCGGGTCGCTGTCTAGTGTTTTGTCCATATTGACATCTTTTTACATTCTTTAGGTTTCAAAAAAGCCACCCCCCACCTTACATTTTTTCTGGTGCTTGGGGTGGCTGGTTTTTTGACCTGCAATTGTTTTCATGTTGCCAGACTTTCATTTTCTTACTTTATTATAATTCATCAATGAATTTCTTGCTTTATTGATATTCTCTTGTTCCATTTTTTCTCTATTGTATCAATTCCTTAATTATCGTAAAGCGTCATGTCGTAAGGCGCTATAGAAACAAATAAAAATTCAATACAATAGGTTTGGTCACCATTAATCAGGACCTGAAAAGAGGAAGTACATTTAATGCATGTGGCATACTGACAAATGTGCATGTAATTGCATGTTGAACATTTTGCAGAGCCCCAACTGCCATTAGGATTAAAAGCCTATTGATACTATAGTGCTTTATGCGCAATAGCTGGCCTGATAATCTAAAAGTAACAATTCTCAAAATTAAAAAATTAAAAATTCTAATGTGTTCAATGAATTCCATTATGAATAATGGCAACTTGGACCAACACATGTTTCGCTTTATAACGGGCTTCTTCAGGGGCTTTGAAAAAGAAATGTAATTTCTTGCAAATATTAAAACTTTTCCTTGATTTGCTGATGTACAATTGTTGATCATCAGGCCAGACACAATAGAACACAGTAGCATTCAAAATATATTTATTGAACTAGCGTTTCGTTTATAATAAATCCTAGAACCCTTAAATACCCAATATGTAATACGATTATATACTAGCCTCTTCAACCTTTAGCAATGTGCCCATATAACACAGCACAGTTGCATGAAAAATATTGACTGAAATAACACACCACACTTAAGCACTCTTCAAAATTATAAAAAATATAGTATCTCTGCTGCCCTTCCTAGCATTTTAGTTTTTACACATACTGATATGACAAGACCATCGCAGGTACTTGGGGTCAGCAGTCCCAGAAATAAGATTATAGAGTTTTGTCCTCTGGAAAATGTAAGGCACATCCATGGGACATAAGCTATCTTACCTACATGGTCTGCTTGAGAACATCTTGGGACCTGCACATACAATGTAACACTTTTACTTGGGGATAGCTACGAACATCTGCATTCATGCTTTTTGTGGACAATTAAAACTAATCATAATACAACATTTACATAAGGCCTTACATAACATGCCCAGCACTTTTTGACACACTGTCCACCCAGATATATCACACTGCTCCTCTCTTCCCTTCCAACCCCTCCCTCTAAATTTCCCCTTTCTTTCACAGATGGGACGTGAAAACCCTGGACGGGACACAATGCATCAGACAAGACAAGGCACACCGAGACCACAACAGTGGTTATTTGGGGCGACATAAAAGCTCAACAACAGTCATTTTTTTAGCCATTAAAAATGACACTACATTATTCATCACTGCTAATTAAATAGTTGCTAAAAATTATTAATACTATTTGCAAGACGCAATGTTTTTTTATTTCAAGTCGGTTCAGACTATGGTCTCACTAAATTAATTTGAAGTCAAATAAAAATGGCAGTCAACACTATACAAATATAAACGTAACAAAACATAACCTTCTGACAGTGGAATTGTGAAACACAAGAGCTCAGCAAACTCCCATTCTCACACACAGGCTCAGACACTCATTCACTAGCCACATGAATACAAACTAACCAACCCATCAGACAGCTCAACACTTCATGCAAATGACCAGAGACCCAACAATCCAATAAACGTCCCATTAACACAATCACAAGCCCCCAGCAGTACCACCCACATACTCATTAACAACCTCACACAACCCATCCACACAAGCAATCAAGCATACAGCCAGTAAAAGTCACGAAAGTATGCAAACACTCATGCATCCTCACCTCTCAAAAATGAGAGCACGTTCATCAAAAAAACAAAAGGCAGACCTACCGGATTTAACAATGCTTGTTTTAGACCCCAAACGTACAATTATCAACCAGAATTCTACATATGCCCATGCAGAACTGCGGGAGACATAGGAGGCTTCCGCACTTAGCAGAGGCGCTATCAGCCCAGATCGGCCTAATCACCACCCCATTCAGAGGGAAAAGGGTTCAGAAGGGATGTTTGAAACCAGAAGGTGTTTCACCTGCTAGTGGAGGAGTCTGTCATCCAGGTGGCCAGGACACGGCCATCGCTTTTGGATCCAGTTCCTGGGGGCGGACCAGTGCGAGAGGATCACCTGGGTGAGGGGTCTTCGGGGAGCGGGACACTGGATGGCGAGATGCGGTATCCCTGCAACACCTTTACCCAATACTACCAGGTAGAATAAGTGGGAACCTTACTCCCCTCCCCTTTCCCAGCACTTTCACGTGGACAGCCCACTCTGGGAGAAAACAGACTCACACCCAAGCAGTGTATCTGACTTGTCCCGCTACCATGGTCTGGCAATTACTGATGATCACTCACACCCGACTTCCATTAGACTTCAAAAGAGGAGAAGATTCAAGCTTTGAACCCTCCCGTCCCCTGCACACTATAGGGGACGGGAGGGTTAAATATTTTGTCTAGAGTCTGTTGAGGCCTATGAAGAAGAGGCGTCCTGCCTCAAAACGCGTCGCCACCCAGAAACAGACTACTGTGAACACTCCCTCATTCTTGACTTGTTTTTTGCAAATGTACTGAGATTTCTTTTGCTTTTGTCTTTGTACCCAAAAGTTTCTATTTAAAAATAACAATATATGCACTTATGTGCTTTTCAAAAAAACTTTGTGTTTGAAACTTCTTGTGTTTGAATACTACTCAATTACTCACAAAGAATTTAGTTCCTAGAGGATATAGTAGTTGGATTATCCAACACACCCTATAGTGTGCAGGGGACGGGAGGTTTCAAAGCTTGAATCTTCTCCTCTTTTGTTGATATTTGTAGAGGTCTTGTGCCAGGATCTCAGTTCCTCCCCCGCACCTTTAAAATGTAAATACCATTATTCCTTACGTTGCTCTAAATAGTCAGTATACTAGGGGTTTCACCTATTTTGGTATTTCCTTACATTAGACTTCCCCACACGGATAAAAGGCGGAGCATGAAAGCACACCCTGAGCGAGGCAAAGCACACAAAGGTACAGCAGTTTCAAGTCGACAGCTGACGAAGGGGAGAAAGGTGGCAAAGCAAGAATGGGTCGTAAAAAGGCAATTACCCATGACCTTTTAGGCCACGCGCCCTTACTTTTAAGAAACTTTCTAAGGTGAAAGTATAAGGCCAGAAAACCAGACTAAAGAATCCTGCATTGTGTTGGAGATACCGAAGGCCTTCCCGCATATCTGACCGAGGCAGGGAGAATCAGCAGCAACCGCTGTGGTGTCGTCCTTGGCTCCAAGGACAAAGAAGTGCCTAAAAGAGCAACACAGCCGGTGAGTTGGGGAGACAATGCAAGACTGGTCTATGTTGAACAAGGTTGCAAGCGGCAACATTGTATAATGAGCGCTGGAACAAACACTGTTAAACACGTGTGATGATAGACGTGGGTAAAGCTAAACTGCTGATGAACGTTTGAACTTGAGAAAGAAAGATACAATACTGTTGACAGAGAGGTGCGGCATCATGGATGTGCTCATTCAAAAGTCTCTGTAAGGTATCCTACCAAGAGAAACGATAGTATAAGATTGATGAGAATAAGTGTGTGAAGTTAATCAAAGTGCTCCTGCGACGGTTTAAGCAAAGCCCATCACACATTCGAAAGTCTTCGGTTTTGATATCAAGAGGATCAGACGTAGATCCATATCACGAGGATCCAAGCCTGAATGAGGGAGATCCATGGTCAGAGACTGAACGAGGGAGACCAACTGTGAATATTGTGATAAAAAGGGGGGAGCTCTCAGCCTCAAGAGAGAGACCCATGGTCCCAATCGAACTTTGAGACTTTGTTACGACAGACTCTCTGCAGTAAGAGACTGTTATTGGAAAGAGGCTTTGGAAGAAATCTGGCTAGTAACCCTGCACGCATGCTTGTTGCCTAGGCAACCCTTCCTTGTTGCTGGGTGGCCTCGGTGACACGTGTGCAATGAATAGGGGTCGGCACTCCATTCAGGCGAAATGCCTTTCTCCATCGAGATGGCATCACAGTGCCGTATGGTGTTTTGGGGTGGTGGTGCGCTGCCGTTGGCCTCTCCTACCAAGCTTCCCATCCAGATGCTCAATGATACTGCTCCTCCCGCTCAGGGCTGAAATGCACGTCGCAGTCCCCAGGTGCACACTTGTCACTGAAATGTTGTAAATAACCTCAAGGACACAGAGGTAAGTTAATTGGTTTTATTAACTTGGGGACCGCAGCAGCAGGCTGGGGTATCCTTCTGAACCGCCTCAATGACGCCACAGGTTCCAGAGCCTCCATACATGGAAGCTCTCTGGAACACATATACATAAAAGCCATCCACAAAGAATCCATTTTTTTCGGTTGCAGGGCAAAGTCGGGACACCAGCTCCACGAAGCACCCCGAGACTCAGTTGTCCGAGATCACCTTTTACGTTAACTCCTAACAAATACAATTGTTGTAGCCTTCTATCCACACAATGTTGTAAGACTCCTTTTGGGAGAAAATAGGGGTGCAGGCAAAGGAGTAGTATTGGGGAGGATATTTGTGATCGTTGTAATGCTGTACCAGTTGAAGACATAGGAGACCGAGGGGGCCCATGCATTTGTTATTTCCCTCAGTAACGCGTGTTCCTGCTGCCTCTTGACATGTCTCCCTCAGTAGAGCGAGCATCCGCCTTTGACAAACCCACCTCTGTCTCTACAAATCTGCTTCACGAAGCGCACACTCATTCACCCCCAGAAAGCCAACTCTATCACAATTTCGACTCTGTCATAATTACCTATAGAACTCGTGTACATCAGCTGGTTACTCACCGGTCATTGTGCCCAAATAAATATGCAATACAACTGCGATACTTTTCTTCAAATTCGCCGCCAAACAGGGACTCAATTCAAAAATGGAGCTCGAACGTCACGAACACCCGCCCCCGGAAGTCGCCAGCTGAGCAGATCCGCGCCCCTAAACATTGGGTAATGTCTAGTTCCCATCCGAGAAAAGGACCTTAGTAACGCCTCCTCAAAACGTAGGTGCACGCTAAGTCCGTGGCCTGTGTACGCATTTTTCGGTAGTATGCTACACAGCGGAGTTTTAGTAATTTTCTTTTACTGAGTGTTCATGCGCTTTAACCGGAGAAGAGCTGAAGCGATACGAGCACAGCGGGTGAGGGGCCTGAGAAATTCAAGGTGCCATCCGAACATTGACCGTGGTGAAGTTGGCAGTTCCTGCCACTTCCTGGGAAAGCGGAACCGCTGTTGTAATAATGTCACTTATTTGCTCATATACATACCTCTCAACTGACACGCTTTTGGCCGGTGTCACCTGCCACTTAGGCAGCTCTCTCACCCACCAAGCTCCCCACACACACATAGGAATCAATGGGCATTCACCTGCCAAATGCAAAATCGGGTGTTTTCACCCGCCCAATGGCCATGAAAAGTGGAGCGCTATTATAGCTCTCAACTCACGCTTTTGGTGGGTGTCACCGCCTTGTAAAGGGCTGACTCACCTGCTAAGTCTCCTGCACACCCATTCATTCCAATGGGCGTCTCACCCGCCAAAAACAAAATCGGGTAATTTCACCCGCCTTTGCAACACAAATGGTTTGTTTGTTTATTTATTTGTAATGCGCGCCAGACCAAGAGGTAACTGGGCGCAACAGAAAGAATATGCGAAGCTTACAGAGTTACAGAAATATGCACATTACATAATTTACAATAATGCAACAATACAGTTTTTGTGGCACTAATATCAACAATACAATAAAATATATACAGTGTTAATATAGTTATCTACATGTGTGGTAAAATTTGAGAGCTATGGAGCTATGCATAAAGGTATTGAGACCAAATAAAAGATTGAAGCGCAGGGCACGGCCAGGGCGAAACACCTGAATACCTGACCCGCATAGCTCCCTTAAAATCTGCAGCAGGCTCATCCGTAATTGGTACCTTGTCTGGCACTTTCCTGCAGTACAAAAGGCAAAGAAGAATGAGTATTTGGGGGGTGTGGCTACGAGGCCATCTGATAAGTCATGTCTCATCAGGTCTCCTGCCGATCCTACATGATCCTTGGCTGAACATAGGCAGAAACTGGAGCGATTTGAATGGAAATTGCATGAAGGTTGTGGGAATAGGCACTGCCCACAATGATGACATTGGCTGAAGGAAAATCGAGGTGAATATGCAGATATCCGTATATGAAGAGAAGCGGAAAAATCACAGACGAGACAACAAGATGGCGTCCCCATGAAAACAAAGGATTAGCCCGGAGGGCTGAATGAGAGCATAATGAAACAGCACATAGCAGTGTTCACG
Source organism: Ambystoma mexicanum (assembly GCF_040938575.1). NCBI lineage: Eukaryota > Metazoa > Chordata > Amphibia > Caudata > Ambystomatidae > Ambystoma > Ambystoma mexicanum. The sequence continues at coordinate 1,301,711,118 of NC_090937.1, forward strand.
GGTAAACCAGGGTATTGCAGTGGTAAAGTTAATGGAAACACCCACGTACTCCTCTGGACATGTATATATATATGAGGGCCGTCACAACCCCTGAATGGACAAGGCAGCCCGCGCAGTACCGGTGACACAAGCATTCAGCTGGAGCTGATTCGGAGCAGCAAAGGTTAACGGCATGTCGGGAAATGAACAGCTGAGTGTGCGGGGTCCCTGCTTGCAGGGTTCAGGCTGGCCGTGTCACTAGAAGCGGTAGATGACGGCATGGTGAGGAGCAACAACATGGCATGGTGAATGCATGGGGTCTTACAAGACTGTAATGAGACGCAGACAGATTGACGGCACAACGTGACATAACATGCATGCCACAGCCTCATAACAGTAGCTGGAGGTGGCCCAGGGGGCGCGAGGGAGCAGACACGGACGGTGTGCGCAGCTACAGTAACCAGAGATATTGTAGAACGACCCGCTCCCTGGGATACATTGCAGCAGATTGGATATTCGTTCCCCTTCAAGAGCGGAGGAGCCGCATATGCAGAGGCGCATATACCAGAGGGGGAGGGCCGGATACATACAGGTGCTCGTGACTGCATTAGCATTGGAGAAGACATAGAAGGAAGGAACAACACCACGAGATTACTCGTTCCTGAGACCGCAACGAATACAAGGTGGAACCCAGGAAGACACCCGCATGGGGGCTTGGGCAACAAGGACTTTACAGGCATTCGTGTTAGGACCGCGGGCAGTGTTTATCCAGTGGCAATATTAGACACAAAGGCACAGCCGATGGACAACAAGCCTGACAACACCTCAAGCTGAACAATGGTGCGCAGCATATGAACCCATAACTGGTGATTAAGACCAGTATTTCAGATGTTAAAGGGAAACAGAGGCGCAAAAGTAATTGATGGGAAACAAAGTACGAAACTCCCATACTATGCACCGCACAGTCAATAGCCCGCCATAGGCTAGGGTTGCAGGGTGAAGCTGGGCACCGTGTTGCACCGGGGCAAAACGAATTTGGCCATCCAGAGCGGAGAGACCACTCCCGGAATTGACATGGCCTCTAAACTGACTAAAGTTAGGGGGAAGCAGCCAACAATTGAGGAGTTTGCCAAATCGCCACAAACAACGGAGGTTGTTAAAAACAAGGGACAGAACCCGGAGGGCGAAGTGACCCCGGCACGAAATGAGCAACAGATCCTGGAAGCGATCGCAGACTTGAAGGCATCATGGGAGAACAAGCTTGACACCGCTATGGCTGAACTAAAGACCTCGCTGGAATTTAAGATAGACGCCGTAAGTGTGGACGTCAATTTGCTGCAGCAGGATGTGAGGGCGCTGGCAGAACGTACAGGCGGACTGGAAACAGATGTGAAGGCTAACAGCCACCTGCACGGCGAATGCCAAAGAAGCTCATACACTACAACAAGTGCGCAACCTAGAGAACTGGGCGGAAGAAGCAGAAGAGCGTGCGTGCAGGAATAACGTACGAATTGTGGGGTTCCCGGAGGGAGAAGAAGGATCGGACCTGACTAACTATGTCGAGACCATGCTGTCACAGGAAATCAAGGGAGGCGTGCTCACCCAGGGGTTCGCAGTGGAGAGAGCGCACAGAGCCCTGGTTAGGAAGCCACCACTGGGAGCCCCCCACGGCCAATCATCGCCAAGATACTGAATTACAAAGACAGAGAAGATCCTGGAGCACTTTCGAAAAGGGGGAACAATAAACAGCATCTGCGACCATCACAGCGTACCCAAATTACACCTTCTTGGTACAGAGACAGCGACTAAATTATGTGACGATCAAAAGGAGGCTACGCGAAGCGGGCGACAAATACATGCTGATTTACCTTGCAAAACTGAAGGTGTTTCGTAAGAACAAGGCCCTATTTTTCGAGACTCCTGAGGACGTGACAGAGTAGTTGGACGCACAGAACTGTCCAGCAGGAGCGGATGACCAGACAGAGAGCAAAACGGATAAGTGAACCTGTGGTTTCTCTAGCTGTAATGTTGTATAGGAAATTGACTTTGGGACTTGAATATAACACAGCATATAACGAGATTAGTGGGAGAGGTTACACAAGGACGGGGAGAGATGTAAACTGAGCAACATACTGTTAGCTTAATGCAGGAGACACAAGTGCCACTTCAGATAAGCTGCACCAAGAGACACACTATCACCTGCCATTGGTGGTTTAGTCGAGATACGGGTAGTACGGTATCCCCCTGCTGATCTCCGAGTATCAGTATGACCGGGAAAGGGGCTAGATGCGGGGTAGCCTGAGATCTAGGGATGGATTTGGGTAACGGTTGGGGAGGGAGTTGGGGTGGGAGCTGGGTTAGTTCAAATAGGGGGAAAGAGGGGGTCAGGGAAGTTATACAGTTGGGGTGGCACAGTTGGGGATGGGTAGGGTGGTGGGTGGAGGCAAATTTGGGGTGTTTAAAGGCGGGAAGGGGTGGGAGTTTGGGGAGTTAAAAGGGAGCAAGCCTACAAACGCAAGCCACGAAGTAAGAGGAGTAGGGCGGGGGCGGAGATGGGAGGGGTAGGAAATGGATAGGATTGGAGACCTGAAGATAGTGACCTGGAATGTGAGGGGGTTAAATAGCTACATTAAATGGAACAAGGTCATGATGTACCTGAGGAGACAGAAAATAGACATTGCACTGCTCCAGGAAACTCATCTGACCAAGGAGAAGCAGGGGGTGGTAACAAAAAATGGAAAGAGACAACCCTGGGAGCGACATACTCGGTGTATGCCAGAGGAGTCATAACATTGGTAGCACCACACGTCCCATTTAAGATACTGCAGTCTACTATAGATAATGATGGCAGAATGGTGTTAATAAAAGGGATGGTGGAAAATACAGAAGTGAGCATCATCAACGTTTATGCCCCTAATCAAGACACTACAGGCTATATTAGGAACTTATATACTAAGAAGATCATATATGGATGGGGCAGTCATATGGGGAGGGGACTTCAATTGCACCTTGGACCCGAGGCTAGATAGGTCGGATGGGAAGGCCGGAAGCCAGGCACCAGCAGCGAAGGCTCTGAGTGCCTTGTTACATGATTTTCAATTGGTGGATGTGTGGCGAACGCACCACCCACAGGAGAAGGAATACTCACATTATTCTGCCCTACAGAATTTGTATATTAGATTAGATTATATCTTTATCGGGCAGGGGTTAACACAAGAAGTGACACGTACAGAATATAAGGCTATGGTCCTCTCGGACCACGCACCACTGATAGTAACATGGCAGAACTTACCTCCCAGGGCGAGAATCCCGACATGGAGACTCAGGGCCGACACTATGAAAGACACAGTGTTTAGAGAAGACCTGAAGAATGGGATAAAAGAGTATTTTTAACATAATACCGGCAGAGTAGAATCGGTGGGGACACTGTGGGAGGCGTTTAAAGTGGGGGTGAGGGTGTAGGCGATATTGAAATCGAAGGGGCTGCAAGGTGGCATAATACGGGACTTACATAACTCAGAGAAGGATTTAGAAACAATGATGCAACTGCGCACAGGGTCCCCTGAAGAGGCCAAGATCATATATTGACTACAGCAAGAATGCAGGAACCACTGGGAGAGGCTATGTAACTTAAATTATAAAACATATGGGGAGAGGCAAAATGCAGAAGGAGACAAACCGGGCCGGTTGCTAGCTTGGTTATATAAAACCGAGACCCCTAGACAAACAATTAGAGCAATGCCAGGGGTAGATGGACAGACACAGGATACCCAGGAAGGAGTGAATTAATGTTTTTTTGAATACTATAAGAAACTATATGCAGATATTGCAGATGGCGAAGAAATAGACATACAAGGAGCATTAACAGAGATTAATCTCCCAAAGCTTGGGGCGGCAGAGAGAAAGAGCCTACAGGCCCCAATAACGTTGGAAGAGCTAGAACAAGTGATAGTTACTGCCTACTAATAAGGCCCCAGGGGCAGATGGACTCCAGAGTGAGTTTTATAAAGCTTATAGGGCTGAATTACTCCTCCTGCTGCTGGCAATGTGGAACGGAGCGTTTAACAAGAGCACATTGCCTGTGTCCCTACGAGAAGCGATCATCATTCCGCTCCTTAAAACCAATAAACCGGACACAAAATGTGGGTCCTATAGACCACTCTCAATGCTCAACCAAGATAGTAAGATACTCATAGCAGTGATAGCGAATAGGTTGAAACCAGTCATAAACAAACTTATAAACTCTGACCAAACGGGGAATGGCCCATGCAGAAGCATATCTGACAACTTGAGGAGACTCCATCACGTTATAGAACAGACACAGGGACGTTCCCAGGAGGCGGCAATAATCTTGCTAGATGCGGTAAAAGCCTTTGACACGGTCAAGTGGCCTTGGCTTCTGTACTAGAGGAATATGGTATTGGGCCTGCATATTTAAAGTGGGTCCAATTACTATATGACAAACTGCTAGCTCAAGTCAGAACGGGAACAACCAAATCAGACCAGTGGCAGTTGGGCAGCAGAGGTACCAGACAGGGATGTCTGTTTTCCCCGATGCTTTTATTTTGGCACTTGAACCACTGGCAGCGTACTTGAGGCAGCAATATGGAAAAGTAGGTATCAGCACTAAGGGTGTGCAACATCTGATATCGATGTATGCTGATGACATGTTGCTGTACCTGAGGTACCTCGAGGAGAACCTACAATATATTTTGGAGGTTATGGAACTGGTACTGCAGATAAGATGGGAAACGGAGATGTTCAGATATTTGGGAATAGATGTATACCAAAACACTGAATTTGAACACAAGCAGAATACCGAAAGAGCAGTGTCAAATTAAAAAGAGCATAACATTTTGGGCCAAGCGACCCTTAACAATGATGGGTAGAGTGGCACTGTTAAAGATGGTAGTACTGCCCAGGTTGTTACACTACTTTGTGAAAATACCATATATGATACCCAAACGATTGGTCACTAAGGTACAGAGCATATGCAGGGGGGTTATATGCCATAACTCCAGAAACAGGATAGCGTTATGGAAATTACAGAACCCGTATGAACAAGGGGGTATCAGATTGCCCAACTTTGAGGTATACTACGTAGCTAGCCAACTCCAGTAGGTGGCAAGGTGGCTATCAGTTCCCACACCAGAATCCAAACTGTTGAGGGCCGAATGCACCCCTTATTTCCTGAACGAATGGATGTGGTTATCAAAATTGCAACGGGAGAGAGGAAGTAGATTACTAGACCTGGGGGGAAGATGTGGCGAAGATCCTGCGAGCTAATGGAGAACTCGCACCTGTGCTCCCTTCAGATACCGCTACTGGCACTGGAAGGAGTGGATAAGCAAATGAGGAGGACTATCGGGGAAGTGGGAACCGACAGGCATGGTGACCATGGGGGATATGTGGCAGGATGGGAAGGCATAAAACGGAGACAGAAGCTTCAGGCAGAACAGCATATTCTATTTTATATGATGATTATCAACAAAAACCTGAATCATGCCACTAGAAATAGGGTTGGGGTGGAAATCTCTCCTTTACTATTCCCTATGTATGTACCATATGAAGCACCAGAGCTGAATCTAGTCTCCGGTGGGGGGGGGGGGCACATTTAACCAGAGGTACACTCAAACAGCTGATACTATGGATTATATGGGGCACAAGTGATTAGAAAATCCTAACGGGGAGGTGGTACCTGATAACTGGGTGACTCAAAAGGCACAGTTGTTGCAGGACCTAGCATCCTGCCAAAACTCTGAGGATCTACACCTTTGGCTGTCATCTGTTGACCGAACACTGAAACTTACATCCTTGTTAATCCTGCAGAAGCCCCAAAGCTTAGAGGTGAATAGAATGGATAAATCCTCTCAAACGTTATCACCTTGTCAGCAGGATCAGCATCAGGAATGTCAAACAGATTTGGTCCATTTTGCCCACTTGAATCCAGCTGCTTAGAAGAATCTAACTGTCCCTGCCCATTGCTCGGAGATCGAAGGCCTATCAGTGGGCACTGCTCCCCTTATTAAGCCCGCTGTACTATTTGATTCCCTTCCTCATTTGGATCCATGTCTTAGGAAATCAGACATGAAAAAAATCACAGATCCTAATTTTAGGAGTTTTGCTATGGACCCCCGAAATATAATCCTCACCAATGTTAAGAAATCAGGACAATTTGAATCAAGGGAGGCCCTTAGAAACATTTTAGGTTGGCTTAACCTGAAGGTTGCACCTTATTGCATCAGATCGCAGGATCTCATAATCCTTCGGAGATGCCATATTGAGAACTGGTGCAGTTTAGACAATACGGACTGTGTTATTGTGGGTTGTGCCATTAGCAGTTTTCCCTTATTCCTGCACAAACTAACAAACCTGTCTCACCACCATAATCCAGTCTGAACATTGTTTTGAATTAATCTCATTTTAAGAAACTGACCAATTTGTATCAGATGATATTAGGATCTGTCCGTTCATAGACGTTTTGTACCTCATTTTCTATGTTTATTGTTGTTTATTTTTTATGTTGTCTGCTCTGTCTGCGCCATCATGCCTTCGGGTCTATTGTGCACGTCATAAATGCAATAAAGTAAAGTAAAGGCTGGGAACTAAAGACCAACCTTGCTGATTCCAGGCTGAGAAGCCTATACCTGCAATCTGTCTTTCGTTTCTCATGCCTCTCCAAGTACCTTTCAGGGGGGGTTTCCCCCATGCCCTCTCACTTACCTGCAGTGGGATTTGACTGCCATCCTCTTTCGTCTGCAGGCCACGGTGTGGGAATCCTGACACACAGTATGTCGCGCCTCCATATTTATGGGTTGGGTTGTGTCACTGCAGCCTTCATGCTGCGAACGGATGGGGAAAACGAGTAAGGGGTTAATGGGTAATGATGGTGCTAATAAACAAGGGGGGCATGGGATGGTGCTAACAAACAAGGGGGATGGGAATGGGCTAACAAACAAGGGGGTGGGATGGGGCTAATGAACAAGGGGGGGTCGGATGGGGCTAATAGACAAGGGGTATGGGACAGGGCTAACAAATAAGGGTAAGGGATGTGATGGGGCTAGAAAACAAGCAGGGATGGGATGGGCTTCTAAGCAGGGGGGAGTTTAATGGGGCTATCGAACAATGATGGGTTCTGAAATAGAGGGATCATTGGAGGGGCTCATGGAAGAGGGGGCCAATTAGAACTAATGAAGGAGTTTGATGGGCTAATGAATGTGGGCTAATGGGTGGGGGGCTGGTTTGAGTATATCAGACAGGAGATCTGTTGGTGGTAACAAGTGTGGGATGGATCAGGGCTAATTTGGAGGGGCTGGACTGGCTAATAGAGGTGGGGCAAAATAATAAGGGGGGTCTGATTTGGCTATTGAGGAGGGCCTATGGATGGGGACTGAAAAACAGAAGAATTGGATGGAGAACTAAGAAACCTTTGTTTGATTCGGCTAATTTCTTTATTTATTCCCCTTTATTGTGCATTTAGCTATTAGACAAGCCTTAAGCACTTTAACACACAACAAATAACAATAATTAATGACAGAATAATAATTACATACATTGTAGTACTACATTGGAGTAATAACATTTCAGTAATTACATAAACATTTCTTTAAAACCAGACCTTTAAAATTATTGATTAATGAAAAGTAAAATTTGATAGTCTAAATATAAATCAGCCAAAAGGTTAACATTCACAATGCTGTTCGTTATTTAGCCCTGCTTTTTGAATGTTTTTTTTATTTTTATTGTTGCATTTTTGGTTTACATAAAACCTTATGCAACATTTCATACACAATACAAATATACATTTCATTAATTTATAATACAACATATACAATTCTGGACTAATCGATAAAAAGAGATTTCATACAGAAAATCACATAAGTACACAAGTATTCCTAAAAAATTTAAATAAAATCCTCTCTCAGCCCTTAATTAATATTGTTCTCTATTTACTTTGTGCATTTTTGCATATTAGATTCTTAGTTTCCAATTCCTCCATTATATTTTGAAGCAATGGATTCAATGCTAGGATTAAAGAAACATTTACTCCCCACATACAACGACTCCAAAACAAATGGCTAGACATCTCAAGATCTCTATTAAATCTATCTTTAAGATAGAGTGCTTGTTTGGGCTAAAAATGAGTACAAAAACTAACAAGGTGCTTTAAAGTTTCTAACATGTTAATTTCTTCACAGAAGCGACACGTTAGACTAATACGATTTTGATTAAGCACCTCTTCTTTATGTCCCCAGTGCTGAATCCTTTCTAAAGTCGGCATCTGGTTAAATCTAAAGCGCATATATGTTAATCTCGCCTTATCACACGGGAATCTTTGTAAGTAGAGAGGAATACATTCCCTTGCATGAACAAAGTTAGCATACTCCTTATATGAGGAGTAGGACTCTATACTGTTTACTGTATCAATCCAATCTGCCTTAAATAGAGGTCTCTTGACTAATCCGGGTCGCTCTTCCAAATCTTCTAGGCAAAAACCTAGACTATCTAATAAACAATTCATTTTATCATCAAACTTTCTGATGGATTTTACTGACCCGGATTTAACAACCCTATTCAACAGCTCATAGAGGGTGTTTACGGCTGGATCATTTATCTTTCTATAGAAGGATAGCTGCCTCCATAAATATCTTGCTTTGAGTGAAATAAGACAAAACTCATGTTGAATAATGGCATTGGGGACTGCCATAGATAGGCCCAGTAGTTCTTTCCACATTTTCCCCTGAACCACATTCAGCCATGTGCTCATATCATAGGTGCAGATATCCAAACCATACAAAAGGATCGGCTCACATTTTGCAAGATAGAAACGTCGTATCGGTAGGAGTGAAAATTTACATACCCTGATCTTCAAAAATTTCATTTGTCCCTTTAGTTTTGACATTTTCTCTTCCAGGCTCATTTTCCACATCTTCAAAGTAGATTTGTTAGTAAAGTTATAACCTAAATATGTTATTGCCTGGACCTGTTCCACCTGTTCATCTCCCATCTTCCAAATATAGGACTTATTGGTTCTTTTCTTGGTAAACACAATCGTTCGAGATTTGGATGCATTCGGGGAAAGGTTGTTTGCTATCGCGTACTGATAGAAAATATCCATCTTTCTACGCAGGCCACGAGGAGAACGATCAAAGAGAATAAAATCATCAGCAAAGGCCATCCACTCAATAGCCAAGCTCCCCAACCTAACCGGCGCAATGGAAGGGCCCTGCCACATGTCCTCCACATCGACCGAGGTATTGTTATGCAACAAAGCCAGGAGTTGGACAATCTTACAGGGAAAATTAATTCCTAACATTTTAGTCCACAATCTAGTTCTGATAACTCCGTCAAAGGCATTGGAAAGATCCAAGGATGCCATAAAAACTTCACCCATGTTAGTATGATGGACAGTATCTCTCAGATGGGCCAGAATGTTCCCATTTAAATCTGTTCCTAAACCATCTCTGAAGCCCACCTGAAATTTACTAAAGCAGGCATTTCTTCTAATCACTTTATTAAGATTCCTTAAGAGAAGAATGCCAAAGATCTTACTAGCTGCATCTAAAAGTGCTATGGGTCTATAGTTCTGGGGGTTGAGAACATCTCCTTTTTTGAATATGGGTACAATAATACTTTGGGTCCAGGATTTCGGAATGGTATGGTTTTTAAAAATATCATCAAATATGGGTTTCAACAGTTTAGCCCACATTTCAGGTGCTGTCTTTATTACAAAAGGAAGAATACCATCAGGGCCTGGTGCTCTGGATGGTTTGAATTTATTGATAGCCCACATAATGTCCTCAAAATCCCACGGACAATCGCCCACCTCTGGAGGACCTAAATCCATGTCCTGTTCCCTAGAGAGGGCAGAAGGCAATGCAAACTTTTTCTTTTAATAAGAGCACCATACCTCTGCTTGGATAGGGCAATCAAGTTGGTCTTTAGTCGGCCTCAACATGTTATTAATAGTAGCCCAAAATGTAACCTCTCTGCCCTTACAGAGATTGTGCATCATCAACTGATGAACATCAAGATGATGATCAATTTTCAGGGGCTTGATCACATTTTTGTGTTTCATGATAATTTTTTTCTTCCTGAGCTGTAACTCAGCAAAAGAGATGGATAGTTTCTTCAGAATCTTTAGTTCCCTATTTTTGATACACTTGGATCTTTGGACTCTAGGATCACTAATCTTCTCCCTAAATTTCAGCTTCTCCATATCACCTATCCTATTGATTTTGTAGACACATGACCATATAATATTGTTGTAGTGAAATCCCCCTAATAAGGGATACTCTTCCCCACTAATTCTGTGAGACTCTAGGGTTAAGTTTTCTAACACCAAAGTATTACATTTCTTAATAATTTTCTTATTCCATACAATCCTTTTTCCTGTTATTTGAGACATTTGCGCCCATCGACATAGGATTAATGTGTGTACCAAAACCTAAAAGCGATAAGGAAAAGCACAGGGGGATGTGCTCACCCAACTCTACCCCCATGAGTGTCAATTTTCCACAAGCCTGTTTCCAGCTATTGGATACATAAAAAAAGTAAATTCTGGAACTGTTACTTCCTCTTTTCTAGGTATATTTGGGTAAATTCCAATCCAAGGCATGATCTAAGAGTCCCAGGTCCCAATGGTCAAGGAATCTATCCCACCATATACCTCTCTTGAGGTTAGTATGAAGTATTTTAGGGATAACCCCTCTTTAATTTAACATGGCTCCCTCAGCACAGGCCGAATTGAAATCACCTCCTATAATAATACGATTACCATACCCCTTCTCAAACCAACCCCCCAGCATCCCTCCAAGAGAATCCTCCACTGTATATATGGGCACCTTTAGTGGATTCCAATATATATTCAACAGGAGGATAGGATCTACGCTATTCTCTGACGATAAGACAATGCCTAGAAGCCACTCACTCTTAAAAATCACTGAGCCATGAAACCCCAGATTACGATCCACAGCAATAATCAGACCACCACTTGGCCGCCCGGTAAGCCCCCTCGATGCTATTGAGGAGAAGGTATAAAAACCTTCTATATACATATCAGACAACATCATAGTTTCCTGGAAAAAATATATACGGGGGCAGGTATAATTTTCCCCTTTAGTCAAAAACGTGTTTAGATGAGCTCCCCTGCATGAGTTCCAGGAAATGACATCAATATTGACATAGGAACATCCATTGCCTTGTCTAAGGGTCTCTAAAGTTTTAAGCACTGGTTGCACCCATGACCAATCCTTACCACTATTTACAAAACTGGAAATTAGGGCCAATCCTGGATCTAAATGTTCTACTTTTTTATTATCCAGATGGGTGATTTGTTCTATTTGGGAGTTACTTGGTTCCTTATATTGAAGGAAATTGTCAGCCTCTTTATCGTCTGCTAGTGTGATTAGATCATAGCCCAAAGAATTAAGATTTTTTTCTTGGGTACGTACCATATCTGCAACCATCACTAAATGAAAACAACTTACCATTCGATGGTTGTTATAATCAGGTAATGAAATAACGTCTATATCATCTGTTGTTATAGCCCGCAATAAAGACATTTTTTTTCAACAAATTTAAAAGATGTGTTCTATTTAAATTTTCCTGGGGGTCAATTTTATTATTATTATTAATCCAACCCAAAATCTTACTTGTATGGATCCTAGGAAGTGTCTGGGCCAAAGTCGATTGGATCTTAGTATTATCTACAGAGAATTTTGCTAATGCATTTCCCTTAGAATCTTGAGTTTTAGAAATCTGCGTATCTAGGGGACTTACCCCCACATTATTAAGGGTAGAACCACTCCCACACTCGACCACATCAATCGGTCCATTATAGGAGGGCATATTGGAATATAGTATCAGTGCCATTACTTGGGCAATGGGAGGAGAAATAGTTTGTTGCGTACCTATTGATGTTCTAGCATGTTTGGTGCTAATTATCTTACCAAAAGCTGTCATCTTGGTTTGCTTAGTTTGTGGACGATCTTGCCTAATTCTCAATAAATTGCTCTCTTCTATATTAGGGTTAACGTTGTTTTCCCCCTCATTGGAGGCCCTCTATTACTAACTCCCCCCTGCACCTGGCCTTCTTCCCTATTTAAGCCCTTAGCTACCCCGCTATCATCAATCTCTTTTTGGATAGAAATATTCCTAATTGCTTTAAGATTAGAATTTCTGCCTTTAATTTTCGTGTTGGGCATATTTTTAGTTTTTTTGAGCATCCTAACTTGTCTTTTTGTCTTTTTACGTCTATACACAGGAGATTGGGATACCTCATTGATGTCATAGTTAGAGCTATTAACAGGACATACCTCATTGGACTCCGTTGTTCTACCCGTTTCCGATATCGGATCTATTACATTTTTCTCCATATGTTTTGTCTTTTGTTTACATTTTTGCCCCTTTTTAGTGGGGGTTTGTTGAATAATTATAGCATCTTCACTACTTATATTCAAACATTCCCCCTCCTTGGACATTCCCCTCTCATTCTCCTGAGCACTAAGATTTTCTATATCCTGTTCTTTATTATATTCCCCTGTTCCTTTTACAATAGCATCCAATAAAACCGAAGGACTGTCTGGACAAATCAAATCCTTTCCATGGTTATTATTTTGTAATGTTTTACCTCCTTGTGTAGGGAATTATTGGTCCACTATCCCTCTATCTGATGAGGTAGGGCATGTTATGATCCTTATCAGTCTTACCTTCCACAAGGCCCTCCAAAAATGCCAAACGTGTAGTTAATTGATTGAAGGCGGCTTGTTGGCCCACCATGGTACCGCTGAGCATCTCTTGGGACTCTCCCAGGGTTTTCAAGGCCAAATTCAAACTAATGTGTAGGTTAGATAGGAGTAGTAGAAGAGAACCTCATCTATCCTCCCTATCCAAACATGATTTTTCCTGTTTATCCTTATCTACAATAGGCCTATCCGATGTTATGGGATCTGATTCAGTGGCACTATCTATTGTTTTAAATCGATTGTGTCTTTCCTTATCAGTTTGGGTAGATGCTATCTTCTTATGTATGCAAGTCTTGGATGTCTCTAATACTGGACTAATATAGGTTTCTTGTTTATCCCCTTGTTGTTTTCCCAACATAATACTATCTCTATATTCTAATGGTGGGCCACTTAAAGCCCCCTCCGATAGACTTCCCCCTTCCTTACCCTTAGTTTGAACTCTCACTGATGGCATATCTAAGTCAATGATTTCTTTAAGCAAGTCACCAGTGGCGTCTGCCATAAGCAAAAAAGAGTCGTCTAAATCGGCCTCCTCAATTGATTGATTGAGCTTATGGTTTAAGCAAACAGGAATTCCTTTAGATTGTTCTCCCCATTGGTATCCTTAGATATTATTGGGCTAGTGACATCTTGTAATTTATCTTGTGCACTTTTCCCAAAAATGAACACTGCTGGAGAAATATGAGCAAACTGGTAATTACCCTTATTATTACCTGTCATATTCAATCTAGATTGATCTAAGCCAAGGATTTTCCTAGCTTTCAGTTTCTCACTAAAGATCATTTTCTGAAGAAGGGTGGATGCATGAAAACGAACCACCCTTTTAGTACCACATAAACGTTGTTGTAGGCATTCTTCGTCTGTAAGATCTGGTCTACAGTCCAACCTTTCCCTATAAGTCCCAGGAGCATCTGTGTCTAGCATAACTTGATTCCCCCCTTAAGTACTTGCGTCTCCAAAACTGCTAAATCAGTGATGGGACTTCCATCCCCACTCACCTACGTTGTGTGATTTGTCTCTCCACCACTGACTACCACTGATATGCTAGCGGCAACCCTGTTTTCCATAGAATCCATGTTAGGAGGCACCTTGCTATTGATCGGCGAGCTTGATTGCACCTCTATTACATTATACTCTTCACTTTCCACAGTTTCAAACCCGCTTCTAAGTGCAGGCATATTCAAATATATTAATTGTACACAAACACTCTTTTCAAATAAAAGAGAAAAAGGAGAGAGGAGAGTACAACTCGCAGCCTCTAATTATAAATCAGCGGAGTAAGACTTTATACTTTCCAGCAAATAAAACACAACCTAATAAAGCAATAGTGAATATTAAAAAGATACCCCACTGTAGAAATTGGAAATAAGATGCAGAATAAAAGCTGAGAGGGAAAACAATTCAGTTAAAATATATATCACATTCAACACATTTCAAAATGGCTGTTACCTAAGTTTAAAATATTCTTATTAAGTATTCACTGCCTTGGGAACGCCCGATGGCTTGAGGAGCCGCCTTAGTCTGTCTCTCCTCCCCAGTGTCCAACTAAATGTAGCAGTGAACTGGCTCTAGTATCCTCCTTAGGAGTTAAATAATCATGGATTCTCCCAAAAGACAACCCTCCAAAACAGAAACTAAAATAGCCAGACAAGATGGACAATGTCCGGGGCTTACTAGAGGTTCCTGCCCAAAAACTCAAAATCCTGCTAGGAAGGCTAATAAACACTACTATAACCAATTTAAGTCGAACACATTTGCCGGATGTTAATGTTACCCGCAAAGACTCCTGCCAAAGCGGGAGCCTCCCAGAGCCGAACAGCAGCCAAACAGTACAGTTAATGCTGCACCCTTGTCCCCGCTGCGGGCTTAACGCCGCAAGGGTGGCTGGTCCTCCAATAAATGGTGGATGAAAGTCACGTGATTGGTCATGTGACCTGGACGAGGTCCGCCTCCTCCAGGAAGCACCGGCCCCACAGCAAGAGCTCTCGAGTGCTCGCAATGCTGTGACACACGTAGATGAGCAGGTAACGTTCCTCTCCAGCAATGCGTTCTTTTATTAAAAATGCATCAGAATACTTAAAAAGCTTACAATTTCTTTCCATATGTTTTAAAATGCGCTAGTTATAACTACAGATTCTGTGCAGTAAAACATGCTCCAAAACTAGTCAGATTTTATCTGTTCAAGATGATTAACAAAATTGCGATATCCTTTACTATAATATAAATTTAGCAAATAGCAGGACGATAATAAATGGTGACTTGTCTCTATAGCCCTTCCACAAAAAAAGCATAATCGATCGTCCAGAGGAATACCATTCCATGCCCCAACATACTCTCCCGTTTGAAGAATGTTTAAGCGTAAACACAGAACAAAACGCTTCATTGAACAAAATGTAGTTATGTACAAGGGGTATTTAACGAGAAGCTCTGTGTTGAATACTCAATATATCTTCTCTTAATTGACAGTTTGCTTATGTTATTCTCTTTATCCCAATTTCTAGACTTTTTCATTAAGATGGCTTCAATATTTGGATCATTTAGGGCAATTTCTTTTGGAATTTCTAATGTAGCTAGAAAGTATACAGCGGTCTTCTGCAACGCAAGAATAAATTAATTTGTAGCGCCCATTTCACAATTTTTGCGAATCTAACTCTAATTTATTTGAATTATCATGCGATGCTGTTGTTTTAAGATAAAGGAGGGTTCTTATTGTAAACCATAACGAAATGAGTGATCGAGGCAGAACTCCATTCTTAAAGCCCCAAAGCCTCCACCGGCACTGAAGATGGTAAATGTACTAATGTCAAGCCAGCTAATACATCTTTGTGGTAATACAGACAATCCATAAGGCAGGTTTGGTACAATATTGTTGCAGTAAATCTCCAGCAATGTTTCAATGTTTTGTTCCCTCTCTTTTGACCATATAGTGTTTCACTACATTCCATTTTCTCCAAATATTTAGACTAATCAGTTCGCCATAAAAAGATGCAGAAGGATTTAATTTGATTGGAAAGCCCAGATCGATGCAGTCTTCCACTACTTCAAGTTTGACGTTATTTGGCTTCCAAACAAATTTAGGTTTTGTTCGTTAAATTGCTGTCATGGTGCAGGCTCCCAAAACCCTGAAACTGGTGGGGCCATCCCGGACTTTGGCCCCCTTGGGGGCTTATCAGGCCCCAGCCAGGCTCACCTGGACTCAGTCCTGGCGCCGCTGGCGCCAGCCTCATGGAGGTGTTAATTACATGGTCCATTAACTTGGCTCTGAGAGGCTGAGCCATTCAGTTCAGGGTGTGGCCTAAAACTACTTTACCTGAGATAAGGGATACGGAGAAGAGGACTATTTTCTTGGAACTACTTGCACGGCTATTTAAACCGCACCCAACAATCTGAACACGCTTCGTGTTATTCTGCACTCCTGCAGCATAACGCTCACCGTGTCAGATCAGTTCTTGCTTCCTTCTGCCATGCCCGTCTAGAGTATTCCATCCATCGGCACCTGCAAACATTGAATAACAGGAGTTATTTAAGCATCGAAGGCCTTACCTGCAGTACATCCAGATTTCATCTCCTGCTTTCCCACGGACCGCCGCATCTGCAGAACAGAACGAAAAACACCCTCTCGGGTAGTTACTCACCTGATCGGCCCGCTCCAGGAACTACACCGGACAGTTCTTCACTCATCAGCGCACCACAGCTCGACTCCGCCACACGGATCTTCCATTCTTCTGCCAGGACTCGTGCCGTACCTCCTGAAAAGAAAAGGACAAACAGGTTAGTCGCACGTAGCAAAGGAAAGCTACAGAGGCGAACATTTGCGCGCCCAGCACAGCGTAATACTTACCGGCAGGAATCCTGAGCATCATTGTCAGGAGGGTCATCCATCATCCGAAGGTCGCTTAACATCGCACCTGCAAGTCAATAACGGACATTAGTTATCTTGAACAGAAAGACTGAAAGGCAATCATTCCAAAGCAGTTATTGGAATAGAGATTTACCTGCTTACTCCCGGGCCTTCTACTTCAGCAACTTCCTTCGGATCAGTGACGTAACTCGATCCAGGAAAGACTGTGAACCGCGCCCCTGCCAGAGTGTGCAGGGCGGAGAGCTCGCCCATTAAAAAACAGAGGTGAGCCAGAAGAAGTGAAGGATAGACCGGAAGGAGGTGAAACCACTGACCAGCTCCCTTCGGTAGCTAATATCTTGTTTCGACTTGCAGGCTAACATCTCCTGAAGCAAGGACTAAGGGGAGATGCAAGCTAGCATCACCAGCCAATCAGAGCAGCATCAGGACAGACAACACCCTATGCACACAAGCATGCCCCCGTGGAGACCATGTGAGCGTGACAATTGCTTCCAAGACACATTATTTTAGTGTTCAAGATATTTATAATCATAGATTGCACCCTCTTCTTAATAAACCCTCAGCCGACCCCTCCTGCCCGCCTAACTATCGGCCAATCTCTTTTACTCCTTTCCTGGGCAAACTCTTGTAAAAGCTGGCCATCGCCCAGCTTAATCTTCACACTGAATCTCTTGGTTGTCTCCACGACCATCAGTCTGGCTTCAGAGCAGCCAGAAGCACGGAAACTGCTCTCCTGATCATCCGTGAAGACCTTCTCTCTAACCTTGATGCAAATCACCCCTCTGTCCTCATCTTACTCGACCTCTTCTGCTTTTAACACGGTCAACCATGCCATCCTGCTCAACCGGCTCTGTGATAACCTGGGTATCACTGATCATGCCATGGCCTGGCTGACCTCTTTCTTCTCTGACTGACATTCCCAGGTCCAACTTGGGTCCTTCCTCTCTTCTATCTCACTCTCCACCTGTGGTGTTCCTCAGGGGTCTAATGTTTCTCCCTGGCTGTTCAACCAATACCACCTCTCGCCTCCCCATTGCTGCTCTCTGCTCCAACTTTCACTGCTATGTGGATGACACTCAGCTTGCTTTCAGGCTCCCCTCAGCCACCCCTTCTCCATCTCTCATCCCTGATTGTCTGTCTGCAATCCAAGAGTGGTGTGCCACTAATGGTCTCTGCCTTAATGCCAGGAAGATGGAGAATCTCCTCATAAGCACACCTGCACGTTCCTTTCCTGTCACTCTCTGGCTGTCCACTCTGGGCCCTCTTCCTGCTCCCACCTGTGAGGCTAAGAACCTCAGAGTCATCTTCGACTCCACACTCTCCTTCTCGTCTCACATCTCTGACATCTCTAAGAATTAGAACTACCAGCTACACCTCCTCAGAGGTAGTCTTCCTTTCCTCACCTTCCCCCAGAAGCTCAATGTCTCCAGAGCTCTGGTTCTCTCTAGGCTGGACTACTGCAACATCCTCTTTCTAAATCTGCCTGCCTCTACTCTCCGTCCTCTACAACTCATTCAGAACAGGACTGCAATACTTGTTCTTGGCCTCAAGCCCAGGAATCGTATCTCTCCAGCCCTGAAATATCTCCATTGGCTCCCAGTGGCAGCAAAGATCAAGTTCAAGACCCGCTGCATTGTCCACAAGGCCTTCTGAGGTCTGGGACTGCAATTGCTCAAGCTCTCTCTTTGGAAATATCTTCCAATTAGAGTTCTTCGCTCCTCCACATCCAACTCCTTGAGGGTCAGTCGCTTCTCCAAGCAACGAGTCGGGGGCAGATCTCTTTCTTCGGCTGGCACCTTCCTCTGGAACAACCTCCCTACCTCTGAAACTTGAGCAGAACCATCTCCGGTTCCAGAAGCACCTCAAGACCATCCTCTTTGCTCCTGCCTTCTCTCTTCCTCTCCCCTGCTGATCTCTTGTGCGATACTGCACTGATCACCTGGTTACCCTCTGAACTCGGGCCCAGGACCCTGCCCACCCAGTTGCACTCCCGCACTGCCTCCTGGCATCCCGTGCACTTGTGGTCTGTATCTGCAACCCTACAGTCCCCTTACCTGCACTTATTGACACCTGTTGTCTGCACCTTTAACATTCACACTTTCCACCTGTTGGCTGCACTACTTGTTTGTGATCCCATGTACGGCACTTGTCCATCTACCCCCTCCCAGCACTTCTCCCCTGCACTTGCGTGATCTCAATGTCGGAAACACTTGTGTATAGGCACGTTATAAATGACATATCATATCATAGAGTTTTTAGTGGCATAATTCAACAGAGCGTTAATAGAACGTTGTAAGCCAACCTTGGTCACATCAAATATAATAGTATCATCAACGTAGGCCAGCCAAGAAGCTGGCCTATCATTGATTTTAGGGGCAAAATTACAAACAGCATTGATGGAATCCACCATGTCTGCTACATACAAATTATACAACACTCAGCCCTGTTTAAGGCCACGGTTGGTTTTTGTATAGTCAGTATAGTCAGTAAATTCACCAGCTAAGCTTAGACAGACTGTGACAGAAGTCTTTGTGTAAAGGGACTTAATAAAATATAAAATATAAAAGCTGTTGATCTATCCCCCAAAGCTCTTACATTTTCCACAGCAAGGCATGAGAAACCAAATCAAATGCCTTGCTGTAGTCAATGTAACAACAGTACACATTATGTTTGGGGGCCACAGGTCACTTCGGCCATCAAATATTGAATGGCACATATGTTGTTGAGCATACTGTGTGCTAATCTAAAGCTTGTCTGAAAAGGCTTAATCAAGTCCCTATCTTCAGCCCATCTAGTGAGCTTTTATAATAAGATGGTAGAGAATATTTTCTGGCTCGAATCCAGCATTGCCAGCAACCGATAATTTTGTGGATCAAGCCCATCACCTTTTTTGTGGACAGGAATGAGACTAGATCTTTGCCAGCTGCTGGGAAGAATGCCACTAGTCTCGATTTCATTAAAGACATTAAATAGGACGTTGGCCAAAAATTGGGGGTTTGCTTTAAAAAGGACATCGGGTATTCCGTCCGGCCCAGGAACTTGTGAGGCCTTCAGGTTACTTATAATAATGACAAGATCCAGCCCTCCAGATAAGGTGCATATAGGCCTTTTTACGCACAGAATTCTTGTCAATGCGGCCCTTTTCATTCTTCCTTGCGTACCACTTACACAGGCTATTTATGGCAGCACCCCCAAAAATCATGGAGCTCACTGGTGACAGCCTGGCTAGCAGCAGCTTGCAAATCCACTCTTTACTTTAGTAATCAACACAGTTCCTTGAAAGAAGCAACTGGGATGAGTCATGGTCTGATAAATTGTTTAACTCTCTCCTCTGTTAATTATTCTATCAAGAGAATACTTTCTTGAGTGATGTAAAAGGTTATTTGGGTTTTGTACACTTTGTTCAACTGCCTTCATTTTGTAGGTTACAGTGTTTATTAAAGCATCTTGAATCATGAACATGCTTTTCACTTTGCTTTAGGACACAGGTAGTATTGTGTAAAATGAAAATTGTCTTAAACAAGGCCTGCATTTCTGCTTCATTGGCTTTAATAGAGGCAGCACAGTTGCATCAGCATGGGCATTTTATACTTTGTTTTCTCTTCATCACAGAAGCACACCAATTGCATAGCTAGGCACGTGGTCAGAACTTTAACTCCCTTTCTGACCACCCACTGCAAGCAGGTATAATGGATACAGGTAGAAGCAGTGCTGTATATATTTTCAGTGGCAGATTGTACCTATACCTCTCATCAGGACTGCTATATATTTAAGCAAAGTAGTCTAATTTATCAATGCAACTGCTATACCGCACGCATGTCATGGCACAATGCCAAATATTCACAGCAGGGCTGATTGCATCCTACAGGAAGCAAATTTGAGTGGGCACCACAGGGGTATTGAATTTATATGGTGTTCTTAAAGGTCTCTGGTGCAATGAGTCTCTTTTAGGAAGTTAGATCCTATGTACAGGAGCTGGCTGAAAAAGGCCTGGAGACACCCAAACCCAGAAAAACAGCAAGAGCAAAGGATTAGGTAAAATACCCAATCATACAGCCGCTCTCTGAAATCCCAAACTGGGTTTTGTGTTAGTTGTAATTTTACTATGTACAATTCCTGTGAACCAATCTTGGAAAAAATTTGAAAGTCAAACATGTAATGGTTTTTCAATGTTGATTTTATCCATCAAGCAAAAAGTTTTTGGTTCACAGGAATTGTACATAGAAAATTACAGCTAACACAAAACCCAGTTTGGGATTTCAGAGAGCGGCTGTATGATTGGGTATTTTACCTAATCTTTTGCTCTTGCTGATTGCATCCTACCCCATACCAGCATTTCTTAGCAGGACTGCTATGATTTGGGATAGTACATGAATTTGTTAAAAACCTGCTGTTAAGAAAGCACGAACATGTGTTGGCATTTTCTGTAGCAAGCTAAAGTACAGATCAAGAACAGTGTCTGAGCTCTTCCCACCATTTTCTGACCGTGTGAGAAGATGGCATTGCTGTCATACTTAAATCCCTTCTATTCGGTCTTGCACTTTTCAAAACTTCTGCTTCTCCCATGTCCGATTACTGAGTCCCACTGCTAAGAATTAAGCACATTTCAAAGCCATTATGAATCTCCTGACTATTGTAGGATAGTCCAAACAGGCATAGAGCCTTTGACAAGCCATTTATGTCAGGCAAGCATCACATGGAACTGCCAGTGCCCTAACCCTATGTGCCTTTCAATGTCAACAGCCTGTTGGGAAAGGCAGCTCAGTGGGTCAATAACCCTGCTGCAGAGATTATTGTGTAACCTGTCAGTTCAAATCCTGTTAATAGGTGAGTTAAATAGTCTGCATAAGAGATATGCATTTAAGATGCAGGTAACATTCAATTGTAACACAGTTGACGTAACGTTCGACTTATTTATCAAAAGGACTACTGAATTTTCAGTGATTCAGAACACACACATTTCATGCAGGATGCTCTACTTGTAATGGCTCATAACACACAACTCATCAGGGCTGCTATACCTGTGATTGCTCAAAACACAACTCTTCAGGGCTGCTATGCTTGTAATGGCTCAGAAAACGCACCTCATCAGGGCTGCTATACTTGTAAT
The DNA here is from genome assembly GCF_040938575.1 of Ambystoma mexicanum. Lineage (NCBI taxonomy): Eukaryota > Metazoa > Chordata > Amphibia > Caudata > Ambystomatidae > Ambystoma > Ambystoma mexicanum. The sequence goes on from NC_090937.1 coordinate 1,301,732,815, forward strand.
GGCTCAGAACACAGAAATCATCAGGGCTGCTATACCTGTGCTTTCTCAGAAAACAACTCTTCAGGGCCGCTGTGCTTTTAATAGCTCAGGACACACATCCCATCGGGGCTGCTTTACCTGTGATGGCTCAGAACAGACACATCTCATTTGGGCTGCTATACTTGTAATGGCTCAGAAGAAGCACATCCCATGAGAACTGCTATATGTGTAATGGCTCCGAACACACACCTCATCAGGGCTGCTATACCTGTGATGGCTCAGAAGTAGAACACGCACATCCCATGAGGACCACTATACTTGAAATGGCTTAGAACAGATATCTCATTTGGGCTGCTATACTTATAACAGCTCAGAACACACAACTTCTCAGGGCTGCTATATCTGTGATGGCTCAGAACACACAACTCTTCAGAGCTGCTATACTTGTAATGGCTCAGAATACACAACTCATCAAGCAAGGCTGCTAAACCTGTAATGGGTCAGAACACACATCTCGTAAGGGCTCTTGTACTTGTAATGGTGTACAGTGTTGGTAAAGCATCTGCATTCAAGCACGTGCTGCATCTGGTCAGACAATCCTCTAACTCTATAATGGCCAATAGAAGGTTTGCACACATCTAAAGAGGAGCACCAAATGGTAAAACTGCACTAGATTTTTAATTAGAAAAGGCATGTTCTGCTTTTTGGATATTTATTGGTGCTATGTTAAAAGACAAACAGAAAAACAGGAGAGGAAGAGCAACTCTGAACATAAGCAATACAGAAGAACAAAGGTGTGGCGGGGGGCAGGAGGTGAAGGGACAGAGAACATACTAGACTATCCAAAACAGGAATTCGAGCAACAGGAAGAGAGAGCATGGATACATGATAGGGCAACAAAGAAAGTGACAAACACACAATAGGAGTGAGGGAAAGAAGCAGAGCAAAAGAGACTTTTGGAGACAGTAAAATAAAACACAGATCAACAGCAGGTGAGGAGAGATGGAAATAGAAAAACAAGACTAGAAAAGGGTAGGCCAATAACATAAGAGACAGTGCAAGAAAGATAATCAAAAGGAGGGGCAACCACAACCGAGAAAATGAAAAAACAGATATAGCCAGAGTAAAGACATGAGAGAGGAAGAGGAGTTATATCAACCGATACAGTGAGATATAGGAGGGAAAAAGCAACAATAGAATGTAGAGATGGAAGAGGCGGAGTGACAGTGAAACAGACCGCAAAATGTGGCATTGCAACACTTAAGGGTAAGAGGTAGAGCGCCAGAAAGTGAGAGACAGGGGAAACAAAGTAGCAAAGGGAAGGAGAGAATGAGCAGAAACATGGAGTGGCTTTCTAGCAGGTAGTGCCAGGCAGCAACAGTAGGCACGAGAGGCAGAGAAGTGATGCTGGTAGAGCGAGGGACTTGATTTATGAATCACCGGATGTTACTAGCTGGTACCTGTAGTAACTCTTAACAGCGTTTGTGCCCAAGTATGCATCTACAAGGTTCTTGTGTGTGCAATAAATGATTTAGAACCACTTTGTAGTACAGCGGTTTTGTCACTTTTGTTTTCAAAGTTTTAATTTCACGCACAATTTGGGTAGTTGTAAAACACTTTTCACAATCTTGCGTATGAGGAAAATCTTTTTTCTTGAAATTGGATTTACTCTCTAATTCTATAAATTGGGAGTAAAGTACTCTCAATCCAAAACCCTATCTGGAGCACTGACAAGATCGTCCAAATCATAACCCAAGGGTGGGTGTTACATTTGTTCTATCAATATAATGTAGGGCCTCAGTATTTTTAATTTTGGAACCTAAGTAAAGTTCACCAATTTAGGAATACCATAAAGTTTCAGGGGCTGGATTTAATTCCATAGCAGACTGAATTCCCTGAGATTCATTGAAACAGGACCAGAACTTACGTTTATCATTGGTTTTAAGCAAGCCAGCCAATGGTTGCCAATTCATATTTCTGGTGGAATGTTTGTGCTGATGCAACCAATTCTTACGTGTAGCCAAGTTAGTTAAACTGGTCTCTTTATCTTTTCTAGACATTGTTAGATGTCCTATGATGTTCGCCCTATCTTTACGGTATGCCAACTTTCTTTGGTGTATTAATGTATCAAATGCAGATAAATGAACGCTCCCTTGTTTCCCAAATGGGTTAAGTTTATTTAAATAAGTAGAATCTATGTAACCACTGCACCGCCCATAATGTCGACAATTAAATTGTCGACTACCATTATAGCGCAGTGCAGTGATCACATAGATCACTGTGCCCTGCATCCCCCGCAACTGCCTCCGCCGTACCCACTTTATTTTTTGGCCGCACACCGTGAAGTGTGCCGCTGTCTCTCCTCCAACCCTGCAGCATCAGTTCTCACCCACGTGGGTCTGAACTGGCATTGCATGGTCCTTTTTCCTTTTTTTAAAAAAAAACTTTGTTTTTCTTTATTGTTCCGTACTTCCATCTAATGGAAGCAGGGGACAATACGGCAACCCCCGACCCCCATTACACTGACCAAGGGGAGTGGGGGACCCCCAGAACCCTTGCTCCCATTAGTGGGTGTAGTGGGGGTTGGCATTTTATTACTGCGCAAAGGCGCAGTAAAGAAAGAGTCGCAAGTTCTGGGGCAACATTTTAGCAATATTCCAATAAGTACAATTTACTAAATATTTTACCAGGGCATCCATGTACCAACCTTCCTGCGTCATCCTGGACGGAAGCTGAGTGTAATTAGCTGACAAAATGTTGCTAACCTCTTTAATCTTAGATCCCGTCCATATTACTCGATTGCCCTGTTTCCTAACCCTCAAATTTAGATTTCTTGAGCTGCATCGACCATCAGGAGCAATATCAATTGTCCAGCTCAATGAGGCATGATCACTCACCTCATTAGGTTGAATTTTGACTAAACCACAACGTTCAATCATTGCAGAATCAGCAATGGCATAATCGATGTGCGAGCAAGACTGACTATTAGGCCATGTATGTGTAGAATTCCTATCATGTATTAGGTAAAAAGGTAAACATTGCAAGTCATACTTATTTTAAAACTGTTTCCATTGTCTATCCGCATTACACATTTTATTGTTCTCTAAGTGGAGGTCTTTCACGTTAAAATCTCTGGCTATCAGTATGTGCCCTTTGGGATGATTTTTGTACCAAAGTAAAACAGTCTCACCTATTACTTTGTGAATTTGCTTGGTATGCAGACCAGTTGGGGGATCACAGACATTAAAAATCAATATTCTAGTCATAGGCTTTTGGGGTGGGCCAAAGATTGCTGTTTATTACACATAAGGAGAATTAATGTTGCTTAAAAAGTACTCTAACTGATAGGTAGTTCTGATCCCAATCGCCAAGCCCCCACTAGCACCGCCTCGCCAGGAGGAAATAGCAAGATTATGTAATATAAAATAACCATCAATATTAAATGCACTGGTCAGCTTTGTTTCCTTCAGAATAACCAAATCTGTAGCTGCAATCATGGCAAATCCAGTAGGATCTGTGAGTAATGATCTATAGCCCCTAGTATTCCAGGTCATCCAGCACAAAGAGTGATCTATGATCGCCTGTCAGATCACCCAACCCTTTAGCCTTTCCGGGAACCCATTGAGCAATTTATTGGTAGGAATCACCTTTTTTTCACAGAGGAGTTGAGAATTCTGGAGAATAGCATGTTCAGAAGGGAGATAACCTGAACCCTGTACATTTACCGAAGATTGTTGTAGGCTATCCACGAATTGAACTTGTTTCTTTACTCTACCACAAATAGTCATTTGCTCCAGTAAATACACTTTTGATTTTAACAATGCCACCATCAGAGGGGAGGCAAACTCTATGAGAGTCCAATTTGAGTCGCTACCCCACCTTGGAAGTAGTACATGGGGCCCCCCTTTTACACACATAAAAATTTTGACAGGTGGGAACTCCCCATTTGTGTTCTTAGTCCCTCCCCACTTTGGTAGTGCTTTGAAATGAACTTGATATACATTTAATATAAAACTGAAATCAAGGATGACTTCTATTTTATATCAAATGTATATTTCTTTATGTAACTTTTTTTGTAGTTTGATATGAAAAAGGATATAAAGTATATAAACTTTATATATATTTCTTTTTAACTTTGTTTATTTTAAATCAAGGCAGGATGACAAGTACAAACATTATAAGCAGTGATTATTTAGGCATGTTGATCCCCAGTCCTTTATCCCCCCCTGTGTTTCCTCCCTCCCCCCTCCCTTTGGTCCATCTGTCCCTCAGGCATTGTAGGCGGACTCTTCCCTCTAGGGCTGTCCAGTTTGCGCCTCAGCGTCTATGTATCTTCCTCCGGGATCTCCTGATTTTTTAAGATCCAGCGGGCCCCAGTAGGTTTATAGGTCAGGGCGGGGAAGCGCTGGTCGAATTCCAGCACTGGGGCCTAGATATTCTGGAAACGATGAAGAGTTCCCGCTTGTGCTGCTGTCACCTTCTCCGCTACCAGAATGTCCCAAAGTTTGGTCCACCATTGGGCTATGTGAGGGCCTTCCAGGGTTTTCCAAGCTCGGGCCACCACCGTTTTCCCTGCTAGTAGGCAGTGGGTTAGTAGTTTCGCTCTGGTCCCGGAGCGCGGGTAGGTCCCGGGAATTGGAGCTCCCAGCAAAACCGGTTCTGGTTCCAGGGGAATCGTTGTTCCGGTAATTTGTGTGATGGACCCCAGGCATGCTTTCAGAATTGCTGAATCTTCGGGCAAGCCCACCACATGTGGAAGAAGGAGCCTGGGTGGCCGCATCCTCTCCAGCAAGAATGATCCACCTGGGGGTTTATATGGTGAAGTCTAAGGGGCGAGTAGTACCACCACAGCGTGATCTTGTACGCACATTCCCTATTGGTGATGCAGGTGGACGAGGTGTGTGTTCTGGTCCATATGTCCACCCAGGTTTGATCCTCTATTGGGTGACCCAGGTCCGCCTCTCATTGGGCCATGCAGCCGGTTTTTGTGGTCAGGAAGTCACTTAGGAAGCGCCTGTATAGGGTGGATACTCTGCCGCGAGTTGGAAGGTCTCCCAGAGTGAGTTCTAGGGCAGTAGGAGGGCGTGTCGCTGCTTGCAGAGTTTGGGGATGTGAGCACCAGTGGCGTAATTGAATGTATGTGAATCTATCCCTTTCCTGGAGTTGGAATTTCTCCTTGCATTGGGCGAATGTGAGAGGTCTCCCCCCCGTATACAGCTGGTCTATGGTCTCCAGCCCGCCTTTGATCCAGTTACGAAAGTTGTGAGGATTCGTTCCCGGTGCGAATGTTGGATTATGGAAGACTGGGGAGTGTGGGCTCAGTCCTCTTGGCACTCCCTTTCGTTTTAGCGCCCAGTCCCAGGTGCTAAGGGTGTGTTTGGTTGATAGCAGAAGCTCTCCCCATTGGGTCCTGAGGGGGGGCGGGATGTGTGGTAGAAATCGTAAGGGTAGGGGCACTCGTGATTGTTCCAGCTCTACCCATCTAGGGCGGTTTGTCGTATTTTGCCAAGCCTGGACCTGGGCCAGTTGTGCTGCCACTCTGTAGGCCTGCAAGTCTGGGACCCCCAGCCCTCCCAGTTTGGAACTCCCCAGCATAGTTCTGAGAGGGATTCTCGCTTTCTTACCTTTCCAGATAAAGTTCAGCATTTTTCTCTGGATCCCTCGAAGAGTTGGTGTGGGGATCGCTACTGGTAGGGAGGCACAGGCGTATAGGAATCTCAGAAGGAGGTTCATCTTGCATGCAGTGATGCGCCCGAGCAGTGAGATCTCTTGGGTCCCCCAGCGCTTCAAGTCGCCTTCCAGTTCTTTAAAGAGTCGGGGGAAATTGGCTTTGTACGTGTCTCTTGGGTCAGCCGGGATGTGGACCCCTAGATAGGGGATGGCACTCTTTTCCCATGTTATCGGGCACATCTTAGTCAGTGGTTCTCGTTCTGCTGGGGTGAGGCCGATACCCAGGGCGGATGATTTATCAAAGTTTATGGTGAGGCCTAAGACTTCGCCATAGCTGGTGATTTCACGTATAGCGTGTTTTAGAGATGAGTGGGCCTCCGAGATCGTGAGCAGAATGCCATCCGCGTATAGGGCGATTTTGTGATGCGTGGGGCCACTTTGTATGCCCTTGATTTGGTCATTTCGCCTGATCTTTTGTGCAAAGGGCTCCATGGTGAGTGCAAAGAGCAAGGGCGACAGTGGACAGCCTTGCCGGGTTCCGCACGATAAGGGGATTGGGGCCGAGTTATGTCCGTTGATTCTCAGGCTAGTTTTAGGGCTATTATAGTTGGCTAGGACCATCGTTTGGAAAGCTGGCCCGAAGCCGACGGCCCCTAGGGTGTGTCTCATGAATGTCCAATCCACCCTATCAAATGCCTTAGCTGCGTGGAGAGCCACTAAGACTAGTTTGTGGGAGTTCCGGGAGGCAAGGTCCACCAGGTTCAGGGTTCTCCGGATGTTGTCACCTGCTGTCCGGTGTAGGATGAAACCTGCCTGGTCGGGGTGAATGATCTTCGGCAAGATGCGGTTTAAGCGGGTTGCTAGAATTTTTGAGTATATGTTCGCGTCGATGTTTAAGAGTGCGATCGGTCTTTAGGATGTTATGCTTCTTGGATCTTTTCCAGGTTTAGGCAGGAGGATGGTGGTTGATTCCTGCATCGATGGGGTCACCGCTCCCGTTTCCCTGAAGGAGTTGAATAGGGTAACCAGGTGGGGGGTCAGTTGTGCTATGAATAGTTTGTAAAACCTGGTTGAAAAGCTGTCTGGGCCGGGGGCCCGTGTTTTAAGTGATTTGATGGCTTCCTCAATTTCCTCCCCTGTAATGGGCTCCTCCAGTTCGTCTCTCGTTGCGTCAGAGAGACGGGGCACTGCTGCCTGCTGCAGGTATTGCTTCTGTTGTGGTAAGTTTCGTGGGGTTGCCTTCATGATTTGGGTCAGATAATCTATTGCGAGGCGTTGCTTTTCGGGCTCTGAGCATAGTGTGACCCCATTGGAATCACGCAGGCCCGTGATTGCGTTGACGCGTCTCTGCTTGGCTAGCTTGGCCACCAGGAACTTGTTCGCCTTGTTACCCTTCGCGTAGTATGACTGTTTGGCCTTCGCCATTAGTTGGGCGGTTTGTTCCGCATAGTGGGCTTCCAGTTTTTTCCGTGCCGTACGAATGATCCATTGCGTTTTGGGGGACCAGCCTTTCTCCTTATGGAGTGCCTCGGCCTCTCTTAGTTCGTTCTCTAGGGCCTGTCTCGGTGGTAGGCCGCACCTTGGGCTATCAGGGAGCCCTTGATTACTGCCTTCATGGCGTCCCAGTTGTTCGCTAATGAGTTATTATCTCCAGGGTCCTGAAGAGTCGGAGGAGGCTAAGTGCTTGGGCGAAGTCGCCTGGAGTCGGGGGGTGTGACCGGTCTTTGGTGGGGTCGGGAACCCCATTGAAGTCTCCACCGACAATTGTTTGGCCCTCCACAAAGCTAGCAAGAGATGTGCCCAAGGAGTCATAGAAGTGTGATTGTCAGGTGTTAGGGGCGTACACTGAGATGAGAGTATATAGGTCTCCCATTAGGAGGCATTTGACCGCTGTAAATCGGCCCTCTGGGCATATTTTCGTTTCCAGGATCTGTGGGTTCAAGTCTTTCCTGAAGAGGATCGCCGTACCTCCTTTTTTGTTTGTGCCAGAGGCGAAGAATTGGAGCGGGAATAACCGGGAACGAAGCCGGGTCACATCTGCCGGCAGCAGGTGAGTCTCTTGGAGCATGGCTATCACTGCGTCTTCGTCCCGGAGTTTCAGTAGAATTGCCTTTCGCTTGTTAGGGGAGTTCAGGCCATTAACATTCAGGGAGAGGACTCGAAGCGTCTGGAGGTCCGCTGAAGTCTCACTCTCCTTTCCTTGGGTTAGGGGGGGGGTCGTGGGGCGGTGGTTCAACTGCCATGTCTGCTAGGGAATCTCTTGATATCATCCCGCACTTGAGGTTTTAACGCGGAACCTCAACGGGGGACCGCAACTTTAACTGGGGGGTAGACCGACATTGTAAGTACGGTCATACCCTCGGCCAACAGGGCCAACTGTCCCATCATGTATCGTGTACTGTGGGTTTCCAAGGAACAAAGGTTGGAAAGTATCCTTGGAGTGGGTATGAACCATGGGTATGGCCCGCCGCCACCGCCTTCAAGGTTCCTTAGCTCAAAACCTAGGTGGCGGGTCCTACTTTAGGTAGGGGCATCTGCGTCCCGGCTCAATTGCTGACGGAACCTGGGACCGTGGAAGCGTCCTCGTTCATCTCTTCCTGTTGCTCCCTGGGTTGATGACCTTAGCGTGCGTTTGGGCTTTGGGGAGGGAAGCGGTCCAGAGTCTTCGGTCCCCTCCGGGTTTGGCGTGGAAGGATCTCGGGGCGAGGCTGGATGTAAGATTTTCTGTGCGTCTTCCAAGTGGCTGATTCGGCGTAGGGTGCCATTATATGTAAACTGGAGAGCTGTCGGAAACAGCCACCTGTAACGGATCTGTTGCTCCTGAAGGAACACTGTCAGAGGCCGAAGTGCTCTTCTGTTCTGGAAAGTAAGTGGAGAGAGGTCCTGGTATATTTGAAGTGGGGTGCTCTGAAAAGTGATCTCATCTCCTTGGCGACTGATCGCTGATATTGCCTCTTTGGTCGTGAAGAAGTGGACCCTGGTAATAACATCTGGGGGGGTCCGAATCGGTCCCACGGAGCGGGCAGAGTCTGTGGGTCCGGTCCAGCAGGAGCTGGGATTTGTCCAGGTCCGAGAGTAGGGCCTCCAAGAAGCTTCCCACGTAATCCGCTAATGTGTTGTCGGGGATAGAGGATGGGACGCCCCGAATGCGGAGGTTATTGCGACATGCCCTATTTTCAAGGTCTTCATGTTTGAACTCCAGGATCTCGTATTTGTGGTGCAGGGAATCGATGGATTTTTGCACTTCCCCCAGTGTAGTAGTGTGATCCTGAGAATGGTCCTCGATCTCTCCGAGCCTCTGTTCGATTTCTGTGACCCTTTGGTCCGTCTGATCAACTCTAGCGGTGAGTTCCGAAAGGCAGGCGCGGAACTCCGATTTAATATCTGCCATGAAGGCTATCAGGTCTCCTTTGGTAGCAAGGGCGCCCTGTCTTCTTGTGGCTTCTGTGGGGTCAGTTTAGGAGGATCCTGTTTCTTGGGTTTCTCCGGTGCAGTAAACATGGCAGAGATATCTGTGCCCTTGCTCACCTTTGTTTGCCTCGACATACTGCTCGTATCAGGCGGTCTTGATTGAGAGAGTAGCAGCGGGGCCTAGGGAGGTGGGAGACTGCACTCGGGGTGTATATCGCACTCGACCTCCACTCTGGGCCATATCTGGGCGAGTGGGCAGGGGTGCCCCAGGAAGCGTTGGTGTGGGGGAAGGTCTCCGTCGGGAACGGATGCAGGATGGCCGATTGTTGTATGAGGGGGGGTATGTCGCTACGACGAGGCCCACAGGTTCAAGGCCTCTCTGGATGAAAGCAAGTCTTCCACTGTTTCCCTGCCCCTCCTCCGGTCTCCATCGGTGGTCCCTCGCTGGTGGGGGTTCCAGGTCCCTCTATGAGCCTCTCGTGTGCGGTTCTGTGATGATGTCGGCTGTCGCTGAGCGGGGGTCCCGACAAGTTCCGTGTAGCAGGGGGAGGGGTGGAAGCCCGCTCTCCCGGTCCCTCGGAGTGTGCGTCGGGAACTCAGGACCTAGTCGCCGAGGGTGCACACTGGTGTGTTCTGGGCCGCCTTGGTATGATATATATGTCTTCTTCCGAGATACCCTACATATGGTCAATGCACGGGAGATCATCATTGAGAGGGTACACTGAGCGCCCATCCCTAAACCAGCACCAAATGAGCACCCAAGAATCATAACCATGCGACTCCTCAACTTTCAGCACAAGATGGCCATCCTGAAAGCCTACAGAGCTACGACTCCAGTTCGCATCGGAGAAGCAGAAATCGGGATCTACAATGATTGCTCAATGGAAGTATCCAGACAGAGAAAGGGTTTCAATCCACTCAATGCCACTCAAGTCCTCAGACTACAGGCATTATCTTAAATTCCCAACTATATGGTACATCTAACTAGACAGGCAGTGGCACTCATTTGATGAACCTGAAGTGGCGTGATACTTCTTACAACAATGCAATACAGTAAATACTGACTTTGGAAAAATGGCGACGGAGGCAACAAGACTTGATCATCTCCCCCCGCCCCACTTAGAGCATCAACAAGTGAAAGGGAAATGCAAAAAGTGGGCAGAGGGCCCTGGAGATGGGATCCGGACCGAAGGAAGCACACTAGGTGCCCCTAAAGGCTACTCAGCCCGGCAATATAAAAACAGCAACTCCTAAATGCTTCAAGTAGATGGTAGCGCCCTGAAAACCTCTGACTTATACTCAATCCTTAAGTGACATTACTCCATGCAATCAAAATTAAGGCAAAGGAGGGACCACACAGCAGTGCGATCTCCACCATCTATAGCAACTAACACCCTGCCTTTCTTGAGGAGGATTCGGCAAATGTTCCCAGCATCTTATGGACCACAAATCCCTATGATGTGGGGCTCCTGAAGGGGATAGGAGCAGTAAAGATAACGCTGAAGCCAGGAGCTATTTTACCACAGGTTAAGCAGTACTCACTTTCAAGAGAGGAAGACAAAGGCATCTATGAGACCATTGCAGCACTAGTGAAGCAGGACATTTTAGCGCCATCAGAATCACCATATAACACAGATGTGTACCCTGTCAAAAGGGCAACAGGAGGGTAATGGCATTTTATACAAGACTTGCGCCCTCTTATCCATATTTTAGAAGCAGAATATCCTTTAGTTCCGAATCCTACGACAATTATGTGTAGTATCACCATAGAAGCTGCCTACTTCACGGTCATCAATTTGAAGAATGCATTGTCTCTATACCACTACACCCAGACTCATAGGACTTAACTTCATCTCTATATAGAAATATAAGCAGAGGAAACATACAAGACTTCCTCAAGGGTACTGTGAATCACCTTCCATATTCAACAGGGTACACCGAATGGACTTAGGCAACGTACAGATGGAGAGCATGGTTATACGGTACGAAGATAACATACTGATTTGTGGTTGGATCTAGGACATGTAGCTAGTTGGACGCTGTTTCCCTCAATTGCTTCTGCAAGCAATGGGAAATGAACTGCTACACCAGCTCCAATTGTTCTTTTCCAGAGGTCTAGCTTCCTCTTGAAGGCAAATACTTTTGTATTCATTGTAAATGAATTGGCATTGGCTCCATGAAAAGACATATTCAGGGTATTTAGCTTATCGAAAAATATCAGCCAGGTATGCCAAGAGCACAAACCAGCTGGGATCATACAGATGGTTTGCTTTGACAGTGTCCAAAAGGAATTGCCACACTTCGTTTCGGAGTTCAAACACACGTTGCAGCACACTTTCCCTGGACAGCCATCTGACTTCTGTGTGAAAGAGCAAACCATTATGTTCTGACCCCATTTCTGCACACAGAATTGCAAATAGATGTGCTCTTGTCGGCTGTGCTTTGATGGCATTAACTATTTTTACAGCTGAACTGAGTACATCAGAAAAAGTTCATCGTCCATATTCCGAGCAACAAGCGCTTCACGCTGAATTATACAGTGTGTCCATGCAACATGTGGAGCGACTGCTAACACTTTGGCCTTCAACCCCGATCTATCTCCACACATTGAAGGTGCACCATCTGTGCAGATTCCTACGCAGGCTTCCCCTCTCAAACAGTGGCTGCTCATAAAATCATTTAAAATGTCAAACAGTTCTGATGCTGTTTCCCTGGTTTTAATGGCCTTACAAAACAAAAAGTCTACCAATATTGTTGTTAACTCACATTAACCTAGATAGGCTATTAAATGAGCCTCTCTGGATACATCTGTTACCTCATCCAACGGTAAGGCAAAGAGACTGGTTTGCAGCTGTGTGATTAATTGTGCAGTGATATTTTCTGCCATCTCAGACACACATCAGCTGATGGTGGTGTCTGACAGAGGAATCATTTTTAGCTTGTCCGCTACACTTTCAGCACCCATTCTCCTTCACATTGCCATGGCTGCTGGTAGAACGACTTTCTCAGCATCAGTGAAAGGTTTTTTTATTTTTGGCAAGGAGGCAGGCAACGTCATAAGATGCTTTATTTGCACTGTACCTTTCTGCTGACTGATGACCTCTACCTTCAGAGCAAAGAAGTCCCTGCTCTTGCCAATGAGATCCCCATGTTTTGTTTCCAAGTGGCGTCTTAATTTGGTTGGTTTCAGGCTCTCATTGGCAAAAGTTGCACCACACGCCACACACTGAGGCGTCGTTTCACCACTGATCACAATAGAAGTAAATCCAAGGTCTAAATATGTAGCATCATACTTCCTGGCTTTTGCAGTTTTTTTCCTGTGTCAGTGTCTGCGTCTGCCTTCCTTTTCACACTACTGTTTTTGGCCAAAAAGAAGTGCTCTATTTCAGAATGGGTTCCTCACCTATGAACAAATGTAAACTCCCATATCAATTCCTTTTCATATGCTTTGTTGATAAAAGCATTTACTTACCGAATGAGGTATAGGATTTGAAAACGATAATTCAAAATAAAAATGCAAAAATTGTTGTAGCTTTGACAAAATCACACATGCACCAGAAGGCTGTTGAGCAATAAATAGGGGTTGGAAAAAACATGGTCCTCCAATAGTGCACCACAAGTGTTGTGGTGTTCTACATGTCCTATGGGTAGCGGTTTGAAGATCTGGGTAGTTTCCAGAATACAAAGAAAGGTAAGGAACAATGCTTGCTGCTTGTGCAAGCCACACACCATTGGAGCATTACTTGGTCCTCTAAGAAAGAAATGCTACCTGTGCCTCCAGTAAGCCTTCAGACCCAACCAAAGCCGCTTTACCCATCGCTTCTTAATAAACAAACCAAGCAGTGTTTTGGAAAACACAACCCCTCCAATTTACAGCACTCCAATATAACTGTACAACTGAAATTCAGCAGGATACCCAGCTATAGGTCCTCTCTCGGCGTTCCCACTTCCCCATGAATGCCCCCAAAGGTGGAATTGGGTGTTTGTGGGGTGGTGAGTTATAGTAGTCTTATAGTTTACTTATCATTTTGTATAGCCTAAAGGGGGCCACTTGACCCAAAACAGCACACTAGGAAATTTATTTTGGAACACTCAAATTGTAAAAACACCTCTATCTTAGATTGTAAATAGTGTTGTAATTACAAGCACTCAATAATAAAGTCCACACTTAAAACACTCGATCAGCATTCAGTGAATAAAATAACCTTGTAAAAATAAAATGCAGCATTTCATAAAACTAAAGAGAATTTTGGGTATCAGGCACTGGCAAGCAGGCTATGCTGTTGCTGTGGGAGAAGTGAGGCTAGGGATGGTGACAAAGGTAAGGTTAATAGCTGCCGTTTATCACAAGATGGCAAGCCAGCAGGGATCTTAACCACTAAATGCCCAGTGAACAGCTATACAACCGTCTATGTCAGCAACAGCCTGATGTGGAGGAACCAGTGTTAGAAAGCAATGAGGTGATAAAACTTACCATATCCCATGGGAGGTGATGCCCCTTCAAAGACTCAGTGAAGGCTTCTCATATGAAAAGGTTGAAATGCCCTGGCGCTTCTAATTTGAAAAGGATGAAATGCCCTGGCGCCTTCTCTGGCCACTGCTGCTGCAGGAGAAATGAAGACCATGGGGTCTCTGTTCTATTCACTTGTACAGAGTCCCCACAGTCCTCATTTCTCCCCTGCTTAGAGTGGAACCAGTCTGCGGCACACAGCTTGTTATGGAAAGTGCACATTTTAACCGATAGGACAAAAAACAGAGAACTGAATACATTTCTGAGGTAAATTAATTCTGACTGGCAACATGGGGGCAGTTGCCCACCTCCCCCAAGACTCAGTGAAGGCCCCTCACATGTGAAAAAGTTGAAATGCCCTGGTGCCTTTAATTTGAAATGGTTGAAATGGCCTGCCGCCTTCCCTGGTCACTGCTGCTGCATGAGAAAAAAGGACCGTGGAACAGAGGCCCCCATGCCTCATTTTTCCTCGTTTTTCTGGGCACATGTCATGGCCACTAACCCACGGCCATCACTTTCACCCCCCAAAGGGTCCTAATGGACCCTGTCCTGGCGCCAGGCTCATAAGAAAGTGTGTTCTGCACACTTTGAGTCCAAAGCACGTGCACCCAGACCGGGCGTGGCCATTAGAAGTTATTGGAAGGCACGTGCAGAAGTCTATGAGAGTGGTGAGGTGTGGCCACAAGGCAGAGCTAAAGGGGAATGGCTGGAGCCAGGCTATTTAAGCCAGCCCCACCCACATGTAGAGGCTTTGCGTTAGTCTGCTCTGTGCAGCGTAATGCTTACTGGCGTCTGAAGCTCTTACCTGTTTCCAGCTCAGCATGCATTCAATCATGGCCTGGACATGATCTTCAACGCGTGCATAGTACCTGAATGCAGACATACCATCGCTCACAGCGCTGCACACACCTTACCTGAATCCAGCCATACCATCGCTCACAGCACAGAGCGCATCTTACCTGAATCGAGTCATAATATTGCTCACAGCACAGCCAACATCTTACCTGAATCCAGCCATAGCATCGCTTACAGCGCAGTGCTCATCTTACCTGTTTCTGTAAATCCATTGCCTGCAGCTCGTCTCATCCTCACCTGTCCGAGCGCACCTACGTGGGAGTCTTCTTCTCATCCAGCATCTTCATGGATCTTCCATCTACCAGTCGCTGACAGGTTCTCGGATCGCTGCTCTCCATCATTCGACGTCAGGCTATCCCTGCAAGAGAAAAGGAACGCACAAGGTTAGAAACTGCATTAACATTCAACGCTTGGCCGCGCAATACCTAAGCCTTGCGTATTACCTAGAAACCCAATTTACCCTCCAGTGGGGCCGCTCCATTTCCTTTCTGGCACCGTGCAGGCTCGTTTCCAACACTGCGACACAGTGGGGCCATCTTCACATCTATTGGGAAAGGGAAGACATGATAAGAATTACAGGCAAGAATCATTGGAAAAGACTTTGCAAAATCTTGCGGACAATAATCTTTGTAACAAACACTTACCTCAAAAGGGGATTGGTCGCAGCCGGTCTGGGCCATCACATATACGGACCAGTGAAGCAACTAGGTCTATCTACAGCACCTCTGCTGAAGAGAAGCAGGACGGAGAGCTCATCCTTACAAAACAACAGGTGAGAGCTTATGGGAAAACTTATGCTCCTCTCATTCTGGCAAAAGGGGTTCGAGGGGGATCGCAATTCAACTGCAGCATTTTCACTGCCTCTTACCTTCTCCCAAGGGCATTGCCAGCGACCAGAGCAGTCCACACTACAGCAGCTGAGGGTAGACCCGGATCCAAGGGAGCCAACTCCAGGGAGGGCCCCAACCGTGTCCCAACATCCCTGCAGAGATCAGGTGAGCGCAACAGCATGTTATTTATTTATTTATTGGTCATTTAAACAAATACCACTTACCTTTTGAAAGTAAAAGTATCGAAAAGCAGGAACCTCGCCCCAGCATGCAACTCCGGAGTTGATGGACGCAATCTGAAGCAGGATCACTGAAGATGCAGGTGAGCATTATTTATTGTTGGAGGAAGTGGCGCCTTCCATCCTCATTGGCTGTCAATCAGCCAGATTTAGCCAGCAGCACAGCTTGTGACCCTTGCAAAATGCAAGCTCAGAGACGCTGGCTGCCATGGATTGGCCACCCACCCTATGACCCTCTCCCATCTGAAGGTAGGGCAGGAAACCATTATATCACCAATGAGCCATCAGTAGCGATTTCCTGCTCTGTATTCAGATGGGAGGAGCTGGTCATTGTGGCAAAAGAAGGTGTGTGCTTTTTTTGGTCTTCATGAATAGGCTCCTAATGGAGCCTGGGGACCCACAAAGGCCCGTCCTGTGTCGCACTAAGCACGTGTGGCAGTGGCCGCGGATCGGGCTGCTGCTTGTTGTTGAAGCAACAGCCTGATCCTTTTGTAACTTATCCTGTTTATTTTTACAGGCTGTGTGTGCCTGCCCCCCTGGGTATGAAGCAGTTGTCACGACCCTCACCCAAAACCCCCTCTGGCAAACCCATTGGCCAGGTGGAGTCAGGACTCGGGTCTCTAGAGCCTGGCATCCTCTTCAAAAGCCCTCATGGGGCCAGTCCTGGCGCCTACGGCGCCAGGCTCATACACCATGAATAAACAATGTGCTTGGGAACTACTTTATTATTGTCAGCCAACATGGAGGCATCCACATAGCTTGGTACCTAAGAACTAAGCTATGCGGTCTAGTGTTTTGGGTGTGGTAGCCTAGGGACTACTTTTCCTGGACTCTTTTATTGGGGCTATTTAAACCACACCCGAGCAAGACAACACGCTTCGCGTTACTTTGCAGCTTGCAACGTGACGCTCACCGTGTCCAGCTATTCCCTCGAACCTCGGAGAAGCAGAACCTGCAAGGAGACAAAAGGAACATCATTAGCAGCAGCATCTCACCTGCAGTCTTCATCTTTAAAACTCGCAGCTACTGAGAACAGCTTCCTCGAATCTGCACGCCTCCCAGCCAGAACGACCTGAAAGAGGAAGATAGAGGCAACATTAAAGAAAGCAGTAGAGACATTTACAAATTACAAACTGCTCAAAAGGCTTACCTGGCTGGTCGCCTCTCGGGTGGCACCACTCCAGACATTCCACTCGCGCTGAAGAACACCGCGACCTACAAGGAAGGAAAACACAGGTTAGCAAAGGCAAGACTTTGCAGCGCTGCGCATAGCGCTTACTAGCCGCATTATAGCGCTCTTAATGCGCCAACATTTACCAGTTGGGCTCAACCAAGCCAGTTCGCCGTGCTGAAGCTCTGCATACCTAAGGGAGAAAAAGAGACATTTTAAACAAAGAAAGGCATGCAGGATAGCAACAAAACTAAAGAACAGCAATAAGACCTACCTGAACAATATCAAACGGGCCGGCGTCAGTGAAGTAACTGGATCGCACTCGCCCATGAAAGACAACGCGCCCCTGGAAAGAAGGCAGGACGGAGAGCATGCCTAATTCTACCACAAGGTGATGAGAGGGTGCCAGAGGGACTGAAATCATACAGGGTGGAGGGAGGATACTTACCCCAGTCGGTCAGTCTTGAACACAGTCCTCCTGTATTTTGAGGCAGAACCTTCCCCGCAGACCACATCAGGGCAAAGCTGAGAAGCACACCAGCGAGTAACCCGGCTGGGTGCGTCCCTGTGGATACCAGGTGAGCCTAACAGCTGTGGCCCACGCGAGGGGCGCACCCCACAGTTTTAATACTGCTGCTGTAGCCTATTAAAGTGGGAATTTAAACCCAGTAATGAGAGGACACTATACATGCGAACAAGCATTGGCTTCAGCCACATTCGCAGTGGACAAATCAGCGAGTATTACCATGGGATGCAGCACCACTCTCTACGTGGAGCATGCTCTCTTTGCAATACTGGAAAGACTGAAGAGCACAATGACAACTCAGAGGGCTTCGGAGTATGGGGTGTTACTATCTAGCCCAGCTCTTAAGATAGTGAGATGCAGACTTGTCAACCCAGTGACCTTTCTCACTGATGTTTTACAGAAGGGTGACTATGCACACGATTGCAGAGCAAACATAGAAGAATTCAGTGACACTCGCAAGGTATAGGAGGACCCAATTGAGGGGGGAGACATGCTCTATATTGACAGGTCTTCAACAATTGACCAAATGTCATGATGCCTACCCCCTGGGCATCCGGATCAGGCCCATCAGCCCCGGGAGCAGGCATCCAGACATTTACAAAAACCCCAGCAGCCATAGGCGCCAGGCTCATAGACATTACTTACCTCATGCAGACCATGCTGCAAATAAATCCAAGCCAACGTGAGGCCTGGATGGGACTATTTTACTACAGGGACTATTTTTTACTCGGGTGTGGTCCTGGGGAACTTCTTTCCTGGGACTACTTTGGAGGCTACTTAAACCACGCCCGAACAGCAGCACATGCTTTGTGTTATTCTGCATCCAGCAGCGTGACTCTCACCGTGCCTGCAGCCAGCATCCAGTCTTCTGCCACACCCGCGTGCCTGCAGCCAGCATCCAGTCTTCTGCCACGCCCGCCTCGAATCCGGAGCTCCTAGAATAAAGAGGAAGAAAAGGACAAGGTTAGAAAACAAACTTATTTCAAATTCCTCACCTGATTCCGGATCCATTTCATCTCCCGACCTGGAAAGTGCATCAGTCCTGCACGCGTCGCTTCGCCAGCTCCAGCACGGCACCATACTCACCAGTTCTCACAGCATCTTTCAATCCGGTACTGTCTCCATCATTTCTTCGCCGTACTCTGGCACCTAGGGGCACAAGAATAACAAGGTGAGCCAAGGGAATCAACAAATACCTCTTACCACCATAGACTTACCTGATTTACCACCGGCGGTATTAGTCTCCATATCTTCATATGCCGCATCTGTAAAGAGGGAGAAAAACAACACGTTAACGCATGCAATAGTTACCGGACAGCGTTGGGTAACACAGACTCTTACCTGAACGCCAGCAGCAGCTACGAGACATTCTTCCCACAAACTCAGTTGCAACTTAATGAAGGAAGGGGACAAGAGTGAACATTGGGCACATTGAACTCTTTGAACTTGATACTTACCAAACCCGCCTGGGACTTCAGAGTCAATGCTTACCGGAACTCTCCCAACGCCTTCAAACCAGTGAAGTAACTGGTATCTGTGCGCCCCTGCAAGACACGCAGGATGGAGAGCTCATCTTTTACAAACATAAGGTGAGGTTACTAAGGGCATATCAGAGGTGATTAGTGGGGGAGAGCGAGAACAGTCGGGAGGCCATCACTAAAACCCACAGGTGGCTAATCCTTGTCTCCACTTGCAGGAAAATACTTCTTCGGGTCCAGCAGACAAGACTAGGCGGGCCAGTCCAGACAGTCATCTCTGCACTACGCATCATGTTGACGGAGACCGCAGCTGTCTGGGTCCGATCGACACCCCTGTGGGGTCCAGGTGAGCGTAACAGAACACAAAGCCTTTCTAAAAATACCCACCCGGTTGTTATGGAAACCTCGGAAACCGACCAACTGGCCCAATTATTGGGGGAACTTAGGGTGGAAGTACATGCCGCTCACCAAGAGACTAATGCCCTCAGGAAAGAACTGATTGTCTCCAAGGAGCGCACTGATGATCTGGCTAGGCAACTACTGCAAAACCAAGCTGGGCAAACGCCCCTACATGGATATGGGGGAAAACCAACCCCCGTTTCATCAAGCAATCCTGTGCAAGTGGTTTTACCAGGAAATATTCTGTTAGCTCCACCCGAACGCTTTGCTGGGGACCCCAAAAGGTTTGCTGTGTTTATGAACCAATGCTGCTTGCACTTTTTATGCAGACCAGGAGCCTTTTTCAAATGACCAAGCCAAAGTAGCCTTTGCATTGTCATATCTTAGTGGCAGCGCAGCGGATTGGTCCATTCCGTTAGTCAACCAGGATGATCCTCTTCTCCGGGATTTTCAGGTTTTTCAAAGGAGCATGGAAAAACTATTTGCCAGACACTCACAGGGTCAAGCCCTGGACAATGAACTTTTATCCTTACGACAGGGTAACCAGGATCTGCTAACCTATATTGCAACCATCAATAGGTTGCTGATGGAAACCGGGTGGGCAGAGGAAAAACGAATTACATTGTTTCATCGTGGACTTCGGGGAGAACTCAAAGACGTCTTGGCTCAAGTTGTGAACCCACCTCAGGATTGCACAGAATTTATAGACTTAGTGGTCCAGCTAGACCACCGACTTCAGAACCGAAAGACTGATCGAGCTAAGTTCGAGAATCGGGTATTGGTTAAACCCAACGTTGCCCCCAAAGGAACAGATGCATCTGAACCTATGCAGATCGGGGGGGTTAAAGGACCCTTAACTCAAAAGGAAATAGAAAGAAGATGACAGATGCAGTTGTGTCTGTACTGTGGAACCTCAGGACATTTTCTACGGGATTGCCCTACAAAACCACCCATGAAGGTGGTAGGAGTTGCTGATAAAAGCCACATAGAGCCTGATTCGGGAAACGACCACGCTCGACAAGCGTAGAGGTCCACTTGCCGAGCTTATAGAAGGACACTCAGACCTCGCATCTGATCATCCCAATGGACCTACTTGATCCCAGGCAGCCATCACGTATGCACGCAGTAAGGGCATACATAGATAGCGGGGCCGTAGGAAACTATATGGACCACGAATTGGTGTCAAGGATGAATCTACCTCTTTGCAAGAAGACCACTTCGGATGTCATCAGCACAGTTGATGGAACTGAGATTTCCTTGGGGCCTGTAACTCATTCCACTACAGAGATGACACTGTTGAGTCAAGATGGGCATCGAGAGACTATTGTGTTTGATCTAATCAAAGCCCCACAGTTCCAGATAATACTGGGGATGCAATGGTTGGAAACACATAATCCTTGTATAGAATGGCGAGAGAAGAGAATAACCTTCCCGGATTGTGCACACACCTGTTACCCGGAGAAAACTTTGAACAAAGGCCTGGCTACAGTCGTTAACCCAATCGTGCAGTTACCTCAGGAATACCAAGAATTTCAGGATGTTTTTCAAAAAGAACAGGCCAATACATTACCTCCTCACAGATCATACGATTGTCAAATCGGCCTCCTACCCGGTGCACAACCCTCATGCAGTAGAATCTACGCCCTCACAGAACCTGAAAATCTTCACCTACGGCAATACTTGGACCAATACCTTGCTAATGGCTTTATTCGTCCTACCAAGTCTCCTGCATCCTCAGCTTTATTCTTCGTGCCAAAAAAGGAAGGTGACCTTAGAACGTGCATAGATTACCGCGCATTAAATCAGATTACGGTAAAAAAACGATACCCATTGCCTCTGATCCCCGAATTACTAGACCAAGTAAAGGATGCTTGTATCTACACTAAGTTAGATCTCCGAGGGGCATATCATCTGGTACGTGTCAAGAAAGGCGACAAATGGAAGACTGCCTTTCGCACCAAGTACGGATTATTCGAATATCAGGTGATGCCCTTTGGGTTGTGCAATGCACCAGCAGCCTTCCAGTATTTTATGAACGATGTCCTTCGTGAACTCATTGACGTCTGTGTCGTTGTATACATAGATGATATTCTAGTGTACTCCTCCTCAGAATCAGACCATGTTAAGCACGTGCATGCAGTCCTTGAGAATCTACGCCAGCACAAGTTATATGCAAAATTGGAAAAAATTGTTTTTCATGCTACAGAAGTTGAATTTCTTGGATTTATCCTGACTCCACAGGGAGTCCGAATGGACTCTCGAAAGGTGGACGCAATTCTCAAGTGGCCATCACCCAGTTCAGTCAAAGGGGTACAAAGCATGCTCGGATTTGCTAATTTCTACCGCAGATTCATTCCGGACTTCTCCCATGTTGTACACCCCATCACAGCACTTTTGCGAAAAAACAAACGCTTCTTGTGGACCGAAGAGGCTGAAAAGGCCTTCCAAGAGCTGAAAGCAAAATTCACATCAGCACCTGTCTTAAAGCATCCACGCCCTGAGCTTCCATACATAGTAGAAACTGATGCATCCAGTTTAGCCATGGGAGCTGTCCTGTCCCAGAAGGATCCTGAAACCGGTCAACTTCATTCACCCTGTAGCGCTTTGGTCCAGACGGTTCTCAGCACCTGAGTTAAACTATGCGATTACTGATGAAGAGCTATTAGCTATCAAATCCGCCTTTAAGGCTTGGCTGCACTACCATCTTGGTGCCAGGCATACCATTACCATAATCACTGATCACCGGAACCTGCAGTATTTAAAAACAGCCAAAGCCCAATCATCGCAACAACTTCGATGGGCATTGTTCTTTGCCGAATTCGATTTCGTGATCACTTATCGACCAGGCCGCAAAAATGGAAAAGCAGATGCCTTATCCCTAATAGGGATGGGAGAAGCATATGCAAACCCGGAACCAGTGCCAATAATTCCCGAGCAAAGAATTCTTGGCATAACTATTCAACAGACACTAGAAGATATTCATTCAAAAATCCAACAACTCTTCGATTCAGCAACCCTGCAGGACTGGGTAAAGAAAGGCCCGGACTACTCAGTCGTCAATGACCTACCTTACTATCAAGGATGACTATTTCTACCACATAAGGAAATACAAGAACTAGTCATCTCCAATTACCATGACACCCTGATGGAAGGGCACCCAGGTATCGCAAAAACTGAAGTGAAAATTAAGAGACAGTTCTGGTGGCCCACTTGGCGAAAAGACGTAAAGTAATTTGTGATGTCTTGTGGCATTTGTGCCCAAAACAAAAGCCAGAAGAAAAAGCCTGCTGGCCTTTTTCAACCTTTGGATACTCCACCTACACCATGGCACACCTTGTCTTTAGACTTTATTACAGATCTACCTCCATGTAATGGATTTAACACCATCCTAGTTATTGTGGATCTTTTTTCCAAGATGGCCCACTTTATTCCTTTAAAAGGATTACCTTCCGCTTCAATTTTGGCCAAGGAGTTGCTCAAAAACATTGTTCGAATACACGGATTTCCTTCCGTATTGGTCTCTGACCGAGGCAGTCAATTCATTTCACAATTTTGGAAGTAATGTTGTCAATTGGCGCAAATCGACATGAGGTTATCAACCAGTCAGCATCCCCAGACCGATGGTCAGATGGAGAGGACCAAGCAGACCCTCGAACAGTACCTACGTTGCATGCTGCACCAGACCGAAAGCAATTGGAAGGATATTTTATGGATTTCCGAATATGCATACAATAACTCAGTACATTCTGGAACCGGACATAGCCCCTTCTATACCATATACGGACATCACCCTCGAACCTCAGAACTCGATTCGCCTCAGCACTTAGAAATGCCTGCAGTTAGTCATTTACACTCTACTATTGCACAAGCCTTTATGGAGGCAACAGAACATTTGAAACAAGCGAAAGAGAAATATAAGAAAAATGCTGATCAACATAGAAGCGATGCTCCACGATATCTGATTGGGGATCAAGTTTGGCTGGCTACAAAACACATACCTCTAAAAGGAACTCAGACTTTTAATCCTAGGTATTTGGGACCTTACACTATTAAGGCCATTATCAACCCGGTGGCCGTCAAGTTGGAATTACCCTCTAATATGCGGATCCATCCTGTCTTTCATGTTTCACTTCTGAAACCAGTTCCACCCGGGACAAGACTTGCCAAACCACCTGACCCCATCCTAATAGATGGAGAACCTGAATTCGAGGTAAAGAATATCCTGGACTCTAAGTTGGTTAAATCAAGACTTTTTTATTTAATCGACTGGAAAGGTTACCGACCACAGGAAAGGTCATGGGAGCCTAGTGACCACGTTCATGCACCTCGGTTGGTGAAGAAATTCCATCGGAACTTCCCAAACAAACTAGGGCCAAAGGGAAGAACAACTTTAGGAGGGACCTTGGGGGGGGAGTGCTGTCATGATGCCTACCCCCGGGCATCCGGATCAAGCCCATCAGCCCTGGGAGCAGGCATCCAGACATTTACAAAAACCCCAGCAGCCCCAGCTAGGGGCTGTCTGGGTTCAGTCCTGGCGCCGTAGCCACCAGGTCCATAATAAAAATCAGTCCTGGCGCCATAGGCGCCAGGCTCATAGACATTACTTACATCATGCAGACCATGCTGCAAATAAATCCAAGCCAATGTGAGGCCTGGATGGGACTATTTTACTACAGGGACTATTTTTTACTCGGGTGTGGTCCTAAAGAACTTCTTTCCTGGGATTACTTTGGAGGCTACTTAAACCACGCCCGAACAGCAGCACATGCTTTGTGTTATTCTGCATCCAGCAGCGTGACTCTCACCGTGCCTGCAGCCAGCATCCAGTCTTCTGCCACGCCCGTGTGCCTGCAGCCAGCATCCAGTCTTCTGCCACACCCGCCTCGAATCCGGAGCTCCTAGAATAAAGAGGAAGAAAAGGACAAGGTTAGAAAACAAACTTATTTCAAATTCCTCACCTGATTCCGGATCCATTTCATTTCCCGACCTGGAAAGTGCATCAGTCCTGCACACGTCGCTTCGCCAGCTCCAGCACGGCGCCATACTCACCAGTTCTCACAGCATCTTTCGATCCGGTACTGTCTCCATCATTTCTTCGCCGTACTCTGGCACCTAGGGGCACAAGAATAACAAGGTGAGCCAAGGGAATCAACAAATACCTCTTACCACCATAGACTTACCTGATTTACCACCGGCGGTATTATTCTCCATATCTTCATATGCCGCATCTGTAAAGAGGGAGAAAAACAACACGTTAACGCATGCAATAGTTACCGGACAGCGTTGGGTAACACAGACTCTTACCTGAACGCCAGAAGCAGCTACGAGACATTCTTCTCACAAACTCAGTTGCAACTTAATGAAGGAAGGGGACAAGAGTGAACATCGGGCACATTGAACTCTTTGAACTTGATACTTACCAATCCCGCCTGGGACTTCAGAGTCAATGCTACCGGAACTCTCCCAACGCCTTCAAACCAGTGAAGTAACTGGTATCTACGCACCCCTGCAAGACACGCTGGATGGAGAGCTCATCTTTTACAAACATAAGGTGAGGTTACTAAGTGGATATCGGAGGTGATCAGTGGGGGAGAGAGAGAACAGTTGGGAGGCCATCACTAAAACCCTCAGGTGGCTAATCCCTGTCTCCACTTGCAGGAAAATACTTCTTTGGGTCCAGCAGACAAGACTAGGCGGGCCAGTCCAGACAGTCATCTCTGCACTACGCATCACGTTGACGGAGAACGCAGCTGTCCGGGTCCGATCGACACCCCTGTGGGGTCCAGGTGAGCGTAACACCAAACGACTGTGGAAAGGCATAATGGGAGTGCAGTTGTGAGACTGAGAGAGGACGGGACACCTGAGGCAGTGACGAGCGCATGCCTGCCGTCACACTACTCAGCACAAGCAGCAGAATTAGTGGCCTTAATATTGGCATTTGCACAGCAGGGACAAGGAAGAAGGAAGTGACGATTTACTCAGATACAGCCTACGTGACATCCACAGTGCATTCAGGGCTGTCACATTGGATGAAGAGGGGCTTCAGGCATGCTGATGGGCCACTGGTGCAGCCCCCACTCCTATTGGGCAGATTAGTAGAGGTCATGGATCTCCCAGAGTGAATAGCAATTGTGAAGTCCCAAGCACACACAAAAGGGGAGGATCCTATCTTCAGGGATATGCAGATGCAGAGGCAAAATGCAGCACCTTCTTTGGGGACATTTTAGAAATTGAGGCTTCATCCCACACACACAATTATGCAAGAACAATAATACTAAAAGAGGGGTACAACATATTACCAGTGACATAGATTATGGGGCAGCAGGGAGCTGCACCCAGGGAAGAAAAAGTACTGTGGCTAAGGAGGGGGTGTACAGTGTCTCTGACAGGCGCCCTATGGCAGCAAAACTACACAGGGAAGGTGGTAATGCCACTTGCAGTATTGCACACAGCACTGGCAGAACTACACTATCAAAACCATCCAGGGAAGGAAGTGCTTGCTGCTCGTATTGGAGAAACATGGTGCTGCCTTAACTTGGCGGAACACGTGGCAGAATTCATGATTAATTGTTTAGTGTGTAAACAATATACTGCAGGTCATACATTAAGGGTAGTGTGATAAGCCATACCTCGCCCAGTAGGTCCATTCCAACATCTGCACATCGAGGCCGGTCCTTGTTCCCATCCTGATGCCCTTAGAGCAGCAAAATTCCTGTTCCGGGAGATATTCCCACGATGGGGCGTGTGTGAGGTTCTGCAGTCTGACAACAGCCCTCACTTCGCCAATCAGATGTTCCAGCATATTAGAAACTTGCTCGGAAGCCAACACAAATTCTCCTGTGCCTATCACCTACAAGCGACAGGATCTGTGAACGCCTCAATGGCTTGCTTAACGAAGCTATAGCTAAAACTAAAAAGACTTTGAATAAGAACTGGCTACAATTCCTTCCCTTAGCTTTGTTCGCACTGCGCAATAAGCCCAGGTCCAACCTCCGTTTAACCCCACGTGAGGTGGTGACAGGACGATCGCATGCAACTTCCTCTGGCTCCTCCCACTAGACCAATAAAGGATGCTGAAAGTGTGTCTGATGTATTAGGTCAGGAAATGTCTGAGTATACAACTTCCTTGATTGCTAGTGCCTATTCTATTTCTTTCCAGCTGCAAAGACAACAGGAAAGGCCTGAAGCAGAGGAAGAGAGTGACAGCATCGAGAACAACGAGGACTTACTTAAGCAGCCACTGTTATACCCAGGAGATCAGGTTCTCCTACTGAACTTTTCCCGCAAGTGGGATTTCCCCGCTGTACACAGGACCGCACATCGTGGAACTGGTAGCTGAGCGAGCAGTTAAATTAGTCGGGAAGAACATTTGGAATTACCTCGGCGACATCAAGCCCTATAAAGCAGTGGCCTCTCCTAGCACTGACATCGACAGGGCCAATGATCATCAGCAAGAAGAGCAAACCAATAATTCAGAATCAACACTGTTGAGCAGAGGACACCCGATGGTTACTCGCTCACGGGTATCAGAGTTAGGGCAAGGACTTCCTACACATCCAGAGTGAGGGTATACTGTCTGTTTGTTATTTGTCTTTCTGCACACATTCATCATGAAAGTGTGACTGATTTTATTGCATTTCTTCCATGCTTCCCACTGACCCCCATCCTGAAACCTCCCAAGGCCAATTCGTCCAGTTTCTTAGAATATCCAACAGAACTCAGAGACGTCACCCTAATGTGTATTTCCGTGTCTTCATAGCATATCTGGCCCAATTTACACACAAGTAGAAAGTAGAAATGCATATGTCCTCTGAGACCCTAGAACTAAATCTGTGTGGGAACAACTATTCATTCTTTCCATGATGTTTTGCTTTATCTTGGCCACGTGGGGAGACCTTACACCCTCCGGACCCTTGCAAAATCAGTTATTGGCAAAGAATTACACATAATACGTTGTTAATGATGATAGTATAAATGGCTTGTTATAGGCCATTTAATCAATCATAACATACATGAAGAATAAAACAAACATATAGTCAGTTACACATAAACATAGAAAAAGCACATCACTGTTAGGATAGTTGCAGACACCTTCATCTTGGCCACCACGACACTGCTTAGTCCCACAGCCGGTAGGCAGAGAGTGTAAGTATGCATTTGTTTTAGTACTGCAATTGTATAATGTTGGCCTATTGTCACGACCCTCGCCCAAAACCCCCTCTGGAAAACACATTGGCCAGGTGGAGTCAGGACTCGGGCCTCTAGAGCCTGGCATCCTCTTCAAAAGCCCTCATGGGGCTAGTCCAGGCGCCTATGGTGCCAGGCTCATACACCATGAAAAACAATGTGTTTGGGAACTACTTTATGGTATTGTCAGCCAACATGGAGGCATCCACATAGCTTGGTTCCTAAGAACCAAGCTATGCGGTCTAGTGTTTTGGGTGTGGCAGCCTAGGGACTACTTTACCTGGACTATTTTGTTGGGGCTATTTAAACCACACCCGAGCAAGACAATACGCTTCGCGTTACTTTGCAGCTTGCAACGTGACGCTCACTGTGTCCAGCTATTCCCTCGAACCTCGGAGAAGCAGAACCTGCAAGGAGACAAAAGGAACATCATTAGCAGCAGCATCTTACCTGCAGTCTTCATCTTTAAACACTCGCAGCTACTGAGAACAGCTTCCTCGAATCTGCACGCCTCCCGGACACAACGACCTGAAAGAGGAAGATAGAGGCAACATTAAAGAAAGCAGTAGAGACATTTACAAATTACGAACTGCTCAAAAGGCTTACCTGGCTGGTCGCCTCTCAGCTGGCACCACTCTGGACATTCCACTCGCGCTGAAGAACACTGTGACTGACAAGGAAGGAAAACACAGGTTAGCAAAGGCAAGACTTCGCAGCGCTGCGCATAGCGCTTACTTATTGCATCATATTGCTCTTAATGCACCATCATTTACCAGCAGGGCTCAACCAAGCCAGTTCACCGCGCTGAAGCTCTGCATACCTAAGGGAGAAGAAAGAGACATTTTAAACAAAGAAAGGCATGCAGGATAGCAACAAAACTAAAGAACAGCAATAAGACCTACCTGAACAATATCAAACGGGCCGCTGTCAGTGAAGTAACTGGACCGCACTCGCCCCTGAAAGACAACGCGCCCCTGCAAAGAAGGCAGGACAGAGAGCATGCCTAATTCTACCACAAGGTGAGGAGAGGGCGCCAGAGGGACTGAAATCATATGGTGGTGGAGGGAGGATACTTACCCCAGTTGGCCAGTCTTGAAAACAGTCCTCCTGTATTTTCAGGCAGAACCTTCCCTGCAGACCACATCAGGGCAAAGCTGAGAAGCATACCAGCGAGTAACCTGGCTGGGTGGCGTCCCTGTGGATACCAGGTGAGCGTAACATCTATGCACACACGCATTGAACTGCGATATGCTCACTAGACTGCCATTTTGTTTTTTCACCATTTTGGTTGCTTTGCTTGATTCACTGTCTATTCCATCATGCACACGGTAAAAGACTGCTCCATGAACCTTTCTGACACTCCCGTACAGGAATGCACAAACGGCTGAACACATTGTTTGTCTTTCACTGAAGAACCTTGAAGCTCTCACACAGAGCGTAGTTAATCTGTAAATTAGGTGCCATCCTGTCAGGGCTGTGTTTTTCTCTTCACTGTTGAATGCAATAAAGTACCTCTGAAAAGTGCTCCTTTAGAGAAACCGTATTGCTAAGCTAAAATGCAGACTGAGCTTAGGCTCTAGGAGCAACACAGATAAGTAGCGCAAGGAATGTTACCTTGTACCAGAGAGCAAGATATGCTCCCACACTCCCTTTTGCCCTGTTCCCAGACTGGAAATTGTCTGAGACATGACGTGCAGGTTTTAGCTATATGCTGCCATGGTAGTTGTCCACGTCTATAGGTCACGAACTTTAATACATGAAGGGGTAGGACAAGCTTGGTATATGCTATCTGGAAGGTATATAATACGCTGTTGACCAGAGTTCTGGGCTCACTCTATGCTATGCCTGTGTACATGCATGACTGAGACTGGGACTTTCGTACGAAATGCAAATAAATGTTGTACTTTGCTCCTCGTGACTGCTGTGTTTTCATTCCTTTGTAGTAGCCTCATTTTTGGACTAACAAGAGATCACTCGGTCTGGAGCGGAGCGTCCTTCCTCTCAGCGAGACTGCATCACCCAGGGTCTAAATTCTAACTGCTTTCCAAAGAGGAAAACCTCTTCTCTTTATGGGGCAACTTTTGACCCCCGCCCCTCATGGGTTACCAGACTGCTCTCGGCCAAAAAGCAGAGAATAAGCATGAGGAGCAAAGAGTGGAATATTCCAGGTAGAAGCGGAAAAAACCTAGCTTCTCTCCTTGCTTTCGTTTCCAGTACCCCTTACCACTGCACCTGCAGAGCACTCCGACTCCCTTTCTGGCTTGTTCTTCGGCGGACAATACAACAACTATTCTCAACAGTTACATGAATATGTGACCTTGCCTCCGCTGCAGAAATTCATGTTTACTTGCTAAATCCATACAAATGTAAGCTTTCATTGCTGTTTCATTGCGGTAAATGGAAGTGAATGTTCAAGATGGCCACGCATCGGCGCCATGCTTACTGGCTCTTTTCGTACATGCACTACACATGGCTGACTACATGGTCCGTGGGGATTGAGTTAACATAATACTAATCCATTAACGCACATTTTTGCACATTTCAAGCGGGCAACTGATATCTTCAAGCTGCACTAGGATCCAAGCAGCACAGGTAATGGAGACGGCTATTACAAAAGTGCTCATCTTGTCTTGTCTCTTATTTCCAAGTTGTGTTTTCCTCTCATTTTTTTGGCGAATACCCCTTGTAGCTAGTGTTACCGCTATATCCTCTACTAACATCACCCCAACTTCAGCAGGTGGAACGGCCATGTCAGGTGGACAGGGGAGCACTGTAAACACAGTAAGTATAGGCAAGCATAGTGCTGATACAGACATGGGACGGGTGGACCTATATCTCACTGACACTGCTCGAGTGATTAACAATATGTGCTACAAGCACATGACCAAGGTAGGTAAAAAAACACTGGGGAGTGCTGCTATGTCTGCTAACCTATCCGCTATGCCATGAGTGCCTCCAGAACATTTATAGCCACTGAAATACCAGCAGCAAGAGCACAATGCCTTATGTATCTCTCCATGGTTACAACCAGAGGAAGATTACAAGGGAAAACAGCACCATTGAGATGGATGTCCAAGGCAAAGTTCCCCTATGAAGACAGTTATATAAAGACTCTTGACATGATGAACAATTACTGGCAATTGGACCAGGCTGACGGCCCACAGAAGAGATAAACAAAAACAATAACACTGTAGTAATTACCCTGCCCGAAGAGGGGGGTCAAGGAAATAGGAGAAGCTGTGACGATCCATGCCCTTGACCCCTCAGGTATAACAGCCCCCTGGCAGCAATGGGGCTAAAGCCCTTCACACTGGCCCCAAGGGCCTTAAAACTCCATCAGAAACAGAAATAGGGCCTCATTAGGACCCAGGCGGTAAGGGGTTAACGGCGGCGTAAACAGCGCCGACCCTTACCGCCTGATTCCGAGGTCCCTTAGCGCCATGGAGGATTTAACACCTGCTTTTAGCAGGTGTTAAAATCCATGGTGCTAAGGGACCTTGTTGTTAATTACGCCACCGTAATTTACGGTGGCGTAATTAACGCCTTCCCCTCTCCCATTATGCCCTATGGGGCAAAAATGGGAATGGGGAAGGGTAAATGGGTTAATGGGGACTTACCGCCCCGCCAACCTCGGAATGGGGCGGTAAGTCCGCCAACCACCATGGCGTAAACATAGTTTACGCCATGGTGGTAAAGGTACGACCCAGGTGGTAACTTACCGCCTGGGTCGTAATGAGGCCCATAGAGTCAGTCCTGGCGACTTTGGCGCCAGGCTCATTATCAGGAATAAAGCTATACCAGTTTTGGACCTTAATCCAACATTGAGGCCTATTACACAGCTCAGTTCTTTAGAACCAAGCCATGCAGTCTAGTGTTTTAGGTGTGGCTGGGCCTGGAACTACTTTACCTGGGCTATTTAAACCGCACCCAGACAGCAGAACACGCTTCGAGTTATTCTGCACTCCTGCAGCTTAATGCTCACCGTGTCCAGCTCCTGCTGAATGGTTCTCCGGCAGCCTGATCCTGAAGCCCTTGATCCGGATTCCATTAATAACCTGGTAGAACAAGAACAGCATTAGCAAGCAAGAACACTTACCTGTGGGGGCGCTGTTGAGCAGCCATCAAGATGGCCGCTTAGCTTTGATGCTTCGTGGCCCGTGAGAAGCGTATCCGCCTCAATCAGCGGTTTTCTGAAGATACTGGAGCCGAGACACCAGGCATCCCACTGCCCATCGCCTCCACATCTCCCTGCCCTGTTTTGGGGTGAAATCGGACTTCGGGGGCGCTACGCCGCCGGCTGGGGCCTCCGTGCCGCGTGGCTCCTTTGTGGCCCATCCCCCCCACTGCCCTGCGGAGGATCGCCTTACAGCGGAGACCGCTGCCTGCATTCTACGGGTGCCGGCGTGGTGTGCCCGCCTCAGACACGGAGGTTCCCCCCTTGATGGACTGTCTAGCTGGCGCTGGTGTGGGGGCTGATATCCACGCCCCGGGCTCCCCTCTGGGTGCACCTAAACCCGTGTCCTGTCAGCGCGGCTCCTCTCGCCGGCCCACTCCGTTTCGTGTGCGGCGGGGACAGCGCCAGCCCCCTGACGTGCGGCATCACTTCTGAATTCAGCGGGGCCCGCTGGGGCGGCCCCCGCGCCGACGACAGCCTCTCACTCCTCCTATGTGGCTCCGCTGCCGACTTCGCCGGTCCTGTGAGTCGGCTGGGGCTGGCGGCCGTGCCGTGGCCTCCCTGCTGCGGGCTCCTGCCGTTGTTTTGGGCCCCGCCCCCGCCCGGATCCGCTGCTGCAAGTCGGAGGCCTGATCCTACCAGAACTGTCATCCACACATTGTCCTGAGGTGCCTAAAGATGAGGAGGTTGGGGGAGCTGGTCACTGCGCACTGGGCCCATCTTGTCTACCTCATCCTTGGGCTGCGCCTGTTTCACTCCACGAAGGATAGCGACCCCCACGTACACCAGGCTCCCCCCCTTGACCACTCACCCTGTGCTGGTGCCACCCTGGGTGTCCACTATTCTTCGCTCCCCAGCTTACGCACCTACTCGCTTTGCCCCGGGTGCACCATACGCCCCTGACTGCGCTGCCATTCATTACCGGCCTCCTCTGCCTAGACTCTCCTGGCTCGGAGGCGGGTGCCGCAGGATACGGTCCCTCCTGGATCATACTGCCTCTGGGCCTCCTCGCTTCCCCCCGGTGCGGGCTCACCGCCCTAGAACATACCTGCTGGTGGTACTCATTCCTCCTGCCTCCCGGGCGGGTGCCGCCCATCGCTGATGTGGGCCTAGTCCCTCCATAAACCCCCTGGCCCCATTTCTGTCCTTCTACAATACACTCTCTGCTGTTCTCAGAGTGCCCCCAAAGATGTCCGGCAAAGCACGTGGTGCCAACAAGGCAGGGGCAATGGACAAATTTGCCAAATCGCTTGCCAAGCAGGACCAAGCTGGGTCAGCCCTCCTTCAAGACGACCCAGATGCATCCTCATGTTCTCCTCAGCCGGATCTTACGTCACTCATGGAGTCTATGGCCAAGAACTTTGCGTCATTTCATGAAAAATTAGATGACATAAATGCAAATGTTGCCTCACTATGCACCAAACTGGATCAGCATGGCACTAGGCTGGTGGAGGCCGAGACCAGAATTGGGGCCACTGAGGACGAAGTACACACGCTCCAGAATATGGTCTCTGAATTGGTGCGAGATATGAAGCAGGTCAAGGCGAAGTGCGATGATTTGGAGTCCAGATCCCGGAGGAATAATATTCGCATAGTGGGGGTTCCTGAGACAGCCCTCAAAGGAAAAATGGAACTGGCAGTCGAGACCCTTCTTAGAGACCTCCTGGGTGATCCTCAACTCTCCCCTTTCTTTACTATTGAACGCGCACATCAGTCACTGGCCCCATGGCCCAAGCCGGGCGACTTCCCCAGACCAATTATAGCTAAGGTTCTTAGCTTCAGAGATAGGGACCACATCATGCGGCTTGCCCGGGAGAAAGGGGAACTGAGACTTGAGTCCGAGACTATCCGCATTTTTCCGGACTTCTCTATCAACGTCCAAATGGAGCGCAGACAATTCAACGGCGTGAAAAAAATGCTCCGAGAGAGGAAGGTGGAATATGCCATGCTGTTCCCTGCAAGGCTGAAGCTCACCCATCGTAATAAACTGTACTTTTTCACTGTCCCTGAGGAAGCGGTGAAATTCATCGAGTCCCATATTCCTGTCCCAGGCCCTGAGGGTGACCCCGTGGATGAGGGTTGAGCCGGCCTGCCTTGCACCCGCTACTCGAATTATTGTGGTGCCAATACCACACCTGTCATTTGCATTTTCCCCGTAATCTCATGTATTCTTTCTCTTATGCTCTCTTTTACTGTCGTAACTCATTGAAATCTCATGAATCGTAACATGGGTCACAGCTGTATGGTTGATGGTATATTGCATATGTACTGGGATCCTCTATTCCTATAGCCCATGCTCACTGTGCCCTACTGTGCTGTCTCCTCCAAAGCTTAACTATGCCGCCGCTGTACGGTATTTGGTGTATTTCACCGTTCTATAATCTTAATCAGGCTCACGGCAGCAGCTCCCCCGCTGCAGTTGCAACGCCGAGGTTGACTTGTTTAGTTCATTGGTTGCTCCCATGTTTGGTTTTGGGGCTGGCCCAGCCCCTTTGGGCTCGACACAACAGACATGAGACCGTGGGTGGGTTTTTGAGCACTGCTGTGTTGGGGGTGGCAGTGAGGGAGGGGGGTGGTGTTGTTGGGGGATGTTTTAACAATAAAAACGGCGAGACGGTGGTAGCTTTGGGTATGACACATCTGGCAGCTGTACAAGTTGCCGGCACCAGCTCGACAAAATATGACACACATTACTCGGATCCCCCCTAAACCGCTACTGAATGGCTATT
This sequence comes from Ambystoma mexicanum, assembly GCF_040938575.1. Classification (NCBI taxonomy): domain Eukaryota; kingdom Metazoa; phylum Chordata; class Amphibia; order Caudata; family Ambystomatidae; genus Ambystoma; species Ambystoma mexicanum. The sequence continues at coordinate 1,301,766,973 of NC_090937.1, forward strand.
AGGCTGATGTCTTGGAATATCAGAGGGCTCAGCAACTTCAGGAAGGCACGCAGGGTCACGGCCTACGCCCAGAGGCATGGGGTCAAAATACTTCTCTTACAGGAAACGCACGCCCTCGCACAATTATCGGCTTCTCTTGCCCCGTCATGGGGCCCCACCAAATATTATACTGTGTTCTCTTCACAATCCAGGGGGGTCCTCACCTTGATCCACAAATCCTTGCAGTTCTCCCTTCGCACCAGCCATATAGATGTCCAGGGTAGATATGTGATCCTTCACTGTTTCCTCGCTAATACAGAATACCTCCTGGTCAATACATATGCCTCATGCATAGATACACCTGAGTTTTTCGATCACATCCTTGACATTCTACTCGGCTATGTTGGGGTTCCCATTATCTGGGGGGGGGGACATGAATCTCATCCTCGACTCCGACTTGGACAGATCTGGTGTTGCACCTAGAACACTCTCTAGGACCGCTCGCCGCCTCCATGCACACATGCTCACTACCGGTCTGGTGGATGCCTGGAGAGCACTCCACCCAAAGTCGAAACAGTTTACATTTTACTCATCCGTCCATGACAGCCATTCCAGGATCGATCTTTTCCTTCTCTCCGCGGGGCTCGTGGGCAAAATACATACCACTCAGATCCTGCCTCGCACACTCTCCGATCACTCCCCGATCACGTTAGACACTGCCTTGAGCCCGAGCCTCCCTCCGCACTCTCACTGGCGGTTTAAGTCAGGCGCACTACACGATATAGTCTTCAAGGCTGACATCCTTGCAGATATCACCTCGTTTTTTGATAATAACAAACGCCACGACACAACAGATGGGGTGAGGTGGGAGGCCTTTAAGGTTTTCATCAGGGGAATGTGTATCTCCAGGAAGGCTGGGGTCCTGAAGGACATCAGAAACTCTCTGCGCTGTTCTGAGTCTAGACTCGGGGAGCTAGAGCGTGAGTATGTGGCCGCCCCCTCTCCGCCCAAGCTGGCACAGATTAGAAATGAACTAGACACGTTCGAGTCCCTCGCCCACAGCGAAATAAGATACCTCGCCCGCCCCATTGCAGCCCGGAAGTATGGGGAAGGAGAGAGGCCAGGCCATACTCTTGCCCGCCTTGCCCCGGCCTTGGGAGGCAGAGCTCGAATTGATAGTATCATCGATAGTGGTGGAGTGCGACAATGGTCTGACAGGTCCATTCTTCAGACCTTTGCAGATTTCTATACAACCCTCTATGCCCAGCGACCAGAGCACAGCCCTCGAGATCTGGATGACCTCCTGGACCGCATCCCAATGTCCCTTATATCTCTAGACACCAAAGAACAACTAGATGCTCCCTTCACCCTTCAGCAGATCACCGCTGTCATCTCGGCCCTACCTAAGGGTAAAGCCCCTGGTCCAGATGGCCTAACCGCAGAGTTCTATCAGGAACATGTTGCCCTTCTTGCCCCGCGCCTGCACGAGGTCTGGGAGGAGTCGTTGCATCATACTACCCTCCCCTGTTCCTTGCGCGAGGCTGTTATTACAGTGCTTCCCAAACCGGGTAAGCCTCTGGATGAATGTGGCTCTTATAGACCCCTCCCCCTCATAAATACCGATACAAAAATGTTCGCCAAAATCATTGCAAATAGGTTCCTCCCTATCATGAAATACTTGATTCACCCAGACCAGAGCGGTTTTGTCCCTGCTCGTTCCACTGCCTTAAACATTCGGCGACTATTTAACGTAATCTCTAGAATCGACCCCCGAGCCAATGCGGTGGCCGTGACGCTGGACGCCCAAAAAGCGTTCGACATGGTCTTGTGGCAATATTTGTGGGTGGTACTGGAGAAGATGGGAATTGGCCCGTACATGATGTCCTGCATTAAACTGTTATACACTAACCCTGTGGCTAGAGTCCTGTCAACTCTAACCTGTCGGCGCCCTTCTCCCTCCATAGAGGGACGCGACAGGGCTGCCCATTCTCTCCCTTATTGTTCGCGATGGCCATCGAGCCCATGGCTGACAGTGTATGTAACAACCACATACGCAAGGGGATTCATTTGCGGGATACCCCCGAAATCATTTCACTTTACGCCGATGACGTGCTGTTATATATTAGAGACCCTTCAATCCACCTCGACCCGATCATACGTGAAATTATCAAAATTGGCACATTCTCGGGCTTCACTATTAATTACTCTAAATCAGAAATCTTTCCCCTCACCCCTGCAACCTCCCAGCCCGCATGCGAATTCCCTCTCAAATGGGCACCTGACAGCAATAAATACTTAGGGGTCCAAGTGTCCCTCTCAAAATCCTCTTTGTTGTCTGAGAACTATGGGGCTGCAGCACATTATGCCCTTACCAGGATGGAAAGATGGCGAAACCTCCCCCTATCACTCTCAGGAAGACTGTCTCTAATAAAAATGATAATAGTCCCAAAACTTCTGTACATATTCGCTAACGTTCCACTTTGGGCTGGAAAACAGTACTTTGCGGACTTACATGCGAGATGTGCCCGCTTTCTCTGGCACTCAGGGGCCGTGCGCAGAAAGTGGCAGCATATGACCCTGCCTTACGAGAGGGGTGGCTTCAGTGCCCCTGATCTCACCCAGTACTGGATAGCAGCCCAGGCCCAATACGCTACGTACTGGTACCAGCAGCAGGAACCCCCCCCCCCGCATGTTAAGCTCGAAATCCTGGCTGCCGAGGAGGTGAATGTCATGTCATTGATCCTCTTTCACTCGTATCGATCGCAGGCCCCTGCTGACCCAGTGGCCTCCACCATAAGGGCGTGGCGGCAGATTCTGACGCCTGATTCCGGCTCACCCCTGTATTACAAATGGCTTCCTCTCTGGTCTTTCCCTGGCCTCACCCCCACACAAGATAAGCTTCTCATGCGTCACTGGTCAGACCTGGGATACAGATCATTCTCCGACCTGTTCCCGGATGGGAAATTCATCACCCCAAATACGTGGAAGCCCGGGCACTCCAGGTCCCCACTGGAGCTGATGGAATACATCCGTATCAGGGCGGCAGTCCAGGACATGTGGCCTTCATACCCGGACAAACCCCCCGAGTCCCCCAAGGTCAGCTATATAGCCAATTCTGCTGGTGGTAGGGGCATCGTATCCTCCTTGTATAAAATGTTGATGGCGCGCGCTGCCGAGCCCCCCCACTCAGTTAGGGATGCCTGGAGCCAGGATCTGGGATTAGACATCACTGATGACATGTGGACCAAAATGTGTATGCATACTCGCAAGGTTTCTCTTAATTCCAGAGCTAGATGTATTCAATACAAACTGCTCAATCGCCTATCCTACACTCCGTACGCGATTAGGAAATTTGCCCTGGATCAATCCCACCCCTGTCCAAGATGTAGATCCACTGAAGCGGATCACGCACACATGTTCTGGTTTTGCAGGGCGCTGGCCCCGTTCTGCAGCGCTGTGCTTGAAACCCTCTCCGAGGTAGTAGGGTTCTGTGTAGGCCCGGAACCTCTGTCTCTTCTGTTTGGGCTTTGGGAGGGGGCGGAAGCAAAACGGGTAGCTAGGTTTCTGAATGTGGCGGCTATTATGGCCAAGAAATGCATTCTGCAATGTTGGAAGCGCAGATCCCCCCCTTCCCTAGAAATGTGGCTGAAGGCCCTCACCTGGACACAATCCTGTTAAAATGACTATATTAACTTGCTGCCTAGCAATGCTCACCCTAAAAACATATGGACTGAGTTCTGTAGTTACTTGAACCGCAAGGTGGACCTTGAGCTCTTATCATCCCCTCCCTCTCCTGATCAAGGGGCGGACCGCTCTACATGATTCATGCCTCTATTGTAATTAACTGTTGTTGGATTGCATGTGACCTTCTGTAGAACCTGCCCGTTGTCATTCAAGCTTCACCATGAATTGTGTGTCATTTGTGCAGATTATGCTATACCAGTTGCTACTTCTTGCCAATAAAGAATATTAAAAAAAAAAAAAAAGAACACTTACCTGTGAAATAACCAACCTTGAATCCATCCTGTGCTTCGCTTATCTCGCCCATCTCCGGAATTCGTTGCAACCTGCAAACGTAAAGAAACAAGGACAGCATTAATAACCATTCTTACCTGGGCAAGCAGCGATTCCTTGCAGCACCCTGCGCTTCTCTTACCTCGTCCATTTCTGGGTTTCACCACAACCTGCAAGGGAGAAGGAACAAGGTCAGCCTTAACAAAGCACTTACCTGGGAAAGCAGCGCTTTGATCGCTCCTCACTCCGGAACATCACTGCAACCTGTACAAAGAAGAGAAAAGAACACAGGTTAGCAATTAACACCAATGAACAGCGCAGCACTCCAGACTATCTACAACTGAGAGCCAGTTGTAGATAGTCTGGTCCCTGGCCCCAGAAAGCCCTATTGATGATGCAGAGGGATTTGAATATGATCCTTGCAGCAACAGGGAGCCATTGGAGAGATTTTAGGGCTGGAGAGATGGGGTCCCTGGGCTTGAAGCCAAGGATACATCTAAGCTGGAGGCGCCGTATTAGAAGAAGAGGATAGATTAAGGAAGACGCTGTTGAAGTATCCATTCTAGAGAGTATCAGAGTCTTAGAGTCGTTGACCTTCTGGGGGAAAGTGAGGAAAGGAAGGATTCCTTTGAGGATATGGAGTTAAAAGTGGGTCTTCTTGGCAAGGTCCTGGATGTGAGGGAGGAAGGAAAGAGAGGAGTAGAAGATGACTCCAAGGTTTCTGGCTTCAGATGAAGGAGAATGGGGAGAACCCGTAGAGGGTGGCCATAGTGATGGGAAGAAAGAGGGAGCAGGAGTCCCAATGGGAAGCATCTCAGTCTTGCTGGCGTTGAGGCAGAGATCATTGGAAGCACACCAGGACTGGATGGCAGATAGGCAGTCTGGAATGAAGGAGGAAGTAAGGAGAGGATCAGAGGGAAGTTTGATGAAGAGTTGTGTGTCATCTGCATAACACTGGAAGTAAGGGGAGAAAGTGGAAATTAGGCTTGCAAGCTGAGCAAGATAGAGGTAAAAGAGCCTGGGAGAGGTTGGAGCCCTGGAGAATGCCACAGGTTGAGATAGAGGTGGGAGACGAGAAAGAGCTGGGGTTAACCTGAGAAGGATAGTCATTTAGGAAGGTGGTCAGCCAGTCTTGCACCTGCTCCGAGATACCAAGGGGGTTGTGGAGCCATTGATGCAATATAGTTATTGATGCTATATACGTGGTGTCAAAAGTGGTATCGTTCCACACCCAACACAGAGGATAACCATGAGAAAAGAACAATGAAGGGAAGATCAGAGATAGGAGAGTCCTAGGAGACTGCTAGCCCCAAACCACTGGACCGAGGAATCTGGGAGATAGGGGTAGAATTAGAATGTATCAGCCTTGACCCATTGTTAGAAGTTTCAGAAGAAAGCTGGGAATCAGCGGTGTCAGCAGATACCCAAAGTGTAACCGACCAACTAACCAGTTCCATCACCCTGGCATAACAAAAATAATTAGCCTAACAGAACAGAAATGGGAGGCCAGCGAGAGCCAGTTTGTAAAAGCAGGCTCAAGCGAGACGATCGTGGGGTACCAAGTCCCTCTACTAACCCTGCTTTTATCCAGTGGACCAGACCCACCAGCTCAGATGAGGGGGTGGTAAGTCCCTAGCCAACTGAAGAGGTTCCCAGTTGCTAATACCCCAACACAACAGCTACAAGCATGAAAGACCTGCTGTGGGCCGTGAGAGAGGGCCAACTAGCTTTTAGTCCCCAACACTAAGAACCCCTCAATACATTACAGGGGGATATAGTGGAGACGGGAGGACAACCAGCAGTCTCCCTGGCAATATTCCAAACATTTAGTAGCAGAGAGGACCCAGCAGCCTTTGATGTGAAGTTGGAAAGAGTGGCCGAGACTGTAGGCTGGCATCGGGATCAATGGGCTATAACTATTGCTCCATTATTAACGGAAGAGACCAAACAGGCCTTCTAGGCCTTCAACTCTGATGGTAGGGATAAAGACCTGAAACAAGGAATGCTCGAGAAATTAGGGCAGGATAGAGAGCATTACCAGATACCTCTCCAGCATCTACATCTGAGACAGAAAGAACCAGCCAGCCGGATGTCCTCTACTGTAAGAGGCCTCTTAAACAAATGACTGAAACATAAATCTTTTGAGGTAGTCAAGGAGATGCTCATCCTGGAACATTTTGTTGATTCCCTACCACTATATCTACAAAACGTGGTGTGGCAGTTACATGCTCCAACTCTTGATTAGGCAATCCAGACTAGGCCATGTATGACCGTGAAAGAGTTTGGTAACCCAAACCAAACAGTGATGTAGAACCGGCATAGGAGGAGGGGAAGAAAAATCAGCCTCACAGAGAATCAGCACTACAATCCCAAAGCCGAGGCAAGAACAAAGGGGTCTACCCCAATAGATTGGCAGAAACTCAGAAACCGTCTGCGGTACTGAAAAGTTTTGCGTTTGGGAAAATAGGGCGTATTGTTCTGATAAGTCATGGAAATAGGGCTCCTGGCTCCCGTGGTCTCATCAGCCCTAGAAGAAGACCCATCCCTATGGGGTGTGAGACAGTCATGGTATCAAGAGTGCCACAGACTCAACGATGTTTGTTTGAAAACCTTTATTTACTAGGGTTCCTGGGTTGGTGTAATGCCTAACTGACCCTAACACTAAAGGGATGGTTCCCTTAACTGATGTTTCTAAGGGCCATCAAAGTCTGAAAGTTCAAAAAACAAATCCGTCTTTGTCTAAACCTATGCTTGCCCTCACTCTTTGACAAAATCTGTTAGGAAGTCGCTTAAAAGAAAATTATAGTGGTTCAACAGAAAATAGGAAACCAAGATTGGTTTCAGATGACATTCTCACCAGGTGTGGGTTGGTCAGCTTCACAATCAATCAAAAAAGGGCTGTTCATCAGACCTTCTCAAAAGTTCTTGTCGCAGTCTTACACCTTCAAATGTCTTAAGTTCCTTGGGATTCCCTTTGCCAAGCTTTAGCTCTTCCAAGTTCCAAAACACAATTAAAAGAAATATACACAGTTCCTCTCCAAGCTTCTCAGGGATCCCTTACACAAGCATTAACTCCTTTAACATCAAAACCAATAAGTATTCAACCTCGTTAGGCCTCTCAGGGTTCCCTTCCCCAAGTTTAGGCCCTTCTTGACCAAGCTTCAATTTCTTCAGTATCACAAAATAATAGGTATTCCATTTTGTTAGGCCTCTCAGGGATCACCTTCCCCAAGCTTAGGCCCCTCTTTGATTCATACACAAGTTCAGCTTGTCAGGATGTACCTTTGCTTTTATATACAGTTCTTTCATACATATTCCACGTGAGGGGTACAATCAGAGATTTTCGAAACCACCAGGTTCCTTGCTTCTCCTATGCGTGACCACTCGGATCTGGATCCACTCTCTTTATACCTTGCTCTTTCTTTTTATCCTTTTCACCTTCAGGTGTTTCTTGAACCCGTCTTGCTCTCCTTTGTTTCCTTTGCTTTCTCGTGCACACTTGCACCTTCCTCTGCTTTGTTCTATCTGTATTGTGCCTCTTCACCTGTTCATTTTCATCTCATGCCTCTGCACACTTTTAATGTTTTTACTTTCCTTCTGCGCTGCTAGTGCCCTTTCCTTCTTTCTGCTTTCCTTAAACGGCTTTCTTAAACTTTCTCTCGCATTCCGCTTTGTGCCGCTTTATAAACTTTCTCTCCTTTTCCACTCTGTGCCGCTTTACAAACTGTACCTTTCTCCCGCTCTGCTCCAATCAACTGCATGCTCCTGAGTTTCTCTCTCACTGCAATGAAACTCACCGGGCAGCGTTGGGTTGATGAGTGGTCTCTCTGGATACACAGGGTTGAGGTCTGGGCCTCACCACCTGCCCAACAGGCACCCTTGGGACAGGCACGGGTCCCAAGGGAACAAGAACTTTGCTGAAAACCAACAGCAGGATGCAGGCTGCCTCGCTCCGGCTCCTTGGATACACAGCTCCCTAGCTATGCTGCAGCCCCTCACAGACACAAGGCCAGCCTCTTTGCCCGCCGTTCTCCTCCAGGCTTCAGGTCTGCTGCTCTCTGCTCCTTGGCCTCTCTGGTCTGAACGGCATCCCCAGCTTACTCTCTCCTCTGCGAAAAACCACAACTTTTATAGTTGAACAGTTAAGTGGAGTCAGGTATGAGTGGTCATTATCAAATACTTGACCCTGCCGGACTCTAAAAGTGGGACAACTTGTGTTCTTTCTATAGTAGGTTTCCCTTACTTTCCCCATGTTGTTTCTGTGGGTAATCTTCACTGATCTTAGTTGAATCCTCCTCATCTCAGTATTTGCTGGAAATAGGAAGAGGGAGATGGGGCGAGATTGAAAATATCCCATGAAGGCTGAGGGAAAGTGGGTTGAGGTATTATTGGGAATGGAGAAATACCATGTCTTGCCCTTGGGTATCCTCCTTCCAACCCCTCATGACCCTCCACCCAGGTGGTCCTCCCTCGCTTGTTGGCCCCCAGGGTCGGGATCCATAAGCGATGGCCCTTCCCTGCCCACCTGAATAAAAGATCCAGAGGGAGTATGTGGGAGAATACCGTCAGGTTCCTCACAGAGGAAAGACACACAAGGACCAGGAATATCTATCAGATATGTTTACAGAGGATTAAGAGGGATCTGCACCTATCCCTTAGTCAATCTACACCACAGAGAGTAAAGATAAAACATTTCATATGACTGTGGCGGTCCGAGGATTAATGCCGTCTCAGGGTAAATGCCTTATCTATTTGACTTTCTCTGGGACATCCTAGGTGTGATCTGCTCTACTTATCAGGTTAGTTAATGAGATCAGGGTTTTGCCTTACACACACAACCCCCACTTAATTGTTTCCCTCTCATGCCCTGCTATTCCTCTTTTTATGTCCCCCTAATTCTCGTCAGTGTTCCTCCTACTCTCCTCCTCCTCTCTCAAACTTCACCCACCTTCTCTTCTCCCTCTCCCCACTATGTCCTCCACTGTCCCTCTGATATATCTCTCACTCGTCTACCTCCAACCTTCAATCTTACCTCTTCCTACTCTCCTTTCTCTTCCAGTCTAACCCTACTCCCCCTCTCCTCACTACCACTACTCTCTCCTCTCCACACTACCACTACTCTTTTCCCCCACACCACTATGCTCCTTCAGTTCACACTACCACTACTTCCCCACCCTTCTCCTTTATCACCCTCCTTCCATCTACTGAGTCATCCCTCACTTCATACTCTTTCAGTTCCCCCTGTCCACACCTTTCATGCAAAATCACAATACAGTACCCCTTTCTCTCACCAACCAACCTCACCTTTCCTGCAAATCGCCTCTACACTCCTTGCCACTGTCTTCCTCCTTCTGGTCATTTGGTCTGCCACTTCCTCCTCCTCTGACCTCACCCAAACAGATCACACCTCCCTGTTTACTGCCCCTTACTATATTCTCCCTCTTCTACCACCATTGGTTCTCCCTTTCTGGTTCTCCTGCCTAATGTGTCCTGCTGTTCTCAGCCAGGGCAGTGTTACAAACAATGAAATTCTTAGCCCTGCTCCTTTCTCTCTTGCTTACCCACCGCGGATCTCCAATAGTGGTCCGTTGTGACTAGAGTTAATTATTTTCTGCAAGGGAACAGTAGCTTAAAGGGTCCATTTCTATACAGTGAATATTTAATGTCCCTAGTTCTGCCTTTTTTGGAGAGCCGCGTGGGGGAAAGTGCTGCAATGCCTGCGCATTAAAGATCTGACTCAGTTTGTATGCAAGTGCTGCGTAGAACAAAATGGTGTCAGTACCGCTCTGTAGACTTGCGTAGGTGAGGCTTTAGTCATTGTCCGCTGGCATCTGACCTTGTGACTGTCTCGCTTTCCATCCGACTGCTTGTCTGCTTCTTCACAACAGTGCATTGGAGTAGTTATAGTTCCCTAAAAGAAACCGAAAAGACTTACAAGGTCATTACGACCCAGGCGGTAAGTATTCAACATTACAGGCATGGCGTAATTAACGTTTACGCCCTGGTCCGATGCCGTAAAGTTCGGCACATTCCAACCCATCGCGCACGAGCATTATGCCATGCCGGTAATGTAAACTACGCCATGCCGTAAAAGACCCCAAAACCGTCCCTACCGGCATTGTACGCTGCGCAAGGTGCACTACCGCCATCCATCACAGCAGCGACCGTAATTAGCGGTCACCGCAATTAGCGGTGACCTTAAATAAGCGGAACCGGAAGTAGCGTCATCGTGGAGGAACAGGAAAGAGCACGGCAGCCATCTTTAAAAACACAATCCATTGGCATCCTCCCCAACCAGTCTACATCCGACCCTGAGACCTGTCAAAACCCATTACCCACCCATTTTCCCACTACAAAATGCCAAAAGTTGTCAAAAAAGCCTGCGATCGGCAGCGGCAGGACCGCTTCACTCGGGAGGAACTCACTATGCTGGCGGAGACCCTCCAGGAGAATGCGGCGGTGGTCTGCTCCACACAAATGACCAGGCCGGCAATTGCCAAGAAGAAGGCCATATGGGTCCTGGTGGCACACCGGGTCAGTGTGGTGGGAACCGTACCCCGCAATGCACAGCAGTGTCGAAAGCGGTGGGACGACTTGAGGCTCCGTGTCAGGAGCATCCTCTCCGCAAACCGCAACCTGGGCTTGGCAACCGGGGGAGGATCGGATTCCCCAATTAAACTCCAGCCATGGGAGGAAATCTGTGCCTCCACAATCGGCATGGAGAGCATAGAAGTGGTAGGAGGGATGGAGAGAGGAGCACCGACATCAGGCGATGCAGGTAGGTGCCTCAAATCAAGCCATGCAATAGTCACTGAAGTCCATTCATGTGTAGCACAATGTTGCCCTAGAGTGTAAATGCAACAGATCAGCAGGAGACTGCCCACAGCCACATCCGACCTCCACCCTGTACACATGTAGTATGCACACCCTAACTGCAGGCACCCACATACCTCCATGCTAAAGCCACACAAAAAGGAGACAACCTGCATGCCCCTGCCTCAAATGTGCTGCATCTAGTAACCAAAATGATGTCAGTCATCGCGATTCCAATGTCCGCAGACCCATCAATAACACTCTCCCTCCTTTGCTCCACCACAGACTCCAATTCCAACCCCGAGGATGAGGACACCCCTGCCACAACACCAGCCAAGAGGGCCAAGACCACTGTGCCAACACCCTCCACCTCAGCTGTAGTCACCAAGACACCGCAGCAGCCGAAATCCGTTTCCAGTACACAGGACGGGCCACTTACAGGCACCCCAGCAGGCAGCATGGCAGCAGCAGCAGCACCACACATCCCCACAATGTTCGCCACAGAAGACACAGGTTCTGCAGGAAGCAGTACCATAGGCGAAACTGCTGCAATTGCAGCATGCTCTGAAAGTGACACAGAGGAGCCCGATGTCGGACCCCCCCACTGACCACCATCATTCCCCCTGTCTGTCCCAGAGCAGCCCCCATGAGGATCCCACACAGGGGCATTCAGAAGATGAGGACTGGCCATCCACCCCATGCCCTGTCGAAAATCAGCAGGAGGGAAGCAGCCCCTTCGTAACACCATCTGCAATAGGCATGGGCCAGCAGAGCCAACATTCCCTGGAGGAGATAATCACGCTCCAGCAACAACTCTCCTCGCTTCTGAATGAGCATGCTGCAGAATGTGGGGGGGAAAGGGCAGCTATGGAACAATGTACAGAGACCCTGAGGGCAGCAATGGAGCGGAGCACTGAGACCCTGAGGGCTGAAATGGAGCGGAGCACAGAGACGCTGAGGGCTGAAATGCAGTCCTCCTCAAAGGACATGTGTGCGGAACTTGCCGCCATGCGGCGCGTGGCCTCAGAGCTAGCCAACTCCATTCGGGACATGTGTGCACATGAGCAGACAGGGACCTCCTCCGCTGCCAGTTCCACCCAAAGCAGCCACATCCGCCGATCGGGAAGGAACCTGCGCAGCACAGGCAGGGGTGCCCCAGGGGCCGGGAGAGGGGGCTTGCAATAGCGGCTGCCCACCGTTATCATGCAACATTAGCCACTTAGTTACAGGGTGTGTTTTGGGGAGTCCAGGGGGGAGGGAGGAGGGGGGAGTGGGTGTGTTGGGGTGTTCAGGGGGGAGGGGGGAGGGAGGAGTGGGTGTGTTGGGGTGTTCAGGGAGGAGGGGGGAGGGGGTAGTGGGTGTGTTGGGGTGTTCAGGCAGGAGGGCGGAGGGGGGAGTGGGTGTGTCACAACAATTCACATTTAAAATACACATTTTCCTTTTGCACAAATCAAATGTGTGGACAATGTTCATTGCGTATGTGTGCTTTATTGGTGTACAGTCCACAGTGTGCATGTCCCCGACACACACAGTGCCCCAAGTGCCGTCTCCATGTCATACACACCAGCCGTGTGTGCTAGAAGCATTGGTTGATTATATTTTGATGCATTTCACACCCCTCCTGTGCATCACCTCCGCCATGAGGTGCGGCCCAATCTGCACCCTCCTCATCCTCATCGTAAGGTGGTTGCAGTTCTGCGTCAGGGGGCAGGGGCACATTTCGCCTGACACACATATTGTGTAGCATGACACATGCCATGACGATCTTTGCCACCTTCTCATGGCGGTACAGGAGTGCCCCACCAGACCTGCTGAGGCAGTGAAACCTTGCCTTCAATAGGCCGAATGCCTGCTCAATGACCACACAGGTACGTGTATGTGCACGGTTGAAGTCCTCCTTGTGCTGGTTCTGTGGGTTCCGGACTGGTGTAAGGAGCCACCTCTTCAGGGGATAGCCTGCATCACCTGTATGTGGGCGAGAATGTACGTGTCAGTCATGAGGTCTAATTCGAAACATGATGTGCCACCATGGCTTGCATCCAACTGTTACTTTGGACCACTTCTAAATGCACTAATTGATTCACACTATGCGACCGGTATATGCTCATGGCTCTCATGGCCTGTTTTGCATGCCATCAACCAATATATGCAGGGGGGTCAAGTGCCTTTTGAGTGCCCATCCACTGTGTTCGTTCATGCCGTTTGTTTTGGTGGCCTGGCACGTGTCCTGTGATGTCAATGCTCACATCATTGCAACATTGCTGTCGGCCTCATCATGACCCCAGTGAGCAATACTGATGTTTATAGAGACATTTTGGGGGCCCTGCTGTCTGTGTGATGGTGTGTTGATGTTTCTGTCCGTCATGTGCCTCCTTCGTGCGCAGATATGGGGGACAGGCCTTTCGGTTGATGGTGTTTGGTGACGTGCATGTAGGTGCATTTCGTTGTAGTCAATGTGGTCTGAATTGGTACAATGCACTTGCAGATGGTTGTGTCATGGTTGGGACACAACCTCATTCACATGGTAGTGCTGCATACATCAGGCATTGGGTTTACTGTTGTTGGGTGAAGTTTGTGTTGCTTTAGGGTATGATCTGGCTCCGTTGTCTCTGCTACTCACAGCCAGGTGGAGTGTGCATCATTCCCCCCCTTTCAGCCAGGTGGAGTATGCAATATCCCACCCCCCATTTCAGCCAGGTGGAGTATGCATCATTCCCCCCCCTTTCAGCCAGGTGGAGTATGCATCATTCCCCCCCCCTTTCAGCCAGGTGGAGTATGCATCATTCCCCCCCTCCTTTCAGCCAGGTGGAGTAAGCATTGGTACATTGTTCACCTACCCACTTCACATTTCCAATGTCTTGACATTAGACTCACCGAGTAGCCAGGATCTTGGGCCTGCATGTCGCTCCATGTAGCGTGGTATTGTGGAGTTCCTCAGGACCATTGATTCATGGGTTGCTCCGGGGAATCGGGCACAACAATGTGTGATGATCCTGTTGGAGTCACAGACCATTTGCACGTTGATTGAGTGAAATAGTTTACGGTTGCGGTACGGTACCTCCATGGCATGTGGAACCACCAATTCCACATGGGTGCAGTCGATGGCACCAATGCAACCAGGTATGCCGGCTAGTGCATGGAAACCCACTTTGGTGTTTGCAATCTCCTGGGCAGTCCGTGGTAATGAGATGTGGTCGTCTGTGTGCTTGAGGAGGGCATCGAGCACTTGGATCAGTGTACGTGAAAATAATGGTTGTGAAATGCCATGCAAGTGCCCCACTGTGTGCTGGTAGGTGCCTATGACCAGGAAGTGGAGTACGGACACTACCTTCAGTAGGGGTGGGATGGCGGTTGGTGTTTCTATCATGCTGACGATGTCGTTGTGTGTCATGTCTACGATGGCGGTGATGGTGTCCCGCTCCAAACGGTACAGGGTGTGGATCTGCAGTGAGGTTGAATGGACTGGCTCTGATGTGTGGGATTGGGGGCTACCTGCGTGGTGGCACTGGCTGTGCTGGTGGGGCTTGCTGGCCCTGCCTTGCCCTCCTTCTCCTCCTGCGTCTCCTCTGTGCTGCCTGTTGTTGTTGTTGTTGTTGTTGTAGCACTTGCATTGCTATCAGTTCCTCCAGCCCCAACATTGCTAGTCCTATTGGTATCATTGTGGAGTGTGACTGGGTGTGGGAAGGGGTGGGGTGTGCTCTTTTTGTACTTCCTGAGTCTGTATTGCCTCCACCTGTGCTGATTATGTGCACCTGTGGCAGCTGGGTTCACTTAACATGGCCATTTACGGTTGGTTCGCAATGGCGTAATTAGCACCATGGCGGTAAGGTACTTAACGGGCTTTGTGATGGCGTTAGGTGCATGTCCGCTTGGGTCGTGATCCGCTTAGCTTTGCGCCATGCCGGTATTTACGGCGTGGCAGGTCGCGTGAGCGCGACCTTGGTGCAGTTAGCGGGAGCGTTAACTACGATGCCCCTAATGGCATCGTAGTTAACGGTCACGGGTCATGATCGGACCTAGCGGAAAACGATGCTGGTAATCATTTACCGGCATCGTTTTTCGCTCACCGCCTGGGTCGTAATGAGGCCCTTAGTCATCATTATGCGAGGCAGTCATGGGGTGATCAACTGTGGTACTGCCCTCATCCATATCAGTACTGAAATGGTGGACAGGAACTAGGGCCCTCCCAACTACCACCTTCCCCCTATGGGATAGGACTGGCTCTGTGGGATGTTTTTACCCATGCATCCAAGCCCTACCATAAAACTGTGCAGTACTGGCATGGAAAACATCATGATGGCCAGAACTCCCCAGAGAGTGCACAGGGAAAACATGAAGAATAGGCTGCCACACATTTTTGCCTATGTTGTGAACACAGGAGGGCACTGCCTAAAACCACCATTTGGCTACACACACAGTAGCCTGAAACCATTGGGAATGGCAATGCTGATTGCCAAAAAGCAACTCAGAACTGTGGGGAATTCATTTTCTTAATCCCAAAAATGGTTGCATTACCAGTACTCACCACTATCAGAAAGCCGGCGTTTTAAAACCACCAGAAAGCTGGCGTTTTAAAACCACCAGTTTTTTTGTGTAAAACTGAACAAAGGAAACAAAACCAGACCAAGGAAAGACTTGCTAAGAGGTGGATACAATGTAAAACTATATTCTGAAATGACTTGAAGGAAGTAATTATTTAATGTAAAAATTGTCAGTTTGATTTGAATGTAGAAAACTGGGAACAAAAAGTGACATTTAGCTGAAACCTGGCTTAATGAAACTGAATTCTGCCTGACAACTACCCCCGACAGGAGTTGAAACTGGATCAACAGCCACTCTTCCCAGGCCTAGCTGCATCATGCTGCCCCTTGCCAAAAGGAGTTGACACCTCTCTGATTAGATTAGGGGTGGAGCACCTGGGAACTGGAAGGGACCGAACAATGCAACTTCCTTGACTCAGGCAAATGTTATATTGGGGGCGTCGTAAAATAGCTTCCTCTTTGGAGAAACTGGGGGGCAGCTGTGCCTCTGTGAACAAGCTGGCTTGGGGGAAGTGGATAAACCAGTTATTCCACCATGTGATGTGGGAAGCCGCACCCCTTTTTGACCAGGGCATAATTTAAAAAAAGATGGATAATTCATAGTACGGACTTGTCAGAATTATATAAGTAATACCATTATTCTTGTGATTTTTCGGTGCACATTTTAAGAGGCGTTAGGACCCTGTGGTGTATTCTGGGGGGTTGCTAGCGGAAAATAGGGTCTTACTCCAAATGTCTGCATGTTAAAAATTTGACACTTCATCAATTAATGTCCATACCCCTTGCGCACATGTGTGTAATTTTGGGTAAATGTCCGATATTGCAAAACCAGTTAAAAAGCGCAAAATGTTGTCATTTTTGAATGCAAGCCCCCAGGAAGATCAGAGGCGGACAAGAATGGACCATAAGGAATATATAATGTGTACATGTAATTTCAACAAATTGTGTATCTGGGAAAGATGTATTTGAATCAAATATAGATTTGTGGGCAAACTGACCAGGGGAGGATCCTCTGACCCATAAACCGACCTCATCATGATGACAATCCATTTCCTTCCCCCAATCATGGGAGAGGGGAGAATTGGGCCAATGACAAGTAGAGAGGGGCAGGCTTAGCTAGGCCCAGGCACACACCCATTTTCAAAACACATAAAAAGAGACTGCTGGGACAGGTAGAGACATTCAATTCCATTTGCTGCGGAGCATGCTGACCGACGACTTCACATCCAGAGATCCAGACTTCAAATCCATCAATCTCCAGAACCTGTAGCAGAAATTAACTCCAGAATTTGTAGCAGAGAGGCCTGAATCCACCAGCTGAATCCTCTTCAGCAGGCCTCAAAACTAACCAAACTATTCAACAGCCGGGCGAGCTGTTTGAAGTTTTGCCGAGAATTTTTGCAAGAACCTGTAGCAGTACCCAGAAAGCAGTGTTACATCCAGAATCCAGAGAGGCTAGACCAGCAGAGCAGAGCTGACCCAGATCGCTGTGAGCAGAACCGGTGCCTGATTGACCCACCGAGCAGACAGAACCGCAACCGGACGTGTTGACCAGATCCGAGACGAGGCCTAGTTCAAATTTATATTGTGAGTACCTAGCAGAACTGTGCAGAACCAATCTCTTAGTTAAAATAATCTAATCCAAACTATTTTAACCTAAGTAGAACTGCCTCCTAGAAATCATGTCATCTGTCATTTTTAAAGCTGCACAACGGTCACCTGTCAATTCTGCCGCTGCAAGCTGTCACCTGTCATTTTGAGTTTACTTTAAATCCGAAAAACTACCTTTATTTAATCGTCCGTATCTCTGGAACCGTTTGGGCTAGGAACGAAATTTAACTTTCATCTGAAACTTTTCCCGTAATCGCGAGACACGCACTTGCGAAATTTACCGCGATTTGCGATTTGGCCCGATTTCTTCATCTGTAGAAATCAGCAGCTTTTTGCTTCTCTTTGCTAAAATTTGTTTGCAATCTGCTAATCATTCATAGAGTATTGTTAAAGTAAGCCTGAACTAATATAAAGTAGCCATCACCTACCCTGAACCTCTAGAGGGAATTAAAAGCAATTTTAGCACCTTTTCACTTCCTTGCAAACCACATTAAAGTAATTCGCCTGTGTTTAAAACTCATCCCTGTTTTCCCTAAACTTGCTGGGAGAACTGGAACTGTGTATTGCATTATAAAGTGTGATTTGTTGGGATTCTTGAAGACTGTGTGCTCTCCTTCCATTTCTGGTATTGCATAGGGGGGGAGTGAATTGTCAAAAGAAAAAGTGATCATATTACCTTTTGCTAAAATCATAACAAGTTATTTCTGTACTGCATTTTATTCCACCTTGCGTTTCCCTGAACCATATAAAGCATTCTTTCCCACCTTGTTCTTCTGTTCCTATTCATAGTTACCGCTTGCTGATTACTGCTCATATTCACAAGTGTAATATCCATTATCAATTTATTTATAGAAGTGTGATATATATATTGTTTACATTTTCAAATAAACCTTTTAATTTGCAAAACAAACCTACTTCTTGGCTCAGTGGGGTCAGGGGGATTCTAAGAGGGGGGTGTTATACAAGGGTTGTCATCCAGAGTACTGAACTGGATATAAAAATACATCAATAAGGGTTTTCCTCAGCATCCCAGACTAGGCATTGACTTAGCTGTAGTGTTGATTGAATATCGCTTACAAGAGTGGGGGCTCAGAGCCGGGATATTCTGGGTTAGATTTACCACTTGTGCAGATTAATACAGTGTGCCAACTGACCAGATACACATATCCGGTTAGATCACCACGCTGTTTTACACTGTGAAAGCATCCCTCAAAGGAACGCTCTAAGGAAACGGTCTGTTTTGCAAAATAAAATACAAACTTCTGTAAGTCAGGAAGGAACTCAAATTCCAGAATGACGACCTTGGTAGATATGAAAATAGCCAGAGAGCACTTCTTACATAAGCTATTTGTGAGAGGTGAGTGGACTCATCAGGACCAAATGGTCTGGTTGCAGGCAATCGCGCAACAGGTCACTGAAACAGGGTCAGATATATGGGGAGATCAGGGTCCCCTACATGTGGCCCTGAGTGAACTATATATGGCCCCTAAAGCCAAAGATGAACATAATAAGATTGCCAGGATAGCGGCATATTTGTATCTATATATGGGAGCCATGCAGGACAAATGTGCTGAAGGCCAAGATCTGGCAAATAGGCAACAAATGGCGTTAGAGAAGGGCCAATCTGATGTGGACTCTTCTGAGCAGAGGCTGCTCAGGAGCCAGGAGTCAGAAAAGGACAGCAGACAGTACATCATTAAAATAAAGGAGGATATTGATGTGCTGCAACAGGAAAAGGTGGACCAGGATACCAGATTTCTGGCCTTGCAGAAGGAGTACCAAGAAGGTTTGGACTCCCTACTGCAGAGCCAGAAAAATGGCGTTAGAGAAGGGCCAATCTGATGTGGACTCTTCTGAGCAGAGGCTGCTCAGGAGCCAGGAGTCAGAAAAGGACAGCAGACAGTACATCATTAAAATAAAGGAGGATATTGATGTGCTGCAACAGGAAAAGGTGGACCAGGATACCAGATTTCTGGCCTTGCAGAAGGAGTACCAAGAAGGTTTGGACTCCCTACTGCAGAGCCAGAAAAAGCTGGAGCAACAATTAGATTTCAATAGGGCATGTGCCGAGCAGGTAGTCACCCTGCAAGCCACCTAGATAGCGAGAAGGCAGAGAGCAATAAACTGATTTT
This sequence comes from Ambystoma mexicanum, assembly GCF_040938575.1. Lineage (NCBI taxonomy): Eukaryota > Metazoa > Chordata > Amphibia > Caudata > Ambystomatidae > Ambystoma > Ambystoma mexicanum. The sequence goes on from NC_090937.1 coordinate 1,301,786,063, forward strand.
GAAAGACCTGGATACCCAGGCAGAGTTTGACCAGGAGCGCCAGAAAGCTGGTGCCTTCCAAAGGCAAAGGGACGACCTGGCAGCACAGATGCAGGCTCTTAGTCAGGAAAGGGATACCTTAGGCCAGGAAGTCTGCCACTTAAAAAGGAAAATGGAAGAAAATCACCTGGCCCTCCAGGGACTGGGTGACCTCCAAAAAGAACACCAGAACTTGTTAGAGCACACCAGGAGGGTGGAGGATGCTCTGGCAAGAAAGGAGCAGGCCAATAGGGACACAGCTCAGGAGGTAACCCTCCTGCAGCAGAGACTGGCCCAGTACTCCAGGACCAATCAGGAGGCACAGAGAGAAAATGAGGCTCTCTGTCAGCACAATGATAGGCTCCAGCAACAGGTAGCGATGCAGGAGAGACTGATAGAGTCTAGTAAGGCCTTAACTGAGGAACTGAAAGCGCAGGCCCTTGCATTGCAACAGGGAGCAGGGGCTGATAGAGACGGGGTGCACTGGGAAAGGGAAACGCCTGAGCATAACCTCAGGAGCCCTGGTACCAGAGGCCTTCATCTCTCCCAGTCCCTGGACTCTGCCACCCCCATGTCCCCTCGCGCACATGAGCCCAGGGCCACGGAGATGGCAGATTACTATCCAGCTAGAAGTATGGGGCTCATAGGCCAGTATCTCCCAGGAATGGATGGGCGGGCATCCGGGTATGGGCACCCAAGCACAGTGCAATTTAGTTGGGAACCCCAGGAGAGTAGGCCCATTAAGGGCATCCTGAAAACCTCTGCCCAGTTAGGTCAGTGGGGGGGTACCCATCAAATCCTGGCAGCAAGGAGGGGTCTGAAGACTCCTCTGAGCATTACAGGACACAGGAGACAGGTCCCCACATTCTGCCAGCCATTCCCAGGCTCGCAGAATCCGGGAAAACCTGGAAGATCAGACGGGCACCTCTGGGAGCAGCGCTTCTGAGTCGGAGGATGAATGGACCAGGATTACCCGAACCAAAAAGGCCAATAAGGCAAAAAGGGCCTTGCTTAAGGACCCATTGAAACAAATAAAGGCAATAAGGAGTGTCATCACGCCTTATCATAAGAACGCCAAGTATTCTGTTTGGGAACACTTGGAGCTCTATGAGCAAATGATGGAGACTTTCCATTTGAAGGACAGCCAAAGCTGTATTCAATATGTAAAGTGGACCTTCTCACCAGAATACTCCAGTTTCTTTGCGGGGCTGGAGGATCAAAACCATTCAAGGTGGTCCACATACAGGGCGGCCATCTTGAAACATTTTTCTGTGCACAGAAATCCTCAAGAGGCTCGCAAGGCAGCCTACAATTTGCAATGTGGGGAGGATCAGGCCCCACAGGAGTTTGTGCAAGAATTAAAGCGTGCTTTTGCGCAGACCACCAGAAGGGTGCGCACGGATAGCAGAGAATTTATCAATACGTTTTTCCATGCCTTACCCAAATACATAATGACCCAGCTTGTGAGAGATTTTCATGAGAAAAGATCTTTAGACTGGGTCATTGAACAGGCTAACCGGATCTATGAGGTGCAGAAGCTCATCGAAAATAAAAATAATGCGCCGAAAAACCCCAAAACCAACAGCACCCCTGCTGCTGCCAAGGTGGCAGAGGTAAAGGTTGCCCCCGTTTTAGATTTGGAGATGGGGGGGCCTTAAAACCTGCCTGCACCAAATAATTCACAGCCCAGAAGGCCCTCGGGCCAGTCAAAGACAGGGAGTCGAGGAGGTAGTCCCACAAATGTGGTCCCCCGCCCCCCTGACTATGTAACTCCCCGCTTCAAGGGAAACCGACCAATCCTGGGTTATATGTGGACTCCTCCAGCCCAAGGGGGGGGATCCAGCCAAGCACCTGACCCGGGGAACTTCCCTCCTAACTTCCCCCAGGAGGGCAGAAATTCACCAAATCCTGGGCAGAACTTTTTCCCCAGGTATCCACCCAATTTCCAGCCCCAAAATCATCCATCCTTCTTTCCCCAATTCCCTGAGCCCAGACAACCTAATCCAGGAGAGGTGAGGCCAAGGGTGGAGGGGTACCAAAATCTTCCCAACCAGGGGTACTACCAGAAAAGGGATAGCTACCCTTCCCGGGATCAGCCCAGGGGAGAAAATAGAGCCCCGTATCAGCCTGAGCGGGTTTCACAACTTAAGCACCAGGTCCAAAATATGGCACGAGATCTGGGTCACATACTGAGGGCTCAACAGAACCCTCAGATGAGCATGCCACCGCAGAATGCCCCAAACTCTGGACCTGGTGCTCCAGAACAATGACGGGGGCAGCACCCCGATAACCCACCGGTTCCCAAGGAGGAGGCACAAGGGGAAGGGGGGTGTAAAGCCTTGGAGGAAGCTTCCTTCCCAACTTGTAAACAGCCCCTGGAAAACCAGGAACCGGAAACAAAATCTCCTACCCCTGAAAGCCTGCCTCCCAAGGAGCAGAGGGGGGGTAGGAGAAACAAAGGACCCAAACAGGCCCACTTTGTGGAGGAGGTACAGGTCTTCCAATTTGAGGGAGAGGGACCCTCAGAAGATCCTGGGAAAAGGATCTTCTCCTTCAGAGATGGGGGAACTCCTCCCAAGGAAAAATGGGTCCCAAGGGATTCCAATCCAGACTGGGGAGATGTGGAGACTGAGCTACCGCCGCCCATCATCTCATCCCAGAACCGACAATACCAAAATCCCAAGGGTCAAATCCATCCTGATGACTGCCTCCAAAAAGGGCGGGGCTGCCCAGAACCGGAACCAGGGGAACCCACAATGGCTCTGATCTCCAGTTGCCAACTTTTTCTTTCAGATTCCCAAGGCTCTCCACAGAATTCTGCCCAAATCTCTTCGCTAGCAATGTCCAAAACCAGAAAGTTAGCCCACCAGTTGTCCAAAAATGTGCATTATCTGTGCCCCCTTGAGGAGAAGGAGGGAAGATACTATGCCCCGGTACAAGTACAGGGGCAGGGTACAATTTTGGCACTGGTGGACACTGGATCCCAAGCTACCCTTCTGTCCAAAAGGGCCTTTGAGGAACTAAATGCAGGAAGGGGGGAGAATTACCAAATTCCTCTCACCTCTCTTCCTGGACAACTGCAGAACTTTGATGGGAAGGAAATTCCTGTTGAGGGGACTGCAGACTTGGACATTAAAATTGGGCGACACAAGGTGAAACACCCAGTCATAGTAGTGACTCCAGAGGGCACCCCTTGTTTACTAGGGAATGACCTCCTGAGAAGGTTGTCACCCCTAATAGATTGCGTAAACAAGGTCCTCTGGACCCAGACTAGCCGACCAATAAAATTAAAACAGAGTGTCAACCATGTTAGTTTAAACGGCACATGCCACATGGTTGAACAAAAATCTGACCAAGTAGAATTTCACTTCCAGAATAGCCAAATTCCAGACGTGACAGTAATAGCAGTAGGACAACAGACTGGTGGTGGGGGGTCCTCTCTATTTCTGAAAATCAACCTTCCTTCCAGTACCAGGTGGTATTCCACACTGGAAGGAAACACACTGAAATTCTTTACTAATCCACAATCAGAAACTCCCACTCCTATAGTCCAGAAAGATGTGAAATCAGCTCAGAGCCGGGCTGATATTCAGCAAATTGGAGAGCAGTTGTTCATCCCTGTTCAGTTAAATGATGGGAAGGACTCTGTTCTCGCTCGAGTGTGTGTGAACAACGGTAAGAGCTTCATCAGCGAAGCTACATTCCGCCAACTCCCAAAAGATCCAGCCATTCCCACATTCAAACTGATAGACAAATGGGAAATGGACCTGGAAGCACCCAATTCCAAGCATCTCCTGCCAAGCAGGTGTATGCTCAAAATCTCCATTGGCAACAAGAGCATAGTCCATAATTGTTGGGTCGTGCGAGACGTCACTGCCGCCTTTTACTTAGGCAGTGACATTCTCAATCGCTTTGCCATTAGTTTGGACCTAATAAACTTCAAAGCTTGGTCCCGATTAGCGGATAATCCCATGGGCTTTGATGATTCAGAAAAAGCATTTAGGTCAGCTCAATTGCTACCTTATGCAGTTGAAATTCAGATTAAAGAGGGAGTCACCATCCTAGAAAGGACCCGGCAATTCTCCCTGGGAGTGAAAGTTAAAAGAGGACAAAAATTGAAAAACCCTGATGCTTATATCCACCTAAATGCTTCTCTCCAACAGCAAGGGTTAGGGGTAAACCCAACACCATTAGTCAACATAGAACATGACACTATTCCAATAGAGGTGGATAACAGCGACTTAAAGAGTATTACTCTAGCCGCAGGCACCATTATTGGAATGACGATTGATGACCGACATTTCTCCATTGATTTAGGAAATGAACTGTTAGGACCAATCCCCAAGGACTGTTTTGACAGTGACAGTGAGGATAATACAACACCAGACAGGATTTTCACCCGGCATGGAGGGAACTTCCTGGTGTACACTTCTTGCCCTTATGGTAAGGAAGATGTCACTTGTGACTTCAGGAGGGATGAGGTGATTTTCCAGATCCATGAGGGCTGCCTTTCCCACCTGAAGCCTCCAGTCCAAATCAGCACTCTGACCAGGGACTTCTCCACCCAGCTGGAGGAGGCCGCTGAGATAGCCAAACCAGAAGTCTTTCCAGGCTTCAGGCAGATGGTGGAAGAGAGAGTCAACCTAGCTGATGCCTGTGTGACTCTGGAACAGAAGCAAAAGTTGAAACAAGTTTTCTTGGATTTCCAAGATCTCTTTGCGGTAGACTCATATGACTGTGGTCACACCGACATCCACACCACAACAATTCCCACGGACCCTAGAATGACTCCAGTGTTTGTGAAGCAATATCGCTTGCCTCTCGCATCCATGGAGTCCCTTACTGAAATAATTAAGAACCTTGAGTCCCGGGGAATAATCCCTCCAGTCCACAGCACTTTCAATAATCCGCTGCTGGGAATATTGAAGCCAAACGGCCAGTGGAGACTCTGCGCCGACCTTAGGGAGCTCAACAAACGGGTCCATACTTCCCGATGGCCTCTGCCCTACATTGACCAAGGGCTGGCCCAGATTCAGGGGTCACAGGTATTCACAGCAATAGACCTGACCAATGGATACTGGACCGTACCTGTCAGTAGGGAGGACCAATACAAACTGGCTTTTACCTTTGGGGGCCAGCAGTACACATGAACCCAGACTCCCTATGGATACCTTAACTCCGGCAATGAATTCAACATTTTCCTACATAAGGCCATGCCCGACCTGGGTGCGAGGGGTAACCTGGCTTATGTAGATGATGTCTTCATCAAAAGTTCATCTGTGGAGGAACACATAGCGGAGATCCGTTGTGTTCTGACACAGTTGAGGGCCGCCGGAGCAAAACCTTCCTTTCAGAAAGCACAGTGGTGTAGAACCCGTGTTAATTTCTTGGGGCATGAGATTACTCCTCAGGGTCTCTGTCCCCAAGAAAAGAAAGTGCAAGCACTCCAGAAACTGAAAGACCCCACAACTCTGCGGGCACTAAGGAGCCTCCCTGGACTGACTAATTACAGCAGAAAGTTCATTGAAGGCTACGCAGAGATCACTAGACCCCTGATTCATCTCTTGAAGGGGGGGCAAGTGGGAATGGGGTCCAGAAAATTTGAGGCGGTAAGACAACTCAAAAGAAGCCTCTCACAAGCACCTTGCCTAGCTTACCCTGTCAGAAACAAGGAGTTCTTCCTGGAGACGGGGTCTCTAATACGTGCTTGACGGCAGTATTATACCAAAAGCATGACAAGGTCAATAAAGTAATCTCCTATGCGAGCAAAACTTTATCCTCTGTGGAGGAAAAATTCAACGATTGTGAGAAGGCACTCTTGGCAACGGTGTGGGCATTGAAGAATTACTGCCCGTTTATCCAGGGGGAACACATCATAGTGGAGACTCGACACCAGCCTCTGCAATATCTCCAAAGTGACAGAATCCGGGCCGGAAATGTGAGTAATTCCAGAATTACTTCCTGGATTCTGTCAATGCAAGGCTTTCCTGTGGAGGTCAGATATGGCCAAAACAAGAAGAGTCCCCTCACGCAAGGTCTGGCTGACTTGCATAATTGTGCCAGAGAAAACTGTCTCGAGGACGAAAGTCTAAAAATCAAGGACAACATGGAGGCATACCTTAATTCCCCACACAAACAGGGTAATTCATAGAATTTCGCAGAAAAGTGTCGCAAGCGGCTGGCGCAGAGTGTCCGCGTGCGATTGTCTGCGCCAGGCAGGTGCGCTAAAACCGATTTCCGCGCACAGCGTATTCATGGATTTTAGGCTCCCAAACCAGCCGTGGCGCAGAGTATCGCAGCGACCCTGCAGCAGCGCCAGTAACGCCCCCAAGAACGCCCTCGCGCAAGGAAAAGCCATCAAAATCGCAAAATCATCGCAAAGGGCTGCGCTAACCCTGGACCAGTTTACAGGGCTGCCAAACAAGGAACGCAAAGCGGGTAACGTGCATATCAGGGGTACGCGTGAAGTTATACACGCGATTAGCCAGGGTACGTGTATTACAGGGGTACGCGGGAAGTGTAACACGCGATTGGCCAGGGTACGTGTATTACAGGGGTAGGCGGGAAGTTATACACGCGATTAGCCAGGGTACGTGTATTACAGGGGTACGCGGGAAGTTTAACACGCGATTGGCCAGGGTACGTGTATTACAGGGGTATGCGGGAAGTTTTACATGCGATTAGCCAGGGTACGTGTATTACAGGGGTACGCGGGAAGTTTAACACGCGATTGGCCAGGGTACGTGTATTACAGGGGTAGGCGGGAAGTTTTACACACAATTAGCCAGGGCACGTGTATCACAGGGGTACCCGGGAATTATCACATGCGATTTGGCTGTGTACGTGTATTACAGGGATGCGATTTGGCCAGGTACGTGTATTACAGGGGTGTGCAGGAATTATCACACGCGATTTGGCTGGGTACGTGTATTACAGGTGTGCGTGGGAAGTCACACGCGATTAGGCTGGGTGGGTCCTCACAGGTGTTCCCTGTACACCCTCCACGGCCCCAGCAGGCAGCCTACAAAACAGGGGACTACCCTGCACACCTGCTCATGTCCCCCTGCACCCCCACCCCCCAGCAGTGCAGGGGCAGCCTCCACCAGGCCCCCACCCATGTCTCCCACCACCCCCACCCTCCCGCCACCAGGGGCAGCCTCCACCAGGCCCCCACCCATGCCTCCCACCACCCCCACCCCCCGCCACCAGGGGCACCCTCCACCAGGCCCCCACCCATGTCTCCCACCACCCCCACCCTCCCCCGCCACCAGGGGCAGCCTCCACCAGGCCCCCACCCATGCCTCCCACCACCCCCACCACCCCGCCACCAGGGGCACCCTCCACCAGGCCCCCACCCATGTCTCCCACCACCCCCCACCCTCCCGCCACCAGGGGCAGCCTCCACCAGGCCCCCACCCATGTCTCCCACCACCCCCACCCCCCCCCCGCCACCAGGGGCAGCCTCCACCAGGCCCCCACCCATGTCTCCCACCACCCCCACCCTCCCGCCACCAGGGGCAGCCTCCACCAGGCCCCCACCCATGTCTCCCACCACCCCCACCCCCCCCGCCACCAGGGGTAGCCTCCACCAGGCCCCCACCCATGTCTCCCACCACCCCCACCCTCCCGACACCAGGGGCAGCCTCCACCAGGCCCCCACCCATGCCTCCCACCACCCCCACCCCCCCGCCACCAGGGGCACCCTCCACCAGGCCCCCACCCATGTCTCCCACCACCCCCACCCCCCCCGCCACCAGGGGCAGCCTCCACCAGGCCCCCACCCATGCCTCCCACCACCCCCACCCCCCCGCCAACAGGGGCAGCCTCCACCAGGCCCCCACTCATGTCCCCGTCACCCCCACCCCCCAGCAGTGCAGGGGCAGCCTCCACCAGGCCCCCACCCATGTCTCCTACCACCCCCACCCCCCCGCCACCAGGGGCACCCTCCACCAGGCCCCCACCCATGCCTCCCACCACCCCCACCCCCCCGCCACCAGGGGCAGCCTCCACCAGGCCCCCACCCATGTCTCCCACCACCCCCACCCTCCCGCCACCAGGGGCAGCCTCCACCAGGCCCCCACCCATGCCTCCCACCACCCCCAACCCCCAGCAGTGCAGGGGCAGCCTCCACCAGGCCCCCAACCATGTCTCCCACCACCCCCACCCCCCAGCAGTGCAGGGGCAGCCTCCACCAGGCCCCCACCCATGTCTCCCACCACCCCCACCCCCCCGCCACCAGGGGCACCCTCCACCAGGCCCCCACCCATGCCTCCCACCACCCCCACCCCCCCGCCACCAGGGGCACCCTCCACCAGGCCCCCACCCATGTCTCCCACCACCCCCACCCTCCCGCCACCAGGGGCAGCCTCCACCAGGCCCCCACCCATGCCTCCCACCACCCCCACCCCCCAGCAGTGCAGGGGCAGCCTCCACCAGGCCCCCACCCATGTCTCCCACCACCCCCACCCCCCCGCCACCAGGGGCAGCCTCCACCAGGCCCCCACCCATGTCTCCCACCACCCCCACCCCCCCGCCACCAGGGGCAGCCTCCACCAGGCCCCCACCCATGTCTCCCACCACCCCCACCCTCCCGCCACCAGGGGCAGCCTCCACCAGGCCCCCACCCATGCCTCCCACCACCCCCACCCCCCCGCCACCAGGGGCACCCTCCACCAGGCCCCCACCCATGTCTCCCACCACCCCCACCCCCCCGCCACCAGGGGCAGCCTCCACCAGGCCCCCACCCATGCCTCCCACCACCCCCACCCCCCCGCCACCAGGGGCAGCCTCCACCAGGCCCCCACTCATGTCCCCTATCACCCCCACCCCCCAGCAGTGCAGGGGCAGCCTCCACCAGGCCCCCACCCATGTCTCCCACCACCCCCACCCCCCCGCCACCAGGGGCACCCTCCACCAGGCCCCCACCCATGCCTCCCACCACCCCCACCCCCCCGCCACCAGGGGCAGCCTCCACCAGGCCCCCACCCATGTCTCCCATCACCCCCACCCTCCCGCCACCAGGGGCAGCCTCCACCAGGCCCCCACCCATGCCTCCCACCACCCCCACCCTCCCGCCACCAGGGGCAGCCTCCACCAGGCCCCCACCCATGTCTCCCACCACCCCCACCCTCCCGCCACCAGGGGCAGCCTCCACCAGGCCCCCACCCATGCCTCCCACCACCCCCAACCCCCAGCAGTGCAGGGGCAGCCTCCACCAGGCCCCCACCCATGTCTCCCACCACCCCCACCCCCCCGCCACCAGGGGCAGCCTCCACCAGCCCCCCACTCATGTCTCCCACCACCCCCACCCCCCCCGCCACCAGGGGCAGCCTCCACCAGGCCCCCACCCATGTCTCCCACCACCCCCACCCCCCCCGCCACCAGGGGCAGCCTCCACCAGGCCCCCACCCATGCCTCCCACCACCCCCACCCCCCCGCCACCAGGGGCAGCCTCCACCAGGCCCCCACTCATGTCCCCTATCACCCCCACCCCCCAGCAGTGCAGGGGCAGCCTCCACCAGGCCCCCACCCATGTCTCCCACCACCCCCACCCCCCCGCCACCAGGGGCACCCTCCACCAGGCCCCCACCCATGTCTCCCACCACCCCCACCCCCCCGCCACCAGGGGCAGCCTCCACCAGGCCCCCACCCATGCCTCCCACCACCCCCACCCCCCAGCAGTGCAGGGGCAGCCTCCACCAGGCCCCCACCCATGTCTCCCACCACCCCCACCCCCCCCGCCACCAGGGGCAGCCTCCACCAGGCCCCCACTCATGTCCCCTATCACCCCCACCCCCCAGCAGTGCAGGGGCAGCCTCCACCAGGCCCCCACCCATGTCTCCCACCACCCCCACCCTCCCGCCACCAGGGGCAGCCTCCACCAGGCCCCCACTCATGTCCCCTATCACCCCCACCCACCAGCACTGTGGGGCACGTGGCCAGCAGGCAGTCAGGCAGCAGCAGATGGCAGGTGGGAGCGTGCTCAGGGCTCTGGGGGGCAGTAATTTGGCCTCCTGGCCAGGAGCGTGGTCTCTCCTGTGTGAACGCGTGGACAGCCTGATAGGGAGTGAAATCCCACACGTCAGCGTGTGAATCGAGGAAAGGCCCTTAGCGCGTAAACCTGTCAACAGCATATGCGCGCCTATAGTCACCTGCACGTGCAGGAAATTGTTGCGTGACACGTCCCAGTGTCAAAGCGTGTGATTGGTGAAAATGGATCTACACGCAGAAGTGACAAAGCGTGTGATCGGTGAAAATGGATCTACACGCAGGAGTGACAAAGCGTGTGATTGGTGAAAATGGATCTACACGCAGAAGTGACAAAGCGTGTGATTGGTGAAAATGGATCTACACGCAGGAGTGACAAAGCGTGTGATTGGTGAACATACACGCCGCGTAAGTGACGCTGTACGTGTGGGCCTGTATATAAGGTACATGTAGAACACCATTTCCTTGTACGTGCTTTTCGTGGAGAGCGAGTGGGTGAATTCTGTACTTCTTGTCGTTTCACACGCGATTTACTTCACGGCGTTTCCAGTTCGTACTCCCTGTTACCTCTGACAGCTTTTTCTCTTTTTTCCTCTTGTACTGGTTTACCTGGGCCTGTTCCCTCAAACAGTGTCCCCTTCTACTGTTGTCCTGTCTTCTCAGACAGCGTACACATCTTCTTTTGGCGGGGGTATTGCCAGCCAAACGCGCTCATTTTTCACGCTCTTTTACCTGGCAGACGGTGAGTCACGCACGTATCCAACTTCTGTGCTTGCCCCGTGTGTAGCCTACCCCTTCAGAGGTCATTCTAGGCTGCGTGTGACACGCATACGTTCATTCTTGTGTTACTGGGTGCCACAGCGTAGTGCAGGTTTTTCTTTCTGCACACGTGGTCTAGGAGGGGTTGAGTGCACGTCATCTCCCTTTTTTGGGCCTCCTGTGCGTTGCGTGACCCGTCATCTTTCCCCAGGGGTTACAATCAGCCGTGCTAGAGCACAAGGGTACAATTACCATCTGGTACCCAACCCCTTTGACCCCCAATTGCCCAGGACAATTGTCTACAGCCACTCCCATACGCAATATCAGTGCCATGGCTGGGAGGCGAGGATTCCGTAAGGGTGGCAAAGGTGGAAGAGCCACAAGTGGTGGCCGTGGTGGATCCGGTAGGGGACGTGGTCGTAACTTGCAGGGTGAGCCTGTCCCCCCATGTGTGGAGGACCAGTCAAGGGCACCCATCATCCCCCCCCCACCCCACCCCTCCCCCCCTCCCGTTGAGGCTGAAGTGGCTGACACCATCCATGCTCAGCCCTTGTTGGACCAGCCCATTGTGGCACCAGACCTGGCTGACTCCATGGCTGACTTCCAGGTCAGCAGGGCTACGACACGTGCGCTGGTGCACGTTGATGCTATCATGCCACGTGGATCTGGGGCAGCAAGGTCATCTGCTGCCCCAAGTAGGCAGGGCAGAGAGGCTGCAGGGGCAGCTGCAGCTCCATCCACCCCAGCTCTCACACACCCAGCCAGGACAGTGTCCGTCCTAGTCCATTCTGCTGACATTCCCCATGACACCATTACACTTGAGCCAATGCCTGCACCAACTCCCATGCTGAGTGTGCAATCCCACACACCTGATACAGAGCCCACCAGGGCTCCTGCCCCTAGTGTCCAGAGCGGCGCAGGACACTCAGGATCACCACCACCTTCCAAGCGGAAGAGGAAGAGTGCTCGTCCGGCACAGGCTGATGCCCCCGACACGGCTACACAGTCCGGTCCGTCGAGGAAGCCCAGCTTCACGGATGTGGAACTGAATGCACTTGTCGAGTATGTGTCCGGACATGATAACGAGATGGTCATTGTTGCAGGATCCAAGACCACACCTGCACAACGCCAGGCACACTGGCAGACCATTGCGGACATCGTAAGTGCCCTTGGAATGGTGAGGCGCACAGCCAATGATTGCTACAAGCGCTGGAATGACCTAAAGCGCAGGGCAAAGAAGAAGCTGGCCTCAAGTCATGCCGCAACTCTAGTGACTGGAGGTGGGTCTCCAGTAGAAGACATGGAACTCACTCCACATGAGTCAGTCGCTGGGACCTACGTCACGGAGGAACAGATCCAAGGCGTGGGAGATCTGCCTGATTACGAGGCATTGTCCGGGGAGTGCACATGCATGTGTGTGTCATCCATGTGCATGGTGTGTGTGTGAGGGCATCTGTTTGTGTGCCAGGTGAGAGTGTGTGCACCTGAGTCGAATGGGTCAGCCATGTGCTTCATGCAACACATCCTGCGCAGCTGCATTTCGCCATTGCAGTATCCCTTCTGCCAACAGTAGACATCTAGCCCAACTGCACGCCAGTTGCCCTTGAAGTGTCACCTTGCCACTACATTGTTGATTATTTTCCTATGTTCAATCAGACAGATTGTATGCAATCCACCACTTATACTAGGCATTCCTCAGTCCTCTAGTCACATGTATGGCATGGCCATGGTAAAGTGGAGTTACTTTGTTACCTGGATATCATATGTTCACACATGTCCCTGTGCAATTGGACCATATTGGACTGGCAGCTCCAGGTGATAAAGCAGACCTGTCAGAATTAGAAACGCTATTGCATGTGGGAACTGGACAGAATGAATAAGTGCTGCCCTCCTCTCCATCTACACTCAATAGCAATGGCACATGCCATCTGTGTGATGGCATGTGTGTGTCACCTGGCAATCACAGGGCAATGTGTGATGCCACTGCCAGGCAGCATGCATGAAATGTGTTCATCTTCCATCTTTGTGTAATGAGTGTGTGCCATTTGCCTGCCCTTCATACGCAGTGAGGGTGCATGCATGGGAGGGTCTTAGTCATGTGGGACATGTGTCAATCAAGTACTGGTTCTCTTGTTTCACAGCCCTCATTGTGTGCCATGGTGCTAATGCGGGTTTCCATTTCTTTGTCATTATGTCATTGCAGGGGAAGACGCACCTGATACTGCTGGGGTTGTGGAGATGGTGCAGAGCCAGGAGGGGTCCGAGGGCCGACCAACCACCAGTGAGGGACGTGGTGTGCTGGTGGGTGAAAACCCACAAGTGCTGCAGGTCGTGCTCTCAAGGGGTGTCTCTGGCTGCACCTCCCCCGAGCTGTACTCAGCTGTTGACTCGGATGATGAGACCTACGTGCCGTCGCAGGTGAGTGTTCCAGGGAGGGAATCTGTTCTGTCCCACCCACCTGCACCAGGGTCAGAACCCTCAATGGGGATGTCAGTGTTGGCAGCTAGGCCTTTGGTGGTTACGGATGCAGGGTCACACTCCGCGACATCTGATCCTGTTCCTGGGCCAGCAGATCAGAGGGGGAATGCAGTCCTGCAGCCTCAGGCAGTGCCGGCACAGCAAGGCGCAGTCCGCCTTGCCCCAGACAGGTGTGGTGCCCGCCGACGTGGTGGCCGTACGCCACCTGGCAATACCGTATGGGAGCAATCCATTTACGGTATGGCTACCCAACAGGCAGCATCATCCGAGATGATGGCTCAGGCCATGGATAGGGTGGCCACTTCCATTGTCCCCCCTGAAAGGCTGATGGAGCGACTAGAGCAGGCAACCGACTCCATCTGCCAGTCACACAGGGAGGACATGTTGGCGTCCAACAGGGACAGGCGGGCGGCACTGGCGACTCTGCAGGAGGCCATCTCCATAGAGTCCCAGGGCCACAGGGAAGCCCTGAGGCAGGAGCTACATCAACTCAGGACGACTCTTGTTGAGCTAGAGGCTTCAACACACCAAAGGACAGAACAGCAGCTGGAGCGTCTCACCCGTACGCTCTCAGCTGAGATGCAAGCAACGAGGGCGGAGGTCCGGGCATCCCGTGAGTTGTTGCATGGGGACCTCCGCACCCTCATCCTCCAGAACGAGACCTACCACACCCGCATGCTTGCAGCCATGGAGGAACAGAGTAGGGCCTTGCGTGGGCTGCCTCCCATAGTGCAACCACCTCCGGATGCAGCTGCACAGGGTGATAATAGCGACAGCAGTGATACTCCCACAATAGGGTAGCCGTGTGGGCCATGAGCCCATGGAGGTGTTTTTTTTTCCCAGGATCCACACAGGTGGTTTCTGGTGTGCACCCTGACCTCGGACCTCCTGGGTGGCCTCCCCAACCCCCCCGGGCCCTTTAATGGCCATTTTTGATTTTATTTTTCTTTTTATTTTTTTAAAATTTTTATTTTTATATTTTTCCCAATTTTTTTGGGACAAATTGTTGGCTTCCGTGGTTCCTGTGGGCATACGCTGCATTGTGGCTGGGCACATGCAGGCTTGTCATGTATTAGGTTCAGATGCCTGGGTTTGAGTCACACACACCCCTCCTGCTTCCCGTTTCCATGGGCTTGCAAAGGGTGTGCCCAAGTGACATTGAAGTACATGGTGACATTGGACTCCCACTACATGTGTGGGTAGTCTAGTCAATACTGTGTATACATTCCTAGTGCATATTGCTGTTGTGTTGTACACTGCATGTTGCATTGATGTGTAACTCATCATCTGTGTCTGCCTCCCAATTTGCAGGTCCCTTCCTCATGTCTACACAAGGCCCTCTAGTCTGGAGATGGGGTCCTTGTTGGCAGCAGTGCACCTACAACTCTACATGGCACCAACACTGTTCAGTTGGAAGTGGTGGGAGTGCAGGCATATCCAGGTGGTGAGACAACTGATTTATTACATTACTGAAGTCATGTTTATGGTAGTACGTGCTCAAGTATGTTGTTTGTCCTGCATTACAGTGAGCATTTCAGGTGTAGGAAGTTTCAATTGGGGACACTGTACATCGCAACACTTGTCACGTTGTGGGGATTACTTTGTTTACCTGCACATAGCATGACATGGCACGGTGTGTTGTGTGGCGGTGCTGGGGATGGGTTGGGTGACATGGCACTGTCCTCTTGTTGCATTTAGCAAGTGGGTATTAATTTTGGCTGCTTGAATGTGTTCCTTCACAAAACTGCATTGGTGTTGTGTGTGGGTAGGGATGCACACATTGTAACACTTCCAGGTAAACAATCTCAGGCTGATATGCTTTTCACGGTTGAATCTCCAGACATTCAGGATCAGTGTCAGGCTGAGTCATCATTGATTGTCAGATGGAATGTGCCAGGCCAGTGTGCACTCCACAGGGGAGTGAATACTATGTGAAGTAATTAGCCACTAGCTGTGTACGGGCTGCCTCCCCTCGTGCCCTTTCCCCTCCCATGCGCAGCGGCTGTGCATGTGGTTGGGGATGTGGGGCCACCACCATGTCCACGGGCAGGCCCCGGCGTGTTGCAACGTTGTGCAGGACACATGCTGCCACTATGATCCTGCACACTACTGGGGGAGCGTATAACAGCTGCCCGCCAGAACGGTCAAGGGAGCGAAAGCGTGACTTTAGCACTCCGAATGTGCGCTCCACTATGCCCCGGGTTGTAATGTGGGCTGTGTTATATCTTACCTCGGGTGGCGTGGTGGGGTTCCGAATTGGCGTCATCATGTGGGGGCTGAGAGGGTAGGCACTGTCCCCTGTGGAGGTGGTGATTGGTATCATTGGTGGGGTTGTGACCTTGCTCAGTATCCAACATGCATGCATGTGCAGTGGCATACATACTCACCGAGAAGCCATGTATCGCCATGCCGCCCAGCATCTATGTCCCGGCATAGGGTGGACATTCGGTAAATGAAGCTGTCGTGGGTGGACCCGGGATAGTTGGCATATACTGAGGTGATGATTCCCTTGGCATTACATACTACCTGCACGTTGATGGAATGCCAGTGCTTGCGGTTCCTATAGATGTGCTCAGATGCCCTGGGGGGACGTAGAGCCACATGGGTGCAGTCGATGGCACCTAGCACTTTGGGGAATCGTGCCACTCCGTAAAAATCCAGGGCGGCAGCATGCCTTTCAGCAGGTGTTCTGGGCAGGTATATGTGCCTGCGGACTGATGGGCGTGCAGTGATGATGTCCAAGACCTGGTGTAGGCAGCGTGACTGGGTGGCCTGTGACACCCCACCCACTATGGCACTTGTCCGCTGAAATGATCCAGTGGCTAAGAAGTGCAGTACATTGAGGACCTTCTCCAGGGGGCTGAGTGCTTGAGAGCACAGGGTGGGTGATGTGAGGTCATCCTCCCACTCACTCACCAGGTCCAGTATTATGTGTGGTGGAAACCTGTACCTTCCATACACCTGGTCATCAGGCATCCCGAAAAGGCTGGTTCTGGGTGTGAATATTCTGGCCCTGACTCTCCTCCTCCTCCTCCTTTGGTAGCCCACTGCCACTGCTGCTAGGAACGGTATGTTCATCCTGGCATCTGGCTTGTTATTTGAAAAGTGCGCAAATTAATGCTTTGCGCGTGTTCTAGGCGAGCGTGTGACCCGCGCACCCCTGGAATCTAGTTCCCACTCCAATAGCGTGTGGAAATTCCCACGCAGCAGGCATACAGGTGCGCTGACGTACTTGCGTGTGTAAGTGCCCGCGCACCCCTGAAATACACGTACATAGGCCAATCGCGTGTACGCGCACTTTTGTCCAATTACACGCAATGAAATACACATACATAGGCCAATCACGCGATGACACTCTGACGTGCAGTATTTCCATGTGTGTTCCGTCATCACCTGCTGAGTGGGGAACGCCCGTGCGGGTCACGTCAGACGCGCTTACGCGCTGCGGGACTCTGGTCCAATAGAATCGCGTATGCGTGCTGACGCGCTTACGCGCTAAGGGCCTTTCCTCGGATTTCACGCTGACGTGCAGGATTTTCACGTGCCAAATCACTCCGTATCAAGCTGGCCACCCGAAAACACACGGAACACCACGCTCCTGCCCAGAAGGCCGAGTTACTGCCCCCCAGTGCCCCGAGCAGCCTCCCACGTGCTATCTGCTGCTGCCTGCCTGCCTGCCTGCCTGCTGCCACCGTGCCCTGCCATTTGGTGCCTGCACATCAGCCATCTGCAGGGGTCCAGTTGCTGTGTCCACCCCTGCTGGAACTGAAGACTCCCAACTGGGATTACATCGCTCCACAGCCCAGCCCCAGGACCCAGTTGCCCACCCACACCTGCCTCTGGCGTTGCCATGTGGGGCACTTCCACATCTGGCACCAGTGGCAACCCCAGGCCAGAGGGGCAGAGGGGCACCAGCTTCACTGCCACCGAAGTTGGTGTCCTGGTGGAGCATGTCCTGGGGCAGTATGATGCCCTCTTTGGATCGTCCCGCGCCAGCAAGGAAGGACGGGAGAGGATCTGGGCCGACTGTGTGGTTGCCATCAACGCGGAGGGGGTGGCAACCCGCAACGTCCAGAAGATCAAGAAGCGCTGGGAGGACTTGAGGTCCAGGACCCTTGTGAAGGCCCGGCGCCTCGTGGAGGGGGGCCGGGGCCGCATGAGTTCCATCCAGAAGAGGGTCCTGGAACGCGTACGCCCAGCGCTCCACGCCCAGGTCCTTGAGAGGGAGGCCCGCCTGGAGTTGAGCGGTATGTGTCCAAGCATTACTGTGTGAGACAGGGCATGTTGCGGTGTGCTGGTTCTATGATACTTGCCTGTATGTGTGCCATGGGCCATGTATGCATGTATGTGTGCAGGGACATCATGGTAATGCATGTGCGACCAGTGATGTGTGACCCACATGGTTGTTGCATGTGTTGAAATGCGGCATGGGGAGCCCTATGCAGATTTTGGACATGAGAGCATGCCAGTCTCTGTACCTGGACATGGATGGGGGTGAAGGATGGGTGCTGATGCCAGGTACATATATGGTAGCCATGTCTGTGTGCCTGACCTGCGTGTCTGTGACTTGTGCATGGCATGGATGCATGACACATGTGTGTGACAATGCACAGATTCAGTGACGCACCCAACTTACCCTTGTTTCGCCTGTGTTCGGTGTGTTTGGGGCCAGATGGATGTGACTGAGGTGAAGTGTGTGCATGTGATATGCATGAGCCATGATGCATGTGAGTTACATATCATTGAATGTTTCGAGAGTCCATTGGACATGCATGGAAATGTCCATTGCATGCACCATGCCTGTTACTGTGTGTGTTTTGCCTGGACTGACCCATGTGTTGTGGAGGGACATGATGGAAGTGTACTTTGACAGTGGTGCTCATCTGCTATTGCTTCCTGTCTAGGGGACCATTGTAGAGTAGCCTGATGCTTGTGTCCTTTGTCTCCCTCTACGCAGCGGCTAGTGAAGAAGAGAGCGGAGACGGCGCTGTGGAGCAAGGCGGCGGGGATGCCCCCACGGCTGCAGCGGAAGGGGTGGGTGAGCCCCCACAGGGGCCTGCTACGGCGGGAGACGGTGAGGAGCCATCCAGGTTGGTGGTTTGCACAGAGGAGGAGGAGGCCGACACTGGTGCACACATATGCCTGGTGGGAGCATCCCTGCTGGTGCAAGTGGTGCAGTCCAGGGCCAGGGGCAGGAGGCAGCACAGGTCACCGTGGAGGGGCCTGTGCATGTCACTGTCCCTGACCCTGTGAGTGCACCACCATGCACCAGCAGGGATGCCCCGTCCCAGGCCCGTCCGCAGGTAGAGGGGATGTCCATGTCACCTGACTCCCCTCCACCTGCGGACGTGGTAACCCCTGGCCGCGTGGAGAAGGTCCTGATTGGGGTCGCGATGCGCACGGCTGTGATTCGTGATGACGTGCGTGCTTCCCGGGAGGAGCACGCACGTCATCACGAAGTGCACCGTGCCGACGTGGCCCAATTGGGATCGGCCATGTTCGGGGGTTTCCTGCATGTGTTGGCCAATCTGACGGCCCTCTCCTCCTCTGTGCAGGCTATCCACCGGTCGTTCTCCTTGCCGTCTTCCGGCCCAGATGCCACCAGGGCCCCCTGTGGACCTGCCCCGACCAATGCAGCCAGCTCGGTGGGGATCCCATCCCTCCACAGTTGGGAGTCGGAGGTCCAGCAGGGGTGGACAACACAGCAAGTGGACCCCAGCAGATGGAAGATGTGACGCCATCATCGGGCAGGGCACGTGCACGACGGCGTCGGTGGTTTCCATCAGCCTGGATGCCGTTGTGCTGACAGAGGCAGTGGCGTCGGAGGCAGCAGCGGGCTCGACGTGGGAGGCATCATGGCTCGGGGCCATCAAGATCAGAGGGGCAGGCATCGGCCGGAGGGCAGGGCAACCCTGGGATGGTGGTGTGTTCCGTGTGGGAGGAGTTTGGCCAGCGGATAGGTGCGGAGCGGCAGCGGGCGGAAGAGGAGCGGCTCGCCATGGTCAGGGCGGAGTTCTCCATGCGTCGGGCATTGAGGCGGGCTGAGTGCCTCGAGGAAGCTCGCAGGGAGTTTGAGGTGGACATGGGGTTGTCCCTGCGAGACCTCGGGGCCAGGACAGAGTCCCGCCTCCAGGACATCGACATGGAGTTCGATGATGCCCTGGCCAGCAACATCACCAAGTGAGCCGCTGCCTTTGTATATAGTTATTTAGTTAGTTAGTGCTAGGTTTCCTTTTTTTATTTTTATTATTTTGGACCGCTCGGACAATGGCCACTTTTTTGTACATATATTTTTCATTAGTTAGTGGTAGGTTTCATTTTTGGTGTTGGGCTCATGGACCCTGGAACATTCCTGTATATAGTTTGTTTTTTTGGGAGATACATTTTTTTAATTTGTTATTGTTTTCACCATGACGTAATGGTTTTTCATTAATTTCCTATGACATGATATATTTTATTCCTTTGTTTTTTTGTTTATCACTTTTGTTCTCGGACATGGACCATTTATTTACTTAGCCACATCGTTGTATGTTTGAAAAGGTCACTTATTTTTGGTATTTAATACATTTTTTATATTTTCTTACACTTGTGTTATTTTCTCATTGGTTTGTTACATGTCATGATATGGGTTTTGACATTCACTTGCACCCATTGTGTATGTGTGTGTGACGGACATGTGTTCTTTTGCATACTTGGCATTGGGGTTGTGTCATGTGATTGCATTCCCTATGTGGGTGGATGCAATCCTTGCCTGGGTGTTTGTGCTGGGTATGCTGGCCATTACTGCCATGATTGTGTATCGTCAGGACCTGGGGCCAGGGGGACATGTGTGGGGGCCTGCTGGCAGGTTCCCCACAGTGCTGGGGGGTGGGGGTGGTGGGAGACATGAGTGGGGGCCTGGTGGAGGGTGCCCCTGGTGGCGGGGGGGTGGGGGTTATAGGGGACATGAGTGGGGGCCTGGTGGAGGGTGCCCCTGGTGGCGGGGGGGTGGGGGTGATAGGGGACATGAGTGGGGGTCTGGTGGAGGGTGCCCCTGGTGGCGGGGGGGTGGGGGTGATAGGGGACATGAGTGGGGGCCTGGTGGAGGGTGCCCCTGGTGACTGGGGGGGTGGGGGTGATAGGGGACATGAGTGGGGGCCTGGTGAAGGGTGCCCCTGGTGGCGGGGGGGTGGGGGTGATAGGGGACATGAGTGGGAGCCTGGTGGAGGCTGCCCCTGCACTGCTGGGGGGTGGGGGTGATAGGGGACATGAGTGGGGGCCTGGTGGAGGCTGCCCCTGGTGGCGGGGGGGTGGGGGTGGTGGGAGACATGGGTGGGGGCCTGGTGGAGGCTGCCCCTGCACTGCTGGGGGGTGGGGGTGATAGGGGACATGAGTGGGGGGCTGGTGGAGGCTGCCCCTGGTGGCGGGGGGGTGGGGGTGGTGGGAGACATGGGTGGGGGCCTGGTGGAGGCTGCCCCTGCACTGCTGGGGGGTAGGGGTGATAGGGGACATGAGTGGGGGCCTGGTGGAGGGTGCCCCTGGATGGTGGGGGGGTGGGGGTGGTGGGAGGCATGAGTGGGGGCCTGGTGGAGGGTGCCCCTGGATGGTGGGGGGTGGGGGTGGTGGGAGACATGAGTGGGGGCCTGGTGGAGGGAGTCCCTGGTGGCGGGGGGGGTGGGGGTGGTGGGAGGCATGGGTGGGGGCCTGGTGGAGGCTGCCCCTGGTGGCGGGGGGGTGGGGGTGGTGGGAGGCATGGGTGGGGGCCTGGTGGAGGCTGCCCCTGGTGGCGGGAGGGTGGGGGTGGTGGGAGACATGGGTGGGGGCCTGGTGGAGGCTGCCCCTGCACTGCTGGGGGGTGGTGGTGGTGGGTGACATGAGTGGGGGCCTGGTGGAGGCTGCCCCTGGTGGCGGGGGGGTGGGGGTGGTGGGAGACATGGGTGGGGGCCTGGTGGAGGCTGCCCCTGCACTGCTGGGGGGTGGGGGTGGTGGGTGACATGAGTGGGGGCCTGGTGGAGGCTGCCCCTGGTGGCGGGGGGGTGGGGGTGGTGGGAGGCATGAGTGGGGGCCTGGTGGAGGCTGCCCCTGGTGGCGGGAGGGTGGGGGTGGTGGGAGACATGGGTGGGGGCCTGGTGGAGGCTGCCCCTGCACTGCTGGGGGTGGGGGTGGTGGGTGACATGAGTGGGGGCCTGGTGGAGGCTGCCCCTGGTGGCGGGGGGGTGGGGGTGGTGGGAGGCATGAGTGGGGGCCTGGTGGAGGGTGCCCCTGGATGGTGGGGGGTGGGGGTGGTGGGAGACATGAGTGGGGGCCTGGTGGAGGGTGCCCCTGGTGGCGGGAGGGTGGGGGTGGTGGGAGACATGGGTGGGGGCCTGGTGGAGGCTGCCCCTGCACTGCTGGGGGGTGGGGGTGGTGGGTGACATGAGTGGGGGCCTGGTGGAGGCTGCCCCTGGTGGCGGGGGGGTGGGGGTGGTGGGAGGCATGGGTGGGGGCCTGGTGGAGGCTGCCCCTGCACTGCTGGGGGGTGGGGGTGGTGGGTGACATGAGTGGGGGCCTGGTGGAGGCTGCCCCTGGTGGCGGGGGGGTGGGGGTGGTGGGAGGCATGAGTGGGGGCCTGGTGAAGGGTGCCCCTGGATGGTGGGGGGTGGGGGTGGTGGGAGACATGAGTGGGGGCCTGGTGGAGGGTGCCCCTGGTGGCGGGGGGGTGGGGGTGGTGGGAGGCATGGGTGGGGGCCTGGTGGAGGCTGCCCCTGCACTGCTGGGGGGTGGGGGTGGTGGGTGACATGAGTGGGGGCCTGGTGGAGGCTGCCCCTGGTGGCGGGGGGGTGGGGGTGGTGGGAGGCATGAGTGGGGGCCTGGTGGAGGGTGCCCCTGGATGGTGGGGGTTGGGGGTGGTGGGAGACATGAGTGGGGGCCTGGTGGAGGGTGCCCCTGGTGGCGGGGGGTTGGGGGTGGTGGGAGACATGGGTGGGGGCCTGGTGGAGGCTGCCCCTGCACTGCTGGGGGGTGGGGGTGATAGGGGACATGAGTGGGGGCCTGGTGGAGGGTGCCCCTGGATGGTGGGGGGGTGGGGGTGGTGGGAGGCATGAGTGGGGGCCTGGTGGAGGGTGCCCCTGGATGGTGGGGGTTGGGGGTGGTGGGAGACATGAGTGGGGGCCTGGTGGAGGGTGCCCCTGGTGGCGGGGGGGTGGGGGTGGTGGGAGACATGGGTGGGGGCCTGGTGGAGGCTGCCCCTGCACTGCTGGGGGGTGGGGGTGATAGGGGACATGAGTGGGGGCCTGGTGGAGGGTGCCCCTGGATGGTGGGGGGGTGGGGGTGGTGGGAGGCATGAGTGGGGGCCTGGTGGAGGGTGCCCCTGGATGGTGGGGGTTGGGGGTGGTGGGAGACATGAGTGGTGGCCTGGTGGAGGGTGCCCCTGGTGGCGGGGGCGTGGGGGTGGTGGGAGACATGGGTGGGGGCCTGGTGGAGGCTGCCCCTGCACTGCTGGGGGGTGGGGGTGATAGGGGACATGAGTGGGGGCCTGGTGGAGGGTGCCCCTGGATGGTGGGGGGGGGGGTGGGGGTGGTGGGAGGCATGAGTGGGGGCCTGGTGGAGGGTGCCCCTGGATGGTGGGGGGTGGGGGTGGTGGGAGACATGATTGGGGGCCTGGTGGAGGGTGCCCCTGGTGGCGGGGGGGTGGGGGTGGTGGGAGGCATGGGTGGGGGCCTGGTGGAGGCTGCCCCTGGTGGCGGGGGGGTGGGGGTGGTGGGAGGCATGGGTGGGGGCCTGGTGGAGGCTGCCCCTGGTGGCGGGAGGGTGGGGGTGGTGGGAGACATGGGTGGGGGCCTGGTGGAGGCTGCCCCTGCACTGCTGGGGGGTGGGGGTGGTGGGTGACATGAGTGGGGGCCTGGTGGAGGCTGCCCCTGGTGGCGGGGGGGTGGGGGTGGTGGGAGGCATGAGTGGGGGCCTGGTGGAGGGTGCCCCTGGATGGTGGGGGGTGGGGGTGGTGGGAGACATGAGTGGGGGCCTGGTGGAGGGTGCCCCTGGTGGCGGGGGGGTGGGGGTGGTGGGAGGCATGGGTGGGGGCCTGGTGGAGGCTGCCCCTGGTGGCGGGGGGGTGGGGGTGGTGGGAGGCATGGGTGGGGGCCTGGTGGAGGCTGCCCCTGGTGGCGGGAGGGTGGGGGTGGTGGGAGACATGGGTGGGGGCCTGGTGGAGGCTGCCCCTGCACTGCTGGGGGGTGGGGGTGGTGGGTGACATGAGTGGGGGCCTGGTGGAGGCTGCCCCTGGTGGCGGGGGGGTGGGGGTGGTGGGAGGCATGAGTGGGGGCCTGGTGGAGGGTGCCCCTGGATGGTGGGGGGTGGGGGTGGTGGGAGACATGAGTGGGGGCCTGGTGGAGGGTGCCCCTGGTGGCGGGGGGGTGGGGGTGGTGGGAGGCATGGGTGGGGGCCTGGTGGAGGCTGCCCCTGGTGGCGGGGGGGTGGGGGTGGTGGGAGGCATGGGTGGGGGCCTGGTGGAGGCTGCCCCTGGTGGCGGGAGGGTGGGGGTGGTGGGAGACATGGGTGGGGGCCTGGTGGAGGCTGCCCCTGCACTGCTGGGGGGTGGGGGTGGTGGGTGACATGAGTGGGGGCCTGGTGGAGGCTGCCCCTGGTGGCGGGGGGGTGGGGGTGGTGGGAGGCATGGGTGGGGGCCTGGTGGAGGGTGCCCCTGGTGACTGGGGGGGTGGGGGTGGTGGGAGACATGAGCAGGTGTGCAGGGTAGTCCCCTGTTTTGTGGGCTGCCTGCAGGGGCCGTCGAGGGTGACAGGACCCACCCAGCCTAATCGCGTGTGTAACTTCGCACGCACCCCTGTAATACACGTACCAAGCCAAATCGCGTGTGATAATTCCCGCGCACCCCTGAAATACACGCGGCCAGGCTATTCGCGTGTGGAAATTCCTGCGCACCCCTGAAATACACGTACCCTGCTGTAATCGCGTGTGGGACTTCCCGCGCACCCCTGTAATACACGCGCCCAGCCTATTCGCGTGTGGAAATTCCAGCGCACCCCTGAAATACACGCGCCCAGGCTATTCGCGTGTGGAACTTCCCGCGCACCCCTGAAAACACGTACCCTGCTGGAATCGCGTGTGGAAATTCCCGCGCACCCCTGAAATACACACGCCCAGGCTATTCGCGTGTGGAACTTCCCGCGCACCCCTGAAATACACGTACCCTGCTGTAATCGCGTGTGGAACTTCCTGCGCACCCCTGAAATACACGCGGCCAGGCTATTCGCGTGTGGAAATTCCCGCGCACCCCTGAAATACACGTACCCTGCTGTAATCGCGTGTGGAACTTCCCGCGCACCCCTGAAATACACGCGGCCAGGCTATTCGCGTGTGGAACTTCCCGCGCACCCCTGAAATACACGCGCCCAGGCTATTCGCGTGTGGAACTTCCCGCGCACCCCTGAAAACACGTACCCTGCTGGAATCGCGTGTGGAAATTCCCGCGCACCCCTGAAATACACGCGCCCAGGCTATTCGCGTGTGGAACTTCCCACGCACCCCTGAAATACACGTACCCTGCTGTAATCGCGTGTGGAACTTCCCACGCACCCCTGAAATACACCTACCCTGATGGAATCGCGTGTGGACCTTCCCGCGCACCCCTGAAATCCACGTACCCGGCCAAATCGCGTGTGAGACTTCCCGCACACACGTATTTTTTGTCAGCGTGTCCGTGTTTGTGGGTACCCCTTTGCACCTCATTTGTCCTGGAGGGCCACAGTATAGGACATTCATCATGGCAGTATATGGGTGCTATTTGTTGGCGCACCTTTTGGCGCACATTTCTTACAGCCGCTGAGACGCTACCGCCTGCTTTCTTGTGGCGGTCGTGTTTGTGCCTGTGCGCTGGTTTGAGCGTGCGCTTTTTTGACCTATTCTATTCCATGAATACGTGTTGTAGGCGAGCGTGTGGGCGTTCTGCGCACTTTTACCCTGTGCTTCCCCCGTGACGCCCACATTTTGGCAAGTTGTTCCCCATTCCGAGTGTTACGCCCCGTGTTCCGCCTACTTTTGTTGCGTGCGCCGCGCTATGTGCGATTTTCGCTGTGGACTGTGCGATTTTCGCTGTGACCTGGCGCATGCCGTTAGATGGCCTGTGCGCCAACGTGCGCCGCGCACTTTCTTATCGCACGTCCGATGGTTTTCTCGCGCACGGCCTTCCATGAATCGATGTGCGCTGCTTTTCGTGCAATTTTCGCTATTCCACTGCGATTTTCGCTATTCCACTGCGATTCGCACGTTTTTGCCCACTTGCGCCGTGCTAATTATTCCATGAATCGGCCTGTAAGTCTTTGAAGAAGACAAGTGTGAGGGAATGCCCACTGTCTATGTGGATGGATGCTCTTACCATGTTGACAACGACGGGGAGAAAGAACTGGTGGCTGGCGTAGGGAATGCATGGGTGAAGGAGTTCCCAGAACCCTCCGCTGGATACAAAATTGGTCCCCGAAGTAGTCAGGTGGCAGAATTGATGGCTGTGCATCAGGCCATCCTCACTGCTGTCCAGCATCAACTCCACGAACTGGTCATAATCACAGATTCGGATTATGTACGGAACGGGTTTGTGGAGCACCTAGTTAACTGGAAAACCAGAGGCATGTTATGTGCTAATAACAAACCCTTGAAACATGGGAAGTTAATTCAAAACATTGATGATCTGGTCACATCGAATGGGATGACCATCTACTGGAAAAAGATCAAGAGTCATTCCAAAGTAGAGGGACCAGACAAAACTGGAAATGACTTAGCTGATCAGCTGGCCAAAACCGGGGCCATCCAAGGGGATCTAATAGAAATAGAGTCCCTGTTGGGGGAAATCCAGGTCACTGCTATCACTAGGTCCCAGACAAATGCTCACAATGATCTTTCAACTGCACAATGGAGTAAGGAGACCCCTGATGCTGATTTAATTACAGCTCAGAAGGGGGATCCAATTATTGGTAAGTTTTACCAACACCTTGAGGACCCTGAGAACTTTCCCCTGACGGGTACCGATTACATTGGGAAAGTGGACCTAAGAGTGTTGATGAAATGTCCAAAAATGTTCCGAATCCAAGACGGTTTGTTGGTAAGGAAATCCCAAGCTGGCCATGATCAGTGGGTGGTTCCTACCTCATTCCGAAGCCTGATGTTAAGTCACGCCTATGATGCAGCCACCGCCGGTCATAGGGGGTTTCACACAACACTGGAAATCTTAAAAGAGGTTGCATACTGGCCACACATGGGGCAGGACCTCGACCAACTTGAAGGGGTGTCTTGTGTGTGCACAATTTCAGCCATCAACCCTCACACACCGTGCGCCTCTCCAAAAGAGGGGGATGACACTGCCATGGTCAGATTTGCAAATCGACTTTGTAGGCCCTGTGATTCGCTCGTCTAGAGGAAACAAGTACATGTTGACCGTTACATGCTTGTTTACCAAGTGGGTGGAATGTCTCCTGGCCCCAAATTGCAAGGCAGAAACAGCAGCTGCCCTGATGATTAACCACATCTTTTCCCGTTTTGGTCTACCTCAAAGGATTGAGTCAGACAGGGGTAGCCACTTCACCAGTGAAGTAATGACAAAGATGTGGGAGATACTTGGGGTCAAAAGGAAGTTACATATTGCTTACAGGCCAGCTTCTTCTGGAGCAGTGGAGAGATACAACCGAACCATTGTGAGCATATTAAAAAAGTTTGTGGCAGATTCTGGGCCAAGTTGGGATATCCGATTACCTCTGGTCCTAATGGCCATCAGATCTACTCCTTCATCTGCAACTAAAATGTCACCATTTGAGTTGATGACTGGACGCAAGATGGTGCTTCCCCAGCATTTGCTCTACAGAACCCAAGAGCAAACGTTGATAAATGCCTCCACAACTCATGAGTATGTGGAGAATTTAAGGAAACACCTTCAGCATGCTTTTGCCTATGCTCAGCGGAATCTAGAAAGATCAGCCGAGAGCATGAAGACCCACTATGATTTAAAAACTACCCGAAAGGAATATAAGGTGGGTGATCGGGTCTATCTATACAATTTCCAAAGGAACCAGGCCAAACAGCGAAAATTCTTGCCTACATGGAAGGGACCGTTTGAAATTATAGACAAGATCTCCCCTGTTGCCTATAAGATCTGCATCCCCAAAGGCAGTCTGGCGGAAGGGGAAGACAAGTGGGTACATATAAATCAGCTAAAGTGTTGCCATCCCAGGCACACTCTGCAACAACTGGAGGAATCCACTGGAATCCCAGAGGGGGCCGCTCCAGAGTAATTCAGTTCCAACCCTAAAATATTCCACATATAGCATATAAAATTCTGTGATCCTTATATATATATATATGTTCTTGTCTCCTAATTAAAAAAAAGAAAATGTATGTGTTCATATCTTCTGATTCATAAAATGTATATGTTCGCCACACCATTAATAGTGGTGAAGAAATGTCTACGAATAGGTATTGCCGCTTTGCTTTATCATCCTAGGAGAGATGAAACCATGGAGACTGACCAAGGAGGACGACCAGGGACCGGGAGCAGAGACCCGAGGGGTACCGCCCAATCCTCCCATCAGGACCAGCAAGGAGAACTGATTGATCGACTGGAGGGAGAAAAAGATGCTGAACTGTGCCATCCATGGAATTGGAAGAAGAGGAGGCGAACATCCCAGATCTTGCGAGTTCCATCAGCGAAAGGACAGAATGGCAATCGCAAGAGGGGGGCTTATGGGATGTTTTTACCCATGCATCCAAGCCCTACCATAAAACTGTGCAGTACTGGCATGGAAAACATCATGATGGCCAGGACTCCCCAGAGAGTGCACAGGGAAACCATGAAGAAAAGGCTGCCACCCATTTTTGCCTATGTTGTGAGCACAGGAGGGCACTGCCTAAAACCACCATTGGGCTACACACACAGTAGCCTGAAACCATTGGGAATGGCAATCCTGATTGCCAAAAAGCAACTCAGAACTGTGGGGAATTAATTTTCTTAATCCCAAAAATGGTTGCATTACCAGTACTCACCACTATCAGAAAGCCGGCGTTTTAAAACCACCAGACTTTTGTGTACACTGAACAAAGGAAACAAAACCAGACCAAGGAAAGACTTGCTAACAGGTGGATACAATGTAAAACTATATTCTGAAATGACTTGAATAAAGTAATTGTTTAATGTATAGGTAAAAATTGTCAGTTTGATTTGAATGTAGAAAACTGGGAACAAAAAGTGACATTTAGCTGACACCTGGCTTAATGAAACTGAATTCTGCCTGACAACTACCCCCGACAGGAGTTGAAACTGGATCAACAGCCACTCTTCCCAGGCCTAGCTGCATCCTGCTGCCCCTTGCCAAAAGGAGTTGACACCTCTCTGATTAGATTAGGGGTGGAGCACCTGGGAACTGGAAGGGACCGAACAATGCAACTTCCTTGACTCAGGCAAATGTTATATTAGGGGCGTCGTAAAATAGCTTCCTCTTGGGAGAAACTGGGGGGCAGCTGTGCCTCTGTGAACAAGCTGGCTTGGGGGAAGTGGATAAACCAGTTATTCCACCATGTGATGTGGGAAGCCACACCCCTTTTTGACCAGGGCATAATTTTAAAAAAGATGGATAATTCATAGTACGGACTTGTCAGAATTATATAAGTAATACCATTATTCATGTGAATTTTCAGTGCACATTTTAAGAGGCGTTAGGACCCTGTGGTGTATTCTGGGGGGTTGCTAGCGGAAAATAGGGTCTTACTCCAAATGTCTGCATGTTAAAAATTTGACACTTCATCATTTAATGTCCATACACCTTGCGCACATGTGTGTAATTTTGGGTAAATGTCCGATATTGCAAAACCAGTTAAAAAGCACAAAATGTTGTCATTTTTGAATGCAAACCCCCGGGAAGATCAGAGGCGGACAAGCATGGACCATAAGGAATATCTAATGTGTACATGCAATTTCAACAAATTGTGTATCTGGGAAAGATGTATTTGAATCAAATATAGATTTGTGGGCAAACTGACCAGGGGAGGATCCTCTGACCCATAAACAGACCTCATCATGATGACAATCCATTTCCTTCCCCCAATCATGGGAGAGGGGAGAATTGGGCCAATGACAAGTAAAGAGGGGCAGGCTTAGCTAGGCCCAGGCACACACCCATTTTCAAAACACATAAAAAGAGACTGCTGGGACAGGTAGAGACATTCAATTCCATTTGCTGTGGAGCATTCTGACCGACGACTTCACATCCAGAGATCCAGACTTCAAATCCATCAATCTCCAGAACCTGTAGCAGAAATTAACTCCAGAATTTGTAGCAGAGAGGCCTGAATCCACTAGCTGAATCCTCTTCAGCAGGCCTCAAAACTAACCAAACTATTCAACAGCCGGGCGAGCTGTTTGAAGTTTTGCTGAGAATTTTTGCAAGACCCTGTAGCAGTTCCCAGAAAGCAGTGTTACATCCAGAATCCAGAGAGGCTAGACCAGCAGAGCAGAGCTGACCCAGATCGCTGTGAGCAGAACCAGTGCCTGATTGACCTGCCGAGCAGACAGAACCGCAGCCGGACGTGTTGTCCAGATCCGTGACGAGGCCTAGTTCAAATTTATATTGTGAGTACCTAGCAGAACTGTGCAGAATCAATCTCTTAGTTAAAATAATCTAATCCAAACTATTTTAACCTAAGTAGAACTGCCTCCTAGAAATCGTGTCATCTGTCATTTTTAAAGCTGCACAACGGTTACCTGTCAATTCTGCAGCTGCAAGCTGTCACCTGTCATTTTGAGTTTACTTTAAATCCGAAAAACTACCTTTATTTAATCGTCCGTATCTCTGGAACCATTTGGGCTAGGAACGAAATTTAACTTTCATCTGAAACTTTTCCCGTAATCGCGAGACACGCACTGGCGAAATTTACTGCGATTTGCGATTTGGCCCGATTTCTTCATCTGTATAAATCAGCAGCTTTTTGCTTCTCTTTGCTAAAATTCGTTTGCAATCTGCTAATCATTCATAGAGTATTGTTAAAGTGAGCCTGAGCTAATATAAAGTAGCCATCACCTACCCTCAACGTCTAGAGGGAATTAAAAGCAATTTTAGCACCTTTTCACTTCCTTGCAAACCACATTAAAGTAATTCGCCAGTGTTTAAAACTCATCCCTGTTTTCCCTAAGCTTGCGGGGAGAACTGGAAGTGTGTATTGCATTATAAAGTGTGATTTACTGGGATTCTTGAAGACTGTGTGCCCTCCTTCCATTTCTGGTATTGCATAGGGGGGGAGTGAATTGTCAAAAGAAAAAGTGATCATTTTGCCTTTTTCTAAAATCATAACACGTTATTTCTGTACTGCATTTTGTTCCACCTTGCGTTTCCTTGAACCATATAAAGCATTCTTTCCCACCTTGTTCTTCTGTTCCTATTCATAGTTACCTCTTGCTGATTACTGCTCATATTCACAAGTGTAATATCCATTATCAATTTATTTATAGAAGTGTGATATATATATTGTTTACATTTTCAAATAAACCTTTTAATTTGCAAAACGCAAAACAAACCTACTTCTTGGCTCAGTGGGGTCAGGGGGATTCTAAGAGGGGGGTGTTATACAAGGGTTGTCATCCAGAGTACTGAACTGGATATAAAAATACATCAATAAGGGTTTTCCTCAGCATCCCAGACTAGGCATTGACTTAGCTGTAGTGTTGATTGAATATTGCTTACAGCTCCCACCCAGGGTGAGAGAGGTCCCCATCCCCTCCAGACAGGGATCAGACTACTGATCCTGTCACGCAGTGCCAAATCATCGACACCACCTTTGCTTGTGGATCTAGTGGGAGCATTGGGAACCCCCAAAGATTTCTATCTTTTCAGGGGGTTACCTACCACCAATTCATAATGAGCTCTACCACTGCTCACCTTCTTGCTTGTTCGACGTGTGAAAGGCCTCTGCGACTATCATGTTCTGTTCACCACTTTTTGACCCTCTCACTGCAGTCTGGTTGTATTGTCACCATGGGAAGAGCAAAGGTGTCTCTCGGGACATAACAGCATAATCTCCAGCTACTGCTCCTTGTTGCTCTCAACCCCAATCGCTCACTTACCGGTACGCCCCTTAGATCACATGTGACAAGTGTGGCTTCGGAAACTGGTGGAAACAGCAGCCATCTTCCTCACCACCAAGCTCTGCCCCTTTTTGTTCACAATACATTTATAAAGAAGCACACCCGCTGGTCTCCAATCCCAAAAGGGAGACCCTGGAATTACCAGAAAAAGAGATAAAAAAAAGGATGAATCGGATTATTTGGGAGCATTCCAAGGTTCCTAACACTAGAAGTATTCAGAAGTCCATTAGTGGAGAATGGTAGGGCCCCAGAGAGGATTGTGCTGCCCATGTCCTTGTCGCACAGGTATTCTGGAAAATGCATTGAACCAAAGTCTACAAATAGGTCACAGTAGGCTCCCGAATTCACCCGGGAAGCAGTCCATGGTGGCAGAGGACATGGTTCCCAGAGATTCATCTGCCCAAAGAATAGGCTCTGCTCTGAAAAGGGGCTGCCCAGATTCTAAACTGACACTGCATATATAATTGTTATGTGGCTCATGACATGCAAAAAAAACCTCCATGCAATCAATAACAATACTAGTGTACAGGCCTGTGTACAAGGGCCAAAGTGCAGGTTTTCATTGACACATTATGACCAGTATATATCCTAAGCCAACAGCTCCCTCTAGCGTTGACAACAGGCAAAGCTACTGCATCGGACACACATACAGGGACAAACATACATCTGGCCTTTTATTATATTGTTAGATGAATAAAGAAAAGGTTTATAGCCACAAGCTGTATCATGTAAAACAGCCACCACAGGGGGGCGTGGCCTGGAGCGCCAACGATGTGGCTGCTCCTCTGAGGCCCGCCGTGCGAAGCCCGCCGCTTCTGGGCCCCTAATGCGGCCCCGCGCCTCGATACCGGAGCCCAGCTGATCCCAAGGACATCGGAGGACCTGGGGCCCATGCAGGCCGAAGCGGGGATCGTGACGCCGGACGGGGACGAAGTTATCCACCCCGGATCCCCGAGCCGTCCTCAGCGACGACTCCCCAAGATGGCGGCCGTGCTCGTCTCTCGGCCCGGGAGGGCGGGGAGAGCTTCCTGAGGCCGCATCCGGACGCGGCTTAGCTCTTCGGGCGCCCGGGGCGCGGCGGAGCGACATCGGCCCCCCCGGACTTCTCCTCCGGTGGCCTCCCCTTGCGCAGCTCCGCCGCCCGCACCACCGCTCCAGGCCTGCACACGACAACCTGACGAAGAACGGCACGGACGGTGCCCATCAGGTAGGGGTTGCTGGGGGTGTGGATCCGGGTGGGGGGCTGGTCCCCCGCCCCTCCGAGGCCGCACAGGAGGGGCCCTCCGGACGTGCCATCTCCACCCCCCCCTCCCCAGCGGGCTCCTGCCTCCACTTCTCGCTGCCCAAGACCCAGAGATCCAGACCCCCTACGCCGCACTCCTGGGGCCTCCGCTCGGGCCAGGGACCTGGGGGTCCCCTCCTACTACCATACCCTCCAGGGGATCCAAGCCTGGGTCCACGGAGGAGGGGGGGTCCTAGCCAGGCCACGCTGAGGGACCCACAGCTGCAGGCCCCGAGGAAGGCCTGACCAACGCCGCCCACCTGGAGCCCCGGGCCTAGCCGCACTTTCAGCCCGGGCTACCCCTGACTCCGGAGGGGTAGCCCCCTTTAGCTCCAGAAGCGACCCGACTGCATATTTCCTGGGGCGCCCCGGCCCACTGCATTACCCGCTCTGTTCTCTCTGGCCCAGTCCCGAGTGGGCACACGTTAATCTATCTGCCCACCGGAACCTTCGCCCCACACATCTGCCTACCATCAAGATTTGGAGAGCTTACCCCCTTGTCTGAAGCTACTGTGCACCGTCCAAGCTTGGAACCAGCATTCCCCCCCCCGCAATCAAGAGCCTTGACACCCATCCACAGGGTGGACCTTCCAAACCATCTCCCCACCCACGATCTCGCCAACATGTCGAGACAGTCGAAGGCTATTAAAAACGTGGATATTGCTACCATGCTCACCGCTCCTGACAAGGGAAAGAAACCGGACTCAGTTGCCCCCACCCCAATGATCTCCCAGGAGGAGGGTGACACCCCAGCTACCAGAGGTGACCTACTGGCGTTTATGGCAGACATCAAAGCCGAATTTCGGTCCTGCATGTCGGAACTCACCTCCAAATTGGAACAAACGGACCACAGGGTGACCGAAGTGGAGCAGAGACTGAGTGAGATCGAGGATCGCTCCCAAGATCAAACGGCTGCCATGGGGGATATTCAGCAAACAGTAAGAGCCCTCCAAGACAGGTGCGAAATCCTCGAATACAAACAAGAGGACCTGGAAAACAGAGCTCGTCGGAATAACCTCCGAATCCGGGGAGTTCCGTCCTCAGTCCCCGATCAAAATCTTGCAGGCTACATAGGAGACCTCTTCCAAACCCTCCTCCCACAACTAGATAAATCCCAACTGCTGCTGGATCGGACTCACAGACTGCGTCCGCGTCGGGGAGTAGACTCCGACCAGTCCCTGGATGTCATCACGAGAGTTCACTATTTCTCCACAAAAGAAGCTATCTCCGCTATCAGTCGGTCCGGAGATGAACTCTCTTTTCAAGGTCACCCTCTTCAGATTTATCAGGATCTCTCCCTCTCAACCCTTCAGAAAAGAAGGGTTCTTCGACCCTTAACCCTCTTCCTCCAGGAGCGTAAAGTCAAATACAGATGGCTCTTCCCCACAGCATTGCAGTTTTCTTATAATGGCTCCCTCCGGAGAATATCCCACTTAGAAGATGCCGCTAAAATCATGCAGACATCCTCCTCCCCAGAAGGAACTACCTCCCCAGACTTGGAAGCCTCGGGGAGTCCTACGTCAGCCCTCCCTCCCCAACCCGGGCGCCCTCCATGGTCCAAGACCTCCCGAAGCAGGAGAAGATAGCCCGAGTCCGGGCGGCCCTGGGTGCCCTCCGCTCCTCCGGCGTCCCGGACGCCCAACGCCCTCCCAGCTAAATTCAGAAACAATAACTCCGGCCCAACAATCTTACGCCCGCCCAGCGCGGCGGGCTTCCTTCACGGCCTATGCCCCCCTCCAAGGTCCGCTCCATCTTAGAGTCCTTGGATGCAAACGTTACTTTACCAGATACGATCGGCCCTGTTGGCCTGGGGTGGGGTTACACCCACAATGTTTCCCACCCCGTTAGTTGAAAAGTTGGCCTCCCGTTGGGGGCCCCGGTTAAAACTGCAAGTGCGGTACAGATCACCTCTACACCCTCTACACGATGGCAGCTAATGTACAACCTGGAGTCCCCCCCCCATCCCCCAGGCGGGGAACCTCTGGCTCCCCGATCCCGGAACACCAGACGCTGAGATGCCTCTCCTGGAATGTTAACGGACTCAACTCTCCCCCTAAGCGCAAATCGATTCTCCAGAAGCTACAAGATGAGGAGGCCGGTGTGGTGTTCCTTCAAGAGACTCATCTCCTCCCGGCAGACTTTGGCCGGCTCCGATCTAGCTTGTATCCACGCCAGTTCTTCGCCTCGGGGAACTCAAAAAAGGGGGGCACAGCAATTATGTTTCGGAAAGACCTCCGCCCCCAGATCTTGGATTCCATGATGTGCCCGGAGGGCCGCTTCGTGGCCATCAAGTGCCTCCTGCTGGGGGACCTCTACACCTTGGTATCGACATATGCACCCAACTCGGGACAGGCAACTTTCTATGATTCCCTGGGCTCCTCCCTCTCAACCTTTGCGGAAGGCCAGACAATAATCGGAGGGGACTTTAACGGGGTTCCAGACCCCACTAAAGACAAATCCAACCCCCCTGCTCTTGGCGAGTTCGGTCAGGCCCTCAGTCTGCTGCGGCTCTTCAGAACCCTGGAGGTGGTGGATACATGGCGGGTGCTTCACCCTACCGAGAAAGACTACTCTTTCTTCTCGGGCGTTCACCGAACTTTTTCCAGAATTGACCTCATTTTAGCCTCCCCCCAAACTCTCGCCTTCGCTGATGAAGTGTCTATAGGCCAGCGAATTCTATCAGACCATGCTCCGATAATAATGGAACTAAACATTCAGAACACCCACGCTAAGGCGACACGCAGATGGGCGCTCTATGACCCAATCCTCAACGATATGTCAATTAGAGACAATATAGCCACCACCATCAAGAACTTCTTTGAGGAGAACTCAGCCGCGGACACTTCCCTAGCCAATAACTGGGACGCAATGAAAGCTGTAGTTAGGGGATCCCTGATAGCCCAAGGCGTAGCATACCATCGAAACCGGAAACAAGTCCGCCTATCCCTGGAGGAGGACTTGCGAGCAGCTGAGGAAGCCCAGAAAAAGAGTGGCTGGTCTCCTAGAACACAGAGAGCGCTCCGCTCGGCCAGGAAGAAACTGGAGGCCCACTATGCAGAACACACTGCGCAACTCTTGGCGAAGACCAAACAATTTTACTATGCCAAAAGCAACAAGGCCAACAAGTTGCTGGTGGCCAAGCTAGCTAAAACGAGACGGACCAACACAATTATAGGGCTCCGAGACCCACAGGGGGTGATACACCACTCCGAACAGACGAAACTACAACTAGCTTCGGACCACTTAACCCAGGTCATGACAGCACCCCCCCGAGATCGGTCAAGGCAGGAGGCATACCTGCGGAACGCAGCCCTGACACGTCTCCCAGAATCCACACGAGAGCAGTTGGAAGCCCCGATAACAGATGAAGAAGTTGACGAAGCTATCAAGGCCCTCAAACCGCGGGCCCCGGGCCCAGACGGATACTCCCCGAGGTTCTATAAGATATTTAAGCTCCAGCTTATCCCCCACATGGTGGCCCTCTTCAACTCTTTCCAGGTCTCGGGATCTGTGACCCCCACAATGCAAGAGTCGGTGACGGTCCTGCTGCCTAAGCCGGGGAAAGACCCGAGAGATCCGGCGTCATACAGACCCATCGCCCTACTGAATATCGACGCCAACCTGTACTCGAAGATTCTGGCTAACCGCCTGGCACTTATCCTACCGGAAATAATCCACCCCGACCAAACAGGCTTCATTCTTCACCGAGCAGCAGGGGACAACATCCGGCGGACTCTGAACCTAGTGAACATCGCCCACCGCAACTCCCAAGGCCTTGCCCTAATGGCCCTGGACGCAACCAAAGCCTTTGACAGAGTCGATTGGTCCTATCTGGAATGCACCCTGGAAGCATTTGGGTTCGGCCCCATAGCCCGGGCCATGATCCTGGCGAACTACAAGCAGCCCAAAACCATCCTCCGGATCAATGGCGCCCATTCAGCCCCGATACCTCTGTCTTGTGGGACAAGGCAGGGCTGCCCGCTGTCACCCCTACTCTTCGCCCTCACAATGGAGCCCTTCGCCCAGAAGATCAGGCGGAATGAATCTATTAAGGGACTTCAGGTGGGCTCGTCCCACCACAAAATCGCCCTCTACGCGGACGATGTACTATTGACACTCACGGAAGCCAGTACCTCAGCGAAGCACGCCCTGGCCGAAATAAAGGAATTGGGGGAGGTCACCGGCTTTACTGTCAACTTCGCCAAATCAGTGGCCCTAGGAATCGGCCTCCGCCCAGAGGAAAAAGAGGCGTTGACGGGTCTGTGCCCGATTGAATGGCGGGACCACTCGATCCCTTACCTAGGAGTTCTCATCCCAGCGAACCCAAAGGAGACCTATCAGGCCAACTTCCCCAAACTGATCAAGGAGCTGGAGGGGGACCTGAAGCGATGGACCACGCAAGAGATCTCACTAATGGCCCGGATCACAGCCGTCAAAATGAACCTGCTCCCTAGGTTCCTCTATGCCTGCTCATCCCTATCGGTGCCCTTCCCGGCCCGGACCCTCCAAGAATTACAGAGGAAGATATCGAAATTCATATGGAAAGGCAAAAGGGCCAGGATCCCCCACAAGACCCTGACTGGTAACGCCAGGCTGGGAGGCCTGGGGGTTCCGGACCTGCAGGCCTATAGGACAGCGGCGCAACTATCACACCTACACGCCTGGCAGTCGAGCACGGCCCGCCCCAGATGGGTGGAACTGGAGCAAGCCCAGCTTCCGCTCCCCCTCCGGTTCCTCCCTCACATCCAACCCTCTCTCAGGGCGCGCTGGAAGGACATCCTACTGACAACAAAGCAGACCCTGAGCTCCTGGGACTGGGCTCTAAGGCAGAAGGGAATCCCGAGGGGCCGGGGCCCCCTTTCGCCGATCTTTCACAATCCCGACTTCTCCCCGGGATCTCTCCCCCGCAACTTTCAGAATTGGATAGACGGGGGCCTTGAAACCCTGGGGCAGATGTACTCCGAAAACAGACCCCGGACCTTCGAACAGTGCAAGGAAACTTTTCGGCTTCAAGAGAGGGACAGATTCACATACTGCCAGCTCCGCCACTGGTGTTCACACCCCCAGACCCTCCAGGCGGCAACTCGCCCCCCGACCCCACTGGAGCTAACCCTCGTGGACCTGCCGGCTAGAGGAAGAACTTCAGCCATATATAGACGCTTCTCGAGGGACTTTCTGGCGGCAAAAACTCGATCCATGGCTCAGTGGGAGGCAGACCTAGGCCATCCGATTGATGACCAAACTTGGGTAGACATATGGTCCCGCACCCACTCCTCCTCCACCTGCGTCACCAACAAAGAATGCGCATATAAACTCACCCTGCGCTGGTATTACCCCCCTCTCAGACTCCACCACATGAATCCACAAGTGGACCCCGCCTGCTGGAGAGGCTGCAATCAACCAGGCTCTTACTTTCACATGTGGTGGACGTGCCCCAAGATCCGGCAATTCTGGACCAGGTGTCTCTCGACCATTGAACAAATCACCAGCTCCGCCCTCCCGATGGACCCTGGAACAATTCTACTGGGGATCCCGATTCCCGGAATCTACCCCCGCTCCGGCAATAGGGCTAAGCTCCTCACACAATGCCTCTTGGCGGGCAAGACAGTTCTGGCCCGTTTCTGGAAGTCACAAGACGGCCCCTGCCTTGCCCACTGGTGGGGAAAATTATGGGACATTTTAATAGCGGAAAAGGTCACCGCAGCGAGAGCAGGGACTCTGTACCGCTTCCAGAACGTATGGGCCCCAGTGCTGGACTATGATCAGCGATTTCCCGCAATGACGTTCAAACCAATCAACGCCCGTTGGGCCCTGAGGGACCAGGAGAGTACGCACCAGGCGGGGGTGATAGACTGAATCTCTGGCCCGGGAAAACCGGAATGATGAGGGGAAAAGGGACACAAAGCCTAAATCTTGTTTTTGCTATGTTATACTGCCATCCGATACTGTTTGTAACCTATACTGCCTTGCTATAAATAAACATATTTTAAAAAAAAAAAAACAGCCACCACAGCTATTAACAGACACTTCTATAGAGTCAGTGGCACTTCCAGCCGTAACAGCTGCCAGACAGCAGAAGTACATCATGGGCTGGATAGCAGGCCCTAACCTGAAGAGTTTGTTGCTATGTATGCCTTTCTTATGAACTTGGTTGTTTGTCCCTAACCTAGAAGCTATGGTCAATAAACCATACAAGGACAGGGCAGCCTTTTCAAGGACACATTCATGAGAAGAAGAAAAGCCAGTCGCCAACAAAGCAGAATTTTAGAAAAACAGGTACTTCCCAAAGACCAGACCAGGCTTCAGATGCAGCAATCAATGAGTCATTT
Organism: Ambystoma mexicanum; assembly: GCF_040938575.1. NCBI lineage: Eukaryota > Metazoa > Chordata > Amphibia > Caudata > Ambystomatidae > Ambystoma > Ambystoma mexicanum. Next base: position 1,301,825,007 of record NC_090937.1, read on the forward strand.
GGCTTATACGCAAACCCATCAGCAATCCTGACTATACAGCGGATCTTAGAACAATCTGACACCTGTAATGGAGCAGCTGTTGACATTTGCTCATAAATGGAGGGCTCTGATTCGCCATCCATGGATCTCCAACATTCTGTCGAATGGCTACACCACTGAGTCGATTTCCATTCCAATACAGACATGCATGATTTCAAAGCAAACCTTGATGGATCATGCCCACAGAACACGCCTCCATGAAAAAGCTAGAGGACTTACTGGACAGGAAGCAGATTACTACAGTTATGGAACGAGGACAAGAAATCTATTCCTATATATTTCTAGTCCCAAAAGCTTCAGGGAGTTACAGACTTGCTCTCAACCTGAAGAAATGCAAAGCGTAGGTGCCAGACATCCCCTTCAGGATGGAGACCTTACAAATGCTTCTTCCGCTGCCACAACATCGGCTATTTATCATGTCGCTGAACCTACAGGGCACCTATCATGCCACTCACCAGAAGGATCTCTGATCTAACTAGTTAGGCAGACACAATGCACAGTGTCACTTTTGAGACTGAAATCAGCACCAAGAATCTTTACAAAGCTAGTAGCGCCAAAAGTGGCCCTGCTGCACAATCAAGGTGTTCTAATAAACCCCTCCTTGGAGGACTGACTGATATTGAACTCTACAAGAGAGGTGCTGGTGGGGCATACCAACATTGTATGTTAAGTTCTTAATCAACTGGGGTTTTTGAACAACCACAATAAGGGCCAACTGTCACCAATCCATAAAATCTACCTCATTGGAGAAACTATTGCAGGAGATGGTATTTCTGCGAGCAAACAGATAGAAAAACTGAGGACCAGGCCAGGGCATGCATTGACAGACAATCTCGCCACAGTAAAAAACTGGCCCAATGTTCAGGGGGGATGGCGGCTACCCACATTCCAGTACCATGGGCCCAACACCACCTTAAACATGTTGTGAACCATGTGCTGGTCCAGTGATTTTCTCCTCTCACAGTTGGCTGTATGAATCATTGATCCCTGTCAACTGTAAAGATAAGGAAAATGCTAGTGGTGGCTCATCCTAGAAAATCTATGGAAAAGAGTCTTATTTAATCCTCCGCTTCACAGGATGGTGACAATGGATGCAAGTGAACTGGTCTGGGGGCGACATTGGGATATGATCTATCTGAGAAGAGAATAGATCATCCAACTTGAGGGAATAGGAGCCATGATCAAGCCTTTGAAGGTGTCTGCTCCATTGCAGAGAGGAGTAGTGGCGTTGATCCATAAGAATAATACTGTAGCCAAAACATACTTCAACGGGGCAAGAAGATGAAAGGTTTGACAAAGTTAACAGAAAAACCTTTAGTTGGGCATAAGTGAAATAGATTTCTCTGACAGTGGTGCACATTCAAGGGACACGGAATGTGGCTGTTGCGAAACTGAGCAGGCTTTTTCTTCTTCCCTCAAGCGTAGTCTGTCCCAGAAAGCATTCTTCCTCATTTGCCAAAGGGTAAGGGTCCCACAGTGAGATATGTTTGGCACGAGAAATAATTCAGTGCACCCTCTCTTCCCTCAGTTTTCCTCCTAGTTCCAAGATTAATTTACACAGTGGTGGGATACCCTAAATATGTGGTAGCCTCAGATTCAGCTTTATGCATTCCCTCCATTATCTCTCATCACAAAGGTAAACAGTAAATTACAGGCAGAAATGGCAGAAGTTATCTTGGTCATACTGATTGGCTCAGAAAGATGTGGATTCCTCTCCTTATGGCACTGACTGTGTCCTGGGCAATGATTCTTCCCATTGCTCCTTCATCCCTAGCTTACCTACCCATTGGAAATCTGATACTGTACCAACTTTTGGGGTAGAGCTTAGCAACAAGACTTTGAAGAACCAATGTTATCTGAAAAGGCAGAGGAACGAATAGAGCCTATTCCCATCACTGGGCTTCTATGCAATTATTCTTTTGATTTACATAATGTGTATTGCCATCAATACTACAACATTTAAATGTTAAACTGCTTAATTCCCCCTTTAAACGAAGAAATGTGTTGGGTGAAAGTAAACCTGAAAACATATATCTATAGCAAATACTAGATACCCACCCAGGCCCAGAACAACTCCCAAGTTCCCTATACCAAGCCTGCACACCTAAGTTTCCTTAACCCAGAGAGAAGTTGAAAGGCAGAGCAACGGTATGGCTGTTAGGTGGAGAACCATCCAAGGGGAGGAACAAGAACATCTCAAGTTCCACACCAGGGCTGCAAGCCATCCCCAGGGCCAGAGCCCATAGCCAATCCCCAGCACTGCTACCAAACCAGAGTTCCCTTGCACCAATAAAAGGCTAGAAGGCATGGACCAAAGCCCCATAAAAACAAACAGCTTTGTCAGTTGGCTGTGGAGTTAGGAGGCCGGAAGAGAGGCCCAGAAGGCTAGGTAAAGGAGGGAATGAGAGGCTACAGGGAAGGCCCAGGAGGCTGGGAAAAGACAGACCGAGAAGGGTGGTAGTTAAGTGATCTAACAAGCTTAGAGAAGAGAGCCATGGCAAGGAGAAAAAAGGAAGGCTCAGAAAGGTAGGAGGTTTGGTAAAGAACTAGAGACTGTTCCATACAAGGTGCCCAAAGGGGTGATTGTGTGAAAGTAATTCACTAGCAAGAAGCAAGACTAATATTTTTCTTTCGGAGCACAACTGTAGGGTCAAATACTGATCATGAACTGCACTCCTTTCTAGGTTCAAATGTATATGTAATAACGGGTCATTTAGTGTGACAAATCTCACATCAAGTATGCAGTGAAAATGAGATGGAAATCTAAGGCATCACTGGAAGATTCCAACTTAGGTTGTGTTAATTGACTTAAAATGGATGCAGGGAAATAGGAGTACATGCAATTTATAAATGCATCAAGGACATAACAGAATGGTATATTTAAAATATGATGGTTCAATACAATAAGTAAAGCAGGTCTTAAATATGTTCTATCCCAAAAACATTAAAGATCAAAGGCTTTGAGGTAGAAAAACAATATTAGCAGAGACAAATCATTTGAAATCAATCAAATCTATGAGGAGTATGTATCAATTTCACCATCTCAAAATGGGGGAACTAAGGTAGGGAGAGTTTGACAATTAAACCAGTCCATTTTCTATGTTTGAGACAATGTCACATGGTTGTCAAGTTTAGTATGTTAAAACCTATATAATATTCAAACTATGTCAAGCGCATGACCTCTTTTGTAAAATTTCAGAATAATCAACTATGAAGATGAAACTGAATGTAATTAGAATAGAAATTACTTAAAATGTATAAAGCAAATATGCAAGCTTTACTGTCTTAAAATGGAGGAAATAAGTTAAACAGATTAGAAGATAACCCAGTCCTACTTTCATGGTTATAACATGTATATAAAAAGAAATTCAAAATGCACTCAAGCAACACTAGGGCACCACAACCATGCGGTTATCCTGCTGCACGACCAAATCAAAGAATAAGGTAAGAATTTACAGGAATGGTAATTGTCTAATGCAATAATTTATATGAGCGTTATGGCACATACAAATGCAATAGTGTGTTGTTAAGGAGGCTGTGGTCTAAAAAATGATAATTCTGGGATGCACACAATTTAAAACAGTTAACTGTTGGGTCTGACTAATGCCGCAGTAAAACAAGAATTGTTTACACAGGTACACATAGCTCACTACATTAATCTTTATAATAATAAATTGCCAGAGACATTCAATTCAGACACTTTTAACTGACAATTGTATTTTTGGTTGTTCTACAGCATTGTAATTAAATGTAAAAAATGATATGCAGTAATAAATGACAATGTTCATTACAAAAATTCAAATTGGGTTATATACAAAAACGTTGAAGCACTTAAGAGGTACAGAGATTGTTCTTATTTCAATCGATTACTGTTCCACAAAGGTTCAGTTAATTAATCTTCAAGTGAAGAAAGTAAATTGAGGCAATGAGCCAGAAAAGTTGCAATAAAAAGTAATTTTTTATAACAATATGGGATATCTTCCAGATGGATGCACAGATGTCCATTAGTTGGGAAATCTTTGGCTAAGGAGTATGATATATGTATATATATATAAAAATATACATATATATATATATGGTTTGCTTAGTTTGTGGACGATCTTGCCTAATTCTCAATAAATTGCTCTCTTCTATATTAGGGTTAACGTTGTTTTCCCCCTCATTGGAGGCCCTCTATTACTAACTCCCCCCTGCACCTGGCCTTCTTCCCTATTTAAGCCCTTAGCTACCCCGCTATCATCAATCTCTTTTTGGATAGAAATATTCCTAATTGCTTTAAGATTAGAATTTCTGCCTTTAATTTTCGTGTTGGGCATATTTTTAGTTTTTTTGAGCATCCTAACTTGTCTTTTTGTCTTTTTACGTCTATACACAGGAGATTGGGATACCTCATTGATGTCATAGTTAGAGCTATTAACAGGACATACCTCATTGGACTCCGTTGTTCTACCCGTTTCCGATATCGGATCTATTACATTTTTCTCCATATGTTTTGTCTTTTGTTTACATTTTTGCCCCTTTTTAGTGGGGGTTTGTTGAATAATTATAGCATCTTCACTACTTATATTCAAACATTCCCCCTCCTTGGACATTCCCCTCTCATTCTCCTGAGCACTAAGATTTTCTATATCCTGTTCTTTATTATATTCCCCTGTTCCTTTTACAATAGCATCCAATAAAACCGAAGGACTGTCTGGACAAATCAAATCCTTTCCATGGTTATTATTTTGTAATGTTTTACCTCCTTGTGTAGGGAATTATTGGTCCACTATCCCTCTATCTGATGAGGTAGGGCATGTTATGATCCTTATCAGTCTTACCTTCCACAAGGCCCTCCAAAAATGCCAAACGTGTAGTTAATTGATTGAAGGCGGCTTGTTGGCCCACCATGGTACCGCTGAGCATCTCTTGGGACTCTCCCAGGGTTTTCAAGGCCAAATTCAAACTAATGTGTAGGTTAGATAGGAGTAGTAGAAGAGAACCTCATCTATCCTCCCTATCCAAACATGATTTTTCCTGTTTATCCTTATCTACAATAGGCCTATCCGATGTTATGGGATCTGATTCAGTGGCACTATCTATTGTTTTAAATCGATTGTGTCTTTCCTTATCAGTTTGGGTAGATGCTATCTTCTTATGTATGCAAGTCTTGGATGTCTCTAATACTGGACTAATATAGGTTTCTTGTTTATCCCCTTGTTGTTTTCCCAACATAATACTATCTCTATATTCTAATGGTGGGCCACTTAAAGCCCCCTCCGATAGACTTCCCCCTTCCTTACCCTTAGTTTGAACTCTCACTGATGGCATATCTAAGTCAATGATTTCTTTAAGCAAGTCACCAGTGGCGTCTGCCATAAGCAAAAAAGAGTCGTCTAAATCGGCCTCCTCAATTGATTGATTGAGCTTATGGTTTAAGCAAACAGGAATTCCTTTAGATTGTTCTCCCCATTGGTATCCTTAGATATTATTGGGCTAGTGACATCTTGTAATTTATCTTGTGCACTTTTCCCAAAAATGAACACTGCTGGAGAAATATGAGCAAACTGGTAATTACCCTTATTATTACCTGTCATATTCAATCTAGATTGATCTAAGCCAAGGATTTTCCTAGCTTTCAGTTTCTCACTAAAGATCATTTTCTGAAGAAGGGTGGATGCATGAAAACGAACCACCCTTTTAGTACCACATAAACGTTGTTGTAGGCATTCTTCGTCTGTAAGATCTGGTCTACAGTCCAACCTTTCCCTATAAGTCCCAGGAGCATCTGTGTCTAGCATAACTTGATTCCCCCCTTAAGTACTTGCGTCTCCAAAACTGCTAAATCAGTGATGGGACTTCCATCCCCACTCACCTACGTTGTGTGATTTGTCTCTCCACCACTGACTACCACTGATATGCTAGCGGCAACCCTGTTTTCCATAGAATCCATGTTAGGAGGCACCTTGCTATTGATCGGCGAGCTTGATTGCACCTCTATTACATTATACTCTTCACTTTCCACAGTTTCAAACCCGCTTCTAAGTGCAGGCATATTCAAATATATTAATTGTACACAAACACTCTTTTCAAATAAAAGAGAAAAAGGAGAGAGGAGAGTACAACTCGCAGCCTCTAATTATAAATCAGCGGAGTAAGACTTTATACTTTCCAGCAAATAAAACACAACCTAATAAAGCAATAGTGAATATTAAAAAGATACCCCACTGTAGAAATTGGAAATAAGATGCAGAATAAAAGCTGAGAGGGAAAACAATTCAGTTAAAATATATATCACATTCAACACATTTCAAAATGGCTGTTACCTAAGTTTAAAATATTCTTATTAAGTATTCACTGCCTTGGGAACGCCCGATGGCTTGAGGAGCCGCCTTAGTCTGTCTCTCCTCCCCAGTGTCCAACTAAATGTAGCAGTGAACTGGCTCTAGTATCCTCCTTAGGAGTTAAATAATCATGGATTCTCCCAAAAGACAACCCTCCAAAACAGAAACTAAAATAGCCAGACAAGATGGACAATGTCCGGGGCTTACTAGAGGTTCCTGCCCAAAAACTCAAAATCCTGCTAGGAAGGCTAATAAACACTACTATAACCAATTTAAGTCGAACACATTTGCCGGATGTTAATGTTACCCGCAAAGACTCCTGCCAAAGCGGGAGCCTCCCAGAGCCGAACAGCAGCCAAACAGTACAGTTAATGCTGCACCCTTGTCCCCGCTGCGGGCTTAACGCCGCAAGGGTGGCTGGTCCTCCAATAAATGGTGGATGAAAGTCACGTGATTGGTCATGTGACCTGGACGAGGTCCGCCTCCTCCAGGAAGCACCGGCCCCACAGCAAGAGCTCTCGAGTGCTCGCAATGCTGTGACACACGTAGATGAGCAGGTAACGTTCCTCTCCAGCAATGCGTTCTTTTATTAAAAATGCATCAGAATACTTAAAAAGCTTACAATTTCTTTCCATATGTTTTAAAATGCGCTAGTTATAACTACAGATTCTGTGCAGTAAAACATGCTCCAAAACTAGTCAGATTTTATCTGTTCAAGATGATTAACAAAATTGCGATATCCTTTACTATAATATAAATTTAGCAAATAGCAGGACGATAATAAATGGTGACTTGTCTCTATAGCCCTTCCACAAAAAAAGCATAATCGATCGTCCAGAGGAATACCATTCCATGCCCCAACATACTCTCCCGTTTGAAGAATGTTTAAGCGTAAACACAGAACAAAACGCTTCATTGAACAAAATGTAGTTATGTACAAGGGGTATTTAACGAGAAGCTCTGTGTTGAATACTCAATATATCTTCTCTTAATTGACAGTTTGCTTATGTTATTCTCTTTATCCCAATTTCTAGACTTTTTCATTAAGATGGCTTCAATATTTGGATCATTTAGGGCAATTTCTTTTGGAATTTCTAATGTAGCTAGAAAGTATACAGCGGTCTTCTGCAACGCAAGAATAAATTAATTTGTAGCGCCCATTTCACAATTTTTGCGAATCTAACTCTAATTTATTTGAATTATCATGCGATGCTGTTGTTTTAAGATAAAGGAGGGTTCTTATTGTAAACCATAACGAAATGAGTGATCGAGGCAGAACTCCATTCTTAAAGCCCCAAAGCCTCCACCGGCACTGAAGATGGTAAATGTACTAATGTCAAGCCAGCTAATACATCTTTGTGGTAATACAGACAATCCATAAGGCAGGTTTGGTACAATATTGTTGCAGTAAATCTCCAGCAATGTTTCAATGTTTTGTTCCCTCTCTTTTGACCATATAGTGTTTCACTACATTCCATTTTCTCCAAATATTTAGACTAATCAGTTCGCCATAAAAAGATGCAGAAGGATTTAATTTGATTGGAAAGCCCAGATCGATGCAGTCTTCCACTACTTCAAGTTTGACGTTATTTGGCTTCCAAACAAATTTAGGTTTTGTTCGTTAAATTGCTGTCATGGTGCAGGCTCCCAAAACCCTGAAACTGGTGGGGCCATCCCGGACTTTGGCCCCCTTGGGGGCTTATCAGGCCCCAGCCAGGCTCACCTGGACTCAGTCCTGGCGCCGCTGGCGCCAGCCTCATGGAGGTGTTAATTACATGGTCCATTAACTTGGCTCTGAGAGGCTGAGCCATTCAGTTCAGGGTGTGGCCTAAAACTACTTTACCTGAGATAAGGGATACGGAGAAGAGGACTATTTTCTTGGAACTACTTGCACGGCTATTTAAACCGCACCCAACAATCTGAACACGCTTCGTGTTATTCTGCACTCCTGCAGCATAACGCTCACCGTGTCAGATCAGTTCTTGCTTCCTTCTGCCATGCCCGTCTAGAGTATTCCATCCATCGGCACCTGCAAACATTGAATAACAGGAGTTATTTAAGCATCGAAGGCCTTACCTGCAGTACATCCAGATTTCATCTCCTGCTTTCCCACGGACCGCCGCATCTGCAGAACAGAACGAAAAACACCCTCTCGGGTAGTTACTCACCTGATCGGCCCGCTCCAGGAACTACACCGGACAGTTCTTCACTCATCAGCGCACCACAGCTCGACTCCGCCACACGGATCTTCCATTCTTCTGCCAGGACTCGTGCCGTACCTCCTGAAAAGAAAAGGACAAACAGGTTAGTCGCACGTAGCAAAGGAAAGCTACAGAGGCGAACATTTGCGCGCCCAGCACAGCGTAATACTTACCGGCAGGAATCCTGAGCATCATTGTCAGGAGGGTCATCCATCATCCGAAGGTCGCTTAACATCGCACCTGCAAGTCAATAACGGACATTAGTTATCTTGAACAGAAAGACTGAAAGGCAATCATTCCAAAGCAGTTATTGGAATAGAGATTTACCTGCTTACTCCCGGGCCTTCTACTTCAGCAACTTCCTTCGGATCAGTGACGTAACTCGATCCAGGAAAGACTGTGAACCGCGCCCCTGCCAGAGTGTGCAGGGCGGAGAGCTCGCCCATTAAAAAACAGAGGTGAGCCAGAAGAAGTGAAGGATAGACCGGAAGGAGGTGAAACCACTGACCAGCTCCCTTCGGTAGCTAATATCTTGTTTCGACTTGCAGGCTAACATCTCCTGAAGCAAGGACTAAGGGGAGATGCAAGCTAGCATCACCAGCCAATCAGAGCAGCATCAGGACAGACAACACCCTATGCACACAAGCATGCCCCCGTGGAGACCATGTGAGCGTGACAATTGCTTCCAAGACACATTATTTTAGTGTTCAAGATATTTATAATCATAGATTGCACCCTCTTCTTAATAAACCCTCAGCCGACCCCTCCTGCCCGCCTAACTATCGGCCAATCTCTTTTACTCCTTTCCTGGGCAAACTCTTGTAAAAGCTGGCCATCGCCCAGCTTAATCTTCACACTGAATCTCTTGGTTGTCTCCACGACCATCAGTCTGGCTTCAGAGCAGCCAGAAGCACGGAAACTGCTCTCCTGATCATCCGTGAAGACCTTCTCTCTAACCTTGATGCAAATCACCCCTCTGTCCTCATCTTACTCGACCTCTTCTGCTTTTAACACGGTCAACCATGCCATCCTGCTCAACCGGCTCTGTGATAACCTGGGTATCACTGATCATGCCATGGCCTGGCTGACCTCTTTCTTCTCTGACTGACATTCCCAGGTCCAACTTGGGTCCTTCCTCTCTTCTATCTCACTCTCCACCTGTGGTGTTCCTCAGGGGTCTAATGTTTCTCCCTGGCTGTTCAACCAATACCACCTCTCGCCTCCCCATTGCTGCTCTCTGCTCCAACTTTCACTGCTATGTGGATGACACTCAGCTTGCTTTCAGGCTCCCCTCAGCCACCCCTTCTCCATCTCTCATCCCTGATTGTCTGTCTGCAATCCAAGAGTGGTGTGCCACTAATGGTCTCTGCCTTAATGCCAGGAAGATGGAGAATCTCCTCATAAGCACACCTGCACGTTCCTTTCCTGTCACTCTCTGGCTGTCCACTCTGGGCCCTCTTCCTGCTCCCACCTGTGAGGCTAAGAACCTCAGAGTCATCTTCGACTCCACACTCTCCTTCTCGTCTCACATCTCTGACATCTCTAAGAATTAGAACTACCAGCTACACCTCCTCAGAGGTAGTCTTCCTTTCCTCACCTTCCCCCAGAAGCTCAATGTCTCCAGAGCTCTGGTTCTCTCTAGGCTGGACTACTGCAACATCCTCTTTCTAAATCTGCCTGCCTCTACTCTCCGTCCTCTACAACTCATTCAGAACAGGACTGCAATACTTGTTCTTGGCCTCAAGCCCAGGAATCGTATCTCTCCAGCCCTGAAATATCTCCATTGGCTCCCAGTGGCAGCAAAGATCAAGTTCAAGACCCGCTGCATTGTCCACAAGGCCTTCTGAGGTCTGGGACTGCAATTGCTCAAGCTCTCTCTTTGGAAATATCTTCCAATTAGAGTTCTTCGCTCCTCCACATCCAACTCCTTGAGGGTCAGTCGCTTCTCCAAGCAACGAGTCGGGGGCAGATCTCTTTCTTCGGCTGGCACCTTCCTCTGGAACAACCTCCCTACCTCTGAAACTTGAGCAGAACCATCTCCGGTTCCAGAAGCACCTCAAGACCATCCTCTTTGCTCCTGCCTTCTCTCTTCCTCTCCCCTGCTGATCTCTTGTGCGATACTGCACTGATCACCTGGTTACCCTCTGAACTCGGGCCCAGGACCCTGCCCACCCAGTTGCACTCCCGCACTGCCTCCTGGCATCCCGTGCACTTGTGGTCTGTATCTGCAACCCTACAGTCCCCTTACCTGCACTTATTGACACCTGTTGTCTGCACCTTTAACATTCACACTTTCCACCTGTTGGCTGCACTACTTGTTTGTGATCCCATGTACGGCACTTGTCCATCTACCCCCTCCCAGCACTTCTCCCCTGCACTTGCGTGATCTCAATGTCGGAAACACTTGTGTATAGGCACGTTATAAATGACATATCATATCATAGAGTTTTTAGTGGCATAATTCAACAGAGCGTTAATAGAACGTTGTAAGCCAACCTTGGTCACATCAAATATAATAGTATCATCAACGTAGGCCAGCCAAGAAGCTGGCCTATCATTGATTTTAGGGGCAAAATTACAAACAGCATTGATGGAATCCACCATGTCTGCTACATACAAATTATACAACACTCAGCCCTGTTTAAGGCCACGGTTGGTTTTTGTATAGTCAGTATAGTCAGTAAATTCACCAGCTAAGCTTAGACAGACTGTGACAGAAGTCTTTGTGTAAAGGGACTTAATAAAATATAAAATATAAAAGCTGTTGATCTATCCCCCAAAGCTCTTACATTTTCCACAGCAAGGCATGAGAAACCAAATCAAATGCCTTGCTGTAGTCAATGTAACAACAGTACACATTATGTTTGGGGGCCACAGGTCACTTCGGCCATCAAATATTGAATGGCACATATGTTGTTGAGCATACTGTGTGCTAATCTAAAGCTTGTCTGAAAAGGCTTAATCAAGTCCCTATCTTCAGCCCATCTAGTGAGCTTTTATAATAAGATGGTAGAGAATATTTTCTGGCTCGAATCCAGCATTGCCAGCAACCGATAATTTTGTGGATCAAGCCCATCACCTTTTTTGTGGACAGGAATGAGACTAGATCTTTGCCAGCTGCTGGGAAGAATGCCACTAGTCTCGATTTCATTAAAGACATTAAATAGGACGTTGGCCAAAAATTGGGGGTTTGCTTTAAAAAGGACATCGGGTATTCCGTCCGGCCCAGGAACTTGTGAGGCCTTCAGGTTACTTATAATAATGACAAGATCCAGCCCTCCAGATAAGGTGCATATAGGCCTTTTTACGCACAGAATTCTTGTCAATGCGGCCCTTTTCATTCTTCCTTGCGTACCACTTACACAGGCTATTTATGGCAGCACCCCCAAAAATCATGGAGCTCACTGGTGACAGCCTGGCTAGCAGCAGCTTGCAAATCCACTCTTTACTTTAGTAATCAACACAGTTCCTTGAAAGAAGCAACTGGGATGAGTCATGGTCTGATAAATTGTTTAACTCTCTCCTCTGTTAATTATTCTATCAAGAGAATACTTTCTTGAGTGATGTAAAAGGTTATTTGGGTTTTGTACACTTTGTTCAACTGCCTTCATTTTGTAGGTTACAGTGTTTATTAAAGCATCTTGAATCATGAACATGCTTTTCACTTTGCTTTAGGACACAGGTAGTATTGTGTAAAATGAAAATTGTCTTAAACAAGGCCTGCATTTCTGCTTCATTGGCTTTAATAGAGGCAGCACAGTTGCATCAGCATGGGCATTTTATACTTTGTTTTCTCTTCATCACAGAAGCACACCAATTGCATAGCTAGGCACGTGGTCAGAACTTTAACTCCCTTTCTGACCACCCACTGCAAGCAGGTATAATGGATACAGGTAGAAGCAGTGCTGTATATATTTTCAGTGGCAGATTGTACCTATACCTCTCATCAGGACTGCTATATATTTAAGCAAAGTAGTCTAATTTATCAATGCAACTGCTATACCGCACGCATGTCATGGCACAATGCCAAATATTCACAGCAGGGCTGATTGCATCCTACAGGAAGCAAATTTGAGTGGGCACCACAGGGGTATTGAATTTATATGGTGTTCTTAAAGGTCTCTGGTGCAATGAGTCTCTTTTAGGAAGTTAGATCCTATGTACAGGAGCTGGCTGAAAAAGGCCTGGAGACACCCAAACCCAGAAAAACAGCAAGAGCAAAGGATTAGGTAAAATACCCAATCATACAGCCGCTCTCTGAAATCCCAAACTGGGTTTTGTGTTAGTTGTAATTTTACTATGTACAATTCCTGTGAACCAATCTTGGAAAAAATTTGAAAGTCAAACATGTAATGGTTTTTCAATGTTGATTTTATCCATCAAGCAAAAAGTTTTTGGTTCACAGGAATTGTACATAGAAAATTACAGCTAACACAAAACCCAGTTTGGGATTTCAGAGAGCGGCTGTATGATTGGGTATTTTACCTAATCTTTTGCTCTTGCTGATTGCATCCTACCCCATACCAGCATTTCTTAGCAGGACTGCTATGATTTGGGATAGTACATGAATTTGTTAAAAACCTGCTGTTAAGAAAGCACGAACATGTGTTGGCATTTTCTGTAGCAAGCTAAAGTACAGATCAAGAACAGTGTCTGAGCTCTTCCCACCATTTTCTGACCGTGTGAGAAGATGGCATTGCTGTCATACTTAAATCCCTTCTATTCGGTCTTGCACTTTTCAAAACTTCTGCTTCTCCCATGTCCGATTACTGAGTCCCACTGCTAAGAATTAAGCACATTTCAAAGCCATTATGAATCTCCTGACTATTGTAGGATAGTCCAAACAGGCATAGAGCCTTTGACAAGCCATTTATGTCAGGCAAGCATCACATGGAACTGCCAGTGCCCTAACCCTATGTGCCTTTCAATGTCAACAGCCTGTTGGGAAAGGCAGCTCAGTGGGTCAATAACCCTGCTGCAGAGATTATTGTGTAACCTGTCAGTTCAAATCCTGTTAATAGGTGAGTTAAATAGTCTGCATAAGAGATATGCATTTAAGATGCAGGTAACATTCAATTGTAACACAGTTGACGTAACGTTCGACTTATTTATCAAAAGGACTACTGAATTTTCAGTGATTCAGAACACACACATTTCATGCAGGATGCTCTACTTGTAATGGCTCATAACACACAACTCATCAGGGCTGCTATACCTGTGATTGCTCAAAACACAACTCTTCAGGGCTGCTATGCTTGTAATGGCTCAGAAAACGCACCTCATCAGGGCTGCTATACTTGTAATGGCTCAGAACACAGAAATCATCAGGGCTGCTATACCTGTGCTTTCTCAGAAAACAACTCTTCAGGGCCGCTGTGCTTTTAATAGCTCAGGACACACATCCCATCGGGGCTGCTTTACCTGTGATGGCTCAGAACAGACACATCTCATTTGGGCTGCTATACTTGTAATGGCTCAGAAGAAGCACATCCCATGAGAACTGCTATATGTGTAATGGCTCCGAACACACACCTCATCAGGGCTGCTATACCTGTGATGGCTCAGAAGTAGAACACGCACATCCCATGAGGACCACTATACTTGAAATGGCTTAGAACAGATATCTCATTTGGGCTGCTATACTTATAACAGCTCAGAACACACAACTTCTCAGGGCTGCTATATCTGTGATGGCTCAGAACACACAACTCTTCAGAGCTGCTATACTTGTAATGGCTCAGAATACACAACTCATCAAGCAAGGCTGCTAAACCTGTAATGGGTCAGAACACACATCTCGTAAGGGCTCTTGTACTTGTAATGGTGTACAGTGTTGGTAAAGCATCTGCATTCAAGCACGTGCTGCATCTGGTCAGACAATCCTCTAACTCTATAATGGCCAATAGAAGGTTTGCACACATCTAAAGAGGAGCACCAAATGGTAAAACTGCACTAGATTTTTAATTAGAAAAGGCATGTTCTGCTTTTTGGATATTTATTGGTGCTATGTTAAAAGACAAACAGAAAAACAGGAGAGGAAGAGCAACTCTGAACATAAGCAATACAGAAGAACAAAGGTGTGGCGGGGGGCAGGAGGTGAAGGGACAGAGAACATACTAGACTATCCAAAACAGGAATTCGAGCAACAGGAAGAGAGAGCATGGATACATGATAGGGCAACAAAGAAAGTGACAAACACACAATAGGAGTGAGGGAAAGAAGCAGAGCAAAAGAGACTTTTGGAGACAGTAAAATAAAACACAGATCAACAGCAGGTGAGGAGAGATGGAAATAGAAAAACAAGACTAGAAAAGGGTAGGCCAATAACATAAGAGACAGTGCAAGAAAGATAATCAAAAGGAGGGGCAACCACAACCGAGAAAATGAAAAAACAGATATAGCCAGAGTAAAGACATGAGAGAGGAAGAGGAGTTATATCAACCGATACAGTGAGATATAGGAGGGAAAAAGCAACAATAGAATGTAGAGATGGAAGAGGCGGAGTGACAGTGAAACAGACCGCAAAATGTGGCATTGCAACACTTAAGGGTAAGAGGTAGAGCGCCAGAAAGTGAGAGACAGGGGAAACAAAGTAGCAAAGGGAAGGAGAGAATGAGCAGAAACATGGAGTGGCTTTCTAGCAGGTAGTGCCAGGCAGCAACAGTAGGCACGAGAGGCAGAGAAGTGATGCTGGTAGAGCGAGGGACTTGATTTATGAATCACCGGATGTTACTAGCTGGTACCTGTAGTAACTCTTAACAGCGTTTGTGCCCAAGTATGCATCTACAAGGTTCTTGTGTGTGCAATAAATGATTTAGAACCACTTTGTAGTACAGCGGTTTTGTCACTTTTGTTTTCAAAGTTTTAATTTCACGCACAATTTGGGTAGTTGTAAAACACTTTTCACAATCTTGCGTATGAGGAAAATCTTTTTTCTTGAAATTGGATTTACTCTCTAATTCTATAAATTGGGAGTAAAGTACTCTCAATCCAAAACCCTATCTGGAGCACTGACAAGATCGTCCAAATCATAACCCAAGGGTGGGTGTTACATTTGTTCTATCAATATAATGTAGGGCCTCAGTATTTTTAATTTTGGAACCTAAGTAAAGTTCACCAATTTAGGAATACCATAAAGTTTCAGGGGCTGGATTTAATTCCATAGCAGACTGAATTCCCTGAGATTCATTGAAACAGGACCAGAACTTACGTTTATCATTGGTTTTAAGCAAGCCAGCCAATGGTTGCCAATTCATATTTCTGGTGGAATGTTTGTGCTGATGCAACCAATTCTTACGTGTAGCCAAGTTAGTTAAACTGGTCTCTTTATCTTTTCTAGACATTGTTAGATGTCCTATGATGTTCGCCCTATCTTTACGGTATGCCAACTTTCTTTGGTGTATTAATGTATCAAATGCAGATAAATGAACGCTCCCTTGTTTCCCAAATGGGTTAAGTTTATTTAAATAAGTAGAATCTATGTAACCACTGCACCGCCCATAATGTCGACAATTAAATTGTCGACTACCATTATAGCGCAGTGCAGTGATCACATAGATCACTGTGCCCTGCATCCCCCGCAACTGCCTCCGCCGTACCCACTTTATTTTTTGGCCGCACACCGTGAAGTGTGCCGCTGTCTCTCCTCCAACCCTGCAGCATCAGTTCTCACCCACGTGGGTCTGAACTGGCATTGCATGGTCCTTTTTCCTTTTTTTTAAAAAAAACTTTGTTTTTCTTTATTGTTCCGTACTTCCATCTAATGGAAGCAGGGGACAATACGGCAACCCCCGACCCCCATTACACTGACCAAGGGGAGTGGGGGACCCCCAGAACCCTTGCTCCCATTAGTGGGTGTAGTGGGGGTTGGCATTTTATTACTGCGCAAAGGCGCAGTAAAGAAAGAGTCGCAAGTTCTGGGGCAACATTTTAGCAATATTCCAATAAGTACAATTTACTAAATATTTTACCAGGGCATCCATGTACCAACCTTCCTGCGTCATCCTGGACGGAAGCTGAGTGTAATTAGCTGACAAAATGTTGCTAACCTCTTTAATCTTAGATCCCGTCCATATTACTCGATTGCCCTGTTTCCTAACCCTCAAATTTAGATTTCTTGAGCTGCATCGACCATCAGGAGCAATATCAATTGTCCAGCTCAATGAGGCATGATCACTCACCTCATTAGGTTGAATTTTGACTAAACCACAACGTTCAATCATTGCAGAATCAGCAATGGCATAATCGATGTGCGAGCAAGACTGACTATTAGGCCATGTATGTGTAGAATTCCTATCATGTATTAGGTAAAAAGGTAAACATTGCAAGTCATACTTATTTTAAAACTGTTTCCATTGTCTATCCGCATTACACATTTTATTGTTCTCTAAGTGGAGGTCTTTCACGTTAAAATCTCTGGCTATCAGTATGTGCCCTTTGGGATGATTTTTGTACCAAAGTAAAACAGTCTCACCTATTACTTTGTGAATTTGCTTGGTATGCAGACCAGTTGGGGGATCACAGACATTAAAAATCAATATTCTAGTCATAGGCTTTTGGGGTGGGCCAAAGATTGCTGTTTATTACACATAAGGAGAATTAATGTTGCTTAAAAAGTACTCTAACTGATAGGTAGTTCTGATCCCAATCGCCAAGCCCCCACTAGCACCGCCTCGCCAGGAGGAAATAGCAAGATTATGTAATATAAAATAACCATCAATATTAAATGCACTGGTCAGCTTTGTTTCCTTCAGAATAACCAAATCTGTAGCTGCAATCATGGCAAATCCAGTAGGATCTGTGAGTAATGATCTATAGCCCCTAGTATTCCAGGTCATCCAGCACAAAGAGTGATCTATGATCGCCTGTCAGATCACCCAACCCTTTAGCCTTTCCGGGAACCCATTGAGCAATTTATTGGTAGGAATCACCTTTTTTTCACAGAGGAGTTGAGAATTCTGGAGAATAGCATGTTCAGAAGGGAGATAACCTGAACCCTGTACATTTACCGAAGATTGTTGTAGGCTATCCACGAATTGAACTTGTTTCTTTACTCTACCACAAATAGTCATTTGCTCCAGTAAATACACTTTTGATTTTAACAATGCCACCATCAGAGGGGAGGCAAACTCTATGAGAGTCCAATTTGAGTCGCTACCCCACCTTGGAAGTAGTACATGGGGCCCCCCTTTTACACACATAAAAATTTTGACAGGTGGGAACTCCCCATTTGTGTTCTTAGTCCCTCCCCACTTTGGTAGTGCTTTGAAATGAACTTGATATACATTTAATATAAAACTGAAATCAAGGATGACTTCTATTTTATATCAAATGTATATTTCTTTATGTAACTTTTTTTGTAGTTTGATATGAAAAAGGATATAAAGTATATAAACTTTATATATATTTCTTTTTAACTTTGTTTATTTTAAATCAAGGCAGGATGACAAGTACAAACATTATAAGCAGTGATTATTTAGGCATGTTGATCCCCAGTCCTTTATCCCCCCCTGTGTTTCCTCCCTCCCCCCTCCCTTTGGTCCATCTGTCCCTCAGGCATTGTAGGCGGACTCTTCCCTCTAGGGCTGTCCAGTTTGCGCCTCAGCGTCTATGTATCTTCCTCCGGGATCTCCTGATTTTTTAAGATCCAGCGGGCCCCAGTAGGTTTATAGGTCAGGGCGGGGAAGCGCTGGTCGAATTCCAGCACTGGGGCCTAGATATTCTGGAAACGATGAAGAGTTCCCGCTTGTGCTGCTGTCACCTTCTCCGCTACCAGAATGTCCCAAAGTTTGGTCCACCATTGGGCTATGTGAGGGCCTTCCAGGGTTTTCCAAGCTCGGGCCACCACCGTTTTCCCTGCTAGTAGGCAGTGGGTTAGTAGTTTCGCTCTGGTCCCGGAGCGCGGGTAGGTCCCGGGAATTGGAGCTCCCAGCAAAACCGGTTCTGGTTCCAGGGGAATCGTTGTTCCGGTAATTTGTGTGATGGACCCCAGGCATGCTTTCAGAATTGCTGAATCTTCGGGCAAGCCCACCACATGTGGAAGAAGGAGCCTGGGTGGCCGCATCCTCTCCAGCAAGAATGATCCACCTGGGGGTTTATATGGTGAAGTCTAAGGGGCGAGTAGTACCACCACAGCGTGATCTTGTACGCACATTCCCTATTGGTGATGCAGGTGGACGAGGTGTGTGTTCTGGTCCATATGTCCACCCAGGTTTGATCCTCTATTGGGTGACCCAGGTCCGCCTCTCATTGGGCCATGCAGCCGGTTTTTGTGGTCAGGAAGTCACTTAGGAAGCGCCTGTATAGGGTGGATACTCTGCCGCGAGTTGGAAGGTCTCCCAGAGTGAGTTCTAGGGCAGTAGGAGGGCGTGTCGCTGCTTGCAGAGTTTGGGGATGTGAGCACCAGTGGCGTAATTGAATGTATGTGAATCTATCCCTTTCCTGGAGTTGGAATTTCTCCTTGCATTGGGCGAATGTGAGAGGTCTCCCCCCCGTATACAGCTGGTCTATGGTCTCCAGCCCGCCTTTGATCCAGTTACGAAAGTTGTGAGGATTCGTTCCCGGTGCGAATGTTGGATTATGGAAGACTGGGGAGTGTGGGCTCAGTCCTCTTGGCACTCCCTTTCGTTTTAGCGCCCAGTCCCAGGTGCTAAGGGTGTGTTTGGTTGATAGCAGAAGCTCTCCCCATTGGGTCCTGAGGGGGGGCGGGATGTGTGGTAGAAATCGTAAGGGTAGGGGCACTCGTGATTGTTCCAGCTCTACCCATCTAGGGCGGTTTGTCGTATTTTGCCAAGCCTGGACCTGGGCCAGTTGTGCTGCCACTCTGTAGGCCTGCAAGTCTGGGACCCCCAGCCCTCCCAGTTTGGAACTCCCCAGCATAGTTCTGAGAGGGATTCTCGCTTTCTTACCTTTCCAGATAAAGTTCAGCATTTTTCTCTGGATCCCTCGAAGAGTTGGTGTGGGGATCGCTACTGGTAGGGAGGCACAGGCGTATAGGAATCTCAGAAGGAGGTTCATCTTGCATGCAGTGATGCGCCCGAGCAGTGAGATCTCTTGGGTCCCCCAGCGCTTCAAGTCGCCTTCCAGTTCTTTAAAGAGTCGGGGGAAATTGGCTTTGTACGTGTCTCTTGGGTCAGCCGGGATGTGGACCCCTAGATAGGGGATGGCACTCTTTTCCCATGTTATCGGGCACATCTTAGTCAGTGGTTCTCGTTCTGCTGGGGTGAGGCCGATACCCAGGGCGGATGATTTATCAAAGTTTATGGTGAGGCCTAAGACTTCGCCATAGCTGGTGATTTCACGTATAGCGTGTTTTAGAGATGAGTGGGCCTCCGAGATCGTGAGCAGAATGCCATCCGCGTATAGGGCGATTTTGTGATGCGTGGGGCCACTTTGTATGCCCTTGATTTGGTCATTTCGCCTGATCTTTTGTGCAAAGGGCTCCATGGTGAGTGCAAAGAGCAAGGGCGACAGTGGACAGCCTTGCCGGGTTCCGCACGATAAGGGGATTGGGGCCGAGTTATGTCCGTTGATTCTCAGGCTAGTTTTAGGGCTATTATAGTTGGCTAGGACCATCGTTTGGAAAGCTGGCCCGAAGCCGACGGCCCCTAGGGTGTGTCTCATGAATGTCCAATCCACCCTATCAAATGCCTTAGCTGCGTGGAGAGCCACTAAGACTAGTTTGTGGGAGTTCCGGGAGGCAAGGTCCACCAGGTTCAGGGTTCTCCGGATGTTGTCACCTGCTGTCCGGTGTAGGATGAAACCTGCCTGGTCGGGGTGAATGATCTTCGGCAAGATGCGGTTTAAGCGGGTTGCTAGAATTTTTGAGTATATGTTCGCGTCGATGTTTAAGAGTGCGATCGGTCTTTAGGATGTTATGCTTCTTGGATCTTTTCCAGGTTTAGGCAGGAGGATGGTGGTTGATTCCTGCATCGATGGGGTCACCGCTCCCGTTTCCCTGAAGGAGTTGAATAGGGTAACCAGGTGGGGGGTCAGTTGTGCTATGAATAGTTTGTAAAACCTGGTTGAAAAGCTGTCTGGGCCGGGGGCCCGTGTTTTAAGTGATTTGATGGCTTCCTCAATTTCCTCCCCTGTAATGGGCTCCTCCAGTTCGTCTCTCGTTGCGTCAGAGAGACGGGGCACTGCTGCCTGCTGCAGGTATTGCTTCTGTTGTGGTAAGTTTCGTGGGGTTGCCTTCATGATTTGGGTCAGATAATCTATTGCGAGGCGTTGCTTTTCGGGCTCTGAGCATAGTGTGACCCCGTTGGAATCACGCAGGCCCGTGATTGCGTTGACGCGTCTCTGCTTGGCTAGCTTGGCCACCAGGAACTTGTTCGCCTTGTTACCCTTCGCGTAGTATGACTGTTTGGCCTTCGCCATTAGTTGGGCGGTTTGTTCCGCATAGTGGGCTTCCAGTTTTTTCCGTGCCGTACGAATGATCCATTGCGTTTTGGGGGACCAGCCTTTCTCCTTATGGAGTGCCTCGGCCTCTCTTAGTTCGTTCTCTAGGGCCTGTCTCGGTGGTAGGCCGCACCTTGGGCTATCAGGGAGCCCTTGATTACTGCCTTCATGGCGTCCCAGTTGTTCGCTAATGAGTTATTATCTCCAGGGTCCTGAAGAGTCGGAGGAGGCTAAGTGCTTGGGCGAAGTCGCCTGGAGTCGGGGGGTGTGACCGGTCTTTGGTGGGGTCGGGAACCCCATTGAAGTCTCCACCGACAATTGTTTGGCCCTCCACAAAGCTAGCAAGAGATGTGCCCAAGGAGTCATAGAAGTGTGATTGTCAGGTGTTAGGGGCGTACACTGAGATGAGAGTATATAGGTCTCCCATTAGGAGGCATTTGACCGCTGTAAATCGGCCCTCTGGGCATATTTTCGTTTCCAGGATCTGTGGGTTCAAGTCTTTCCTGAAGAGGATCGCCGTACCTCCTTTTTTGTTTGTGCCAGAGGCGAAGAATTGGAGCGGGAATAACCGGGAACGAAGCCGGGTCACATCTGCCGGCAGCAGGTGAGTCTCTTGGAGCATGGCTATCACTGCGTCTTCGTCCCGGAGTTTCAGTAGAATTGCCTTTCGCTTGTTAGGGGAGTTCAGGCCATTAACATTCAGGGAGAGGACTCGAAGCGTCTGGAGGTCCGCTGAAGTCTCACTCTCCTTTCCTTGGGTTAGGGGGGGGGTCGTGGGGCGGTGGTTCAACTGCCATGTCTGCTAGGGAATCTCTTGATATCATCCCGCACTTGAGGTTTTAACGCGGAACCTCAACGGGGGACCGCAACTTTAACTGGGGGGTAGACCGACATTGTAAGTACGGTCATACCCTCGGCCAACAGGGCCAACTGTCCCATCATGTATCGTGTACTGTGGGTTTCCAAGGAACAAAGGTTGGAAAGTATCCTTGGAGTGGGTATGAACCATGGGTATGGCCCGCCGCCACCGCCTTCAAGGTTCCTTAGCTCAAAACCTAGGTGGCGGGTCCTACTTTAGGTAGGGGCATCTGCGTCCCGGCTCAATTGCTGACGGAACCTGGGACCGTGGAAGCGTCCTCGTTCATCTCTTCCTGTTGCTCCCTGGGTTGATGACCTTAGCGTGCGTTTGGGCTTTGGGGAGGGAAGCGGTCCAGAGTCTTCGGTCCCCTCCGGGTTTGGCGTGGAAGGATCTCGGGGCGAGGCTGGATGTAAGATTTTCTGTGCGTCTTCCAAGTGGCTGATTCGGCGTAGGGTGCCATTATATGTAAACTGGAGAGCTGTCGGAAACAGCCACCTGTAACGGATCTGTTGCTCCTGAAGGAACACTGTCAGAGGCCGAAGTGCTCTTCTGTTCTGGAAAGTAAGTGGAGAGAGGTCCTGGTATATTTGAAGTGGGGTGCTCTGAAAAGTGATCTCATCTCCTTGGCGACTGATCGCTGATATTGCCTCTTTGGTCGTGAAGAAGTGGACCCTGGTAATAACATCTGGGGGGGTCCGAATCGGTCCCACGGAGCGGGCAGAGTCTGTGGGTCCGGTCCAGCAGGAGCTGGGATTTGTCCAGGTCCGAGAGTAGGGCCTCCAAGAAGCTTCCCACGTAATCCGCTAATGTGTTGTCGGGGATAGAGGATGGGACGCCCCGAATGCGGAGGTTATTGCGACATGCCCTATTTTCAAGGTCTTCATGTTTGAACTCCAGGATCTCGTATTTGTGGTGCAGGGAATCGATGGATTTTTGCACTTCCCCCAGTGTAGTAGTGTGATCCTGAGAATGGTCCTCGATCTCTCCGAGCCTCTGTTCGATTTCTGTGACCCTTTGGTCCGTCTGATCAACTCTAGCGGTGAGTTCCGAAAGGCAGGCGCGGAACTCCGATTTAATATCTGCCATGAAGGCTATCAGGTCTCCTTTGGTAGCAAGGGCGCCCTGTCTTCTTGTGGCTTCTGTGGGGTCAGTTTAGGAGGATCCTGTTTCTTGGGTTTCTCCGGTGCAGTAAACATGGCAGAGATATCTGTGCCCTTGCTCACCTTTGTTTGCCTCGACATACTGCTCGTATCAGGCGGTCTTGATTGAGAGAGTAGCAGCGGGGCCTAGGGAGGTGGGAGACTGCACTCGGGGTGTATATCGCACTCGACCTCCACTCTGGGCCATATCTGGGCGAGTGGGCAGGGGTGCCCCAGGAAGCGTTGGTGTGGGGGAAGGTCTCCGTCGGGAACGGATGCAGGATGGCCGATTGTTGTATGAGGGGGGGTATGTCGCTACGACGAGGCCCACAGGTTCAAGGCCTCTCTGGATGAAAGCAAGTCTTCCACTGTTTCCCTGCCCCTCCTCCGGTCTCCATCGGTGGTGCCTCGCTGGTGGGGGTTCCAGGTCCCTCTATGAGCCTCTCGTGTGCGGTTCTGTGATGATGTCGGCTGTCGCTGAGCGGGGGTCCCGACAAGTTCCGTGTAGCAGGGGGAGGGGTGGAAGCCCGCTCTCCCGGTCCCTCGGAGTGTGCGTCGGGAACTCAGGCCCTAGTCGCCGAGGGTGCACACTGGTGTGTTCTGGGCCGCCTTGGTATGATATATATGTCTTCTTCCGAGATACCCTACATATGGTCAATGCACGGGAGATCATCATTGAGAGGGTACACTGAGCGCCCATCCCTAAACCAGCACCAAATGAGCACCCAAGAATCATAACCATGCGACTCCTCAACTTTCAGCACAAGATGGCCATCCTGAAAGCCTACAGAGCTACGACTCCAGTTCGCATCGGAGAAGCAGAAATCGGGATCTACAATGATTGCTCAATGGAAGTATCCAGACAGAGAAAGGGTTTCAATCCACTCAATGCCACTCAAGTCCTCAGACTACAGGCATTATCTTAAATTCCCAACTATATGGTACATCTAACTAGACAGGCAGTGGCACTCATTTGATGAACCTGAAGTGGCGTGATACTTCTTACAACAATGCAATACAGTAAATACTGACTTTGGAAAAATGGCGACGGAGGCAACAAGACTTGATCATCTCCCCCCGCCCCACTTAGAGCATCAACAAGTGAAAGGGAAATGCAAAAAGTGGGCAGAGGGCCCTGGAGATGGGATCCGGACCGAAGGAAGCACACTAGGTGCCCCTAAAGGCTACTCAGCCCGGCAATATAAAAACAGCAACTCCTAAATGCTTCAAGTAGATGGTAGCGCCCTGAAAACCTCTGACTTATACTCAATCCTTAAGTGACATTACTCCATGCAATCAAAATTAAGGCAAAGGAGGGACCACACAGCAGTGCGATCTCCACCATCTATAGCAACTAACACCCTGCCTTTCTTGAGGAGGATTCGGCAAATGTTCCCAGCATCTTATGGACCACAAATCCCTATGATGTGGGGCTCCTGAAGGGGATAGGAGCAGTAAAGATAACGCTGAAGCCAGGAGCTATTTTACCACAGGTTAAGCAGTACTCACTTTCAAGAGAGGAAGACAAAGGCATCTATGAGACCATTGCAGCACTAGTGAAGCAGGACATTTTAGCGCCATCAGAATCACCATATAACACAGATGTGTACCCTGTCAAAAGGGCAACAGGAGGGTAATGGCATTTTATACAAGACTTGCGCCCTCTTATCCATATTTTAGAAGCAGAATATCCTTTAGTTCCGAATCCTACGACAATTATGTGTAGTATCACCATAGAAGCTGCCTACTTCACGGTCATCAATTTGAAGAATGCATTGTCTCTATACCACTACACCCAGACTCATAGGACTTAACTTCATCTCTATATAGAAATATAAGCAGAGGAAACATACAAGACTTCCTCAAGGGTACTGTGAATCACCTTCCATATTCAACAGGGTACACCGAATGGACTTAGGCAACGTACAGATGGAGAGCATGGTTATACGGTACGAAGATAACATACTGATTTGTGGTTGGATCTAGGACATGTAGCTAGTTGGACGCTGTTTCCCTCAATTGCTTCTGCAAGCAATGGGAAATGAACTGCTACACCAGCTCCAATTGTTCTTTTCCAGAGGTCTAGCTTCCTCTTGAAGGCAAATACTTTTGTATTCATTGTAAATGAATTGGCATTGGCTCCATGAAAAGACATATTCAGGGTATTTAGCTTATCGAAAAATATCAGCCAGGTATGCCAAGAGCACAAACCAGCTGGGATCATACAGATGGTTTGCTTTGACAGTGTCCAAAAGGAATTGCCACACTTCGTTTCGGAGTTCAAACACACGTTGCAGCACACTTTCCCTGGACAGCCATCTGACTTCTGTGTGAAAGAGCAAACCATTATGTTCTGACCCCATTTCTGCACACAGAATTGCAAATAGATGTGCTCTTGTCGGCTGTGCTTTGATGGCATTAACTATTTTTACAGCTGAACTGAGTACATCAGAAAAAGTTCATCGTCCATATTCCGAGCAACAAGCGCTTCACGCTGAATTATACAGTGTGTCCATGCAACATGTGGAGCGACTGCTAACACTTTGGCCTTCAACCCCGATCTATCTCCACACATTGAAGGTGCACCATCTGTGCAGATTCCTACGCAGGCTTCCCCTCTCAAACAGTGGCTGCTCATAAAATCATTTAAAATGTCAAACAGTTCTGATGCTGTTTCCCTGGTTTTAATGGCCTTACAAAACAAAAAGTCTACCAATATTGTTGTTAACTCACATTAACCTAGATAGGCTATTAAATGAGCCTCTCTGGATACATCTGTTACCTCATCCAACGGTAAGGCAAAGAGACTGGTTTGCAGCTGTGTGATTAATTGTGCAGTGATATTTTCTGCCATCTCAGACACACATCAGCTGATGGTGGTGTCTGACAGAGGAATCATTTTTAGCTTGTCCGCTACACTTTCAGCACCCATTCTCCTTCACATTGCCATGGCTGCTGGTAGAACGACTTTCTCAGCATCAGTGAAAGGTTTTTTTATTTTTGGCAAGGAGGCAGGCAACGTCATAAGATGCTTTATTTGCACTGTACCTTTCTGCTGACTGATGACCTCTACCTTCAGAGCAAAGAAGTCCCTGCTCTTGCCAATGAGATCCCCATGTTTTGTTTCCAAGTGGCGTCTTAATTTGGTTGGTTTCAGGCTCTCATTGGCAAAAGTTGCACCACACGCCACACACTGAGGCGTCGTTTCACCACTGATCACAATAGAAGTAAATCCAAGGTCTAAATATGTAGCATCATACTTCCTGGCTTTTGCAGTTTTTTTCCTGTGTCAGTGTCTGCGTCTGCCTTCCTTTTCACACTACTGTTTTTGGCCAAAAAGAAGTGCTCTATTTCAGAATGGGTTCCTCACCTATGAACAAATGTAAACTCCCATATCAATTCCTTTTCATATGCTTTGTTGATAAAAGCATTTACTTACCGAATGAGGTATAGGATTTGAAAACGATAATTCAAAATAAAAATGCAAAAATTGTTGTAGCTTTGACAAAATCACACATGCACCAGAAGGCTGTTGAGCAATAAATAGGGGTTGGAAAAAACATGGTCCTCCAATAGTGCACCACAAGTGTTGTGGTGTTCTACATGTCCTATGGGTAGCGGTTTGAAGATCTGGGTAGTTTCCAGAATACAAAGAAAGGTAAGGAACAATGCTTGCTGCTTGTGCAAGCCACACACCATTGGAGCATTACTTGGTCCTCTAAGAAAGAAATGCTACCTGTGCCTCCAGTAAGCCTTCAGACCCAACCAAAGCCGCTTTACCCATCGCTTCTTAATAAACAAACCAAGCAGTGTTTTGGAAAACACAACCCCTCCAATTTACAGCACTCCAATATAACTGTACAACTGAAATTCAGCAGGATACCCAGCTATAGGTCCTCTCTCGGCGTTCCCACTTCCCCATGAATGCCCCCAAAGGTGGAATTGGGTGTTTGTGGGGTGGTGAGTTATAGTAGTCTTATAGTTTACTTATCATTTTGTATAGCCTAAAGGGGGCCACTTGACCCAAAACAGCACACTAGGAAATTTATTTTGGAACACTCAAATTGTAAAAACACCTCTATCTTAGATTGTAAATAGTGTTGTAATTACAAGCACTCAATAATAAAGTCCACACTTAAAACACTCGATCAGCATTCAGTGAATAAAATAACCTTGTAAAAATAAAATGCAGCATTTCATAAAACTAAAGAGAATTTTGGGTATCAGGCACTGGCAAGCAGGCTATGCTGTTGCTGTGGGAGAAGTGAGGCTAGGGATGGTGACAAAGGTAAGGTTAATAGCTGCCGTTTATCACAAGATGGCAAGCCAGCAGGGATCTTAACCACTAAATGCCCAGTGAACAGCTATACAACCGTCTATGTCAGCAACAGCCTGATGTGGAGGAACCAGTGTTAGAAAGCAATGAGGTGATAAAACTTACCATATCCCATGGGAGGTGATGCCCCTTCAAAGACTCAGTGAAGGCTTCTCATATGAAAAGGTTGAAATGCCCTGGCGCTTCTAATTTGAAAAGGATGAAATGCCCTGGCGCCTTCTCTGGCCACTGCTGCTGCAGGAGAAATGAAGACCATGGGGTCTCTGTTCTATTCACTTGTACAGAGTCCCCACAGTCCTCATTTCTCCCCTGCTTAGAGTGGAACCAGTCTGCGGCACACAGCTTGTTATGGAAAGTGCACATTTTAACCGATAGGACAAAAAACAGAGAACTGAATACATTTCTGAGGTAAATTAATTCTGACTGGCAACATGGGGGCAGTTGCCCACCTCCCCCAAGACTCAGTGAAGGCCCCTCACATGTGAAAAAGTTGAAATGCCCTGGTGCCTTTAATTTGAAATGGTTGAAATGGCCTGCCGCCTTCCCTGGTCACTGCTGCTGCATGAGAAAAAAGGACCGTGGAACAGAGGCCCCCATGCCTCATTTTTCCTCGTTTTTCTGGGCACATGTCATGGCCACTAACCCACGGCCATCACTTTCACCCCCCAAAGGGTCCTAATGGACCCTGTCCTGGCGCCAGGCTCATAAGAAAGTGTGTTCTGCACACTTTGAGTCCAAAGCACGTGCACCCAGACCGGGCGTGGCCATTAGAAGTTATTGGAAGGCACGTGCAGAAGTCTATGAGAGTGGTGAGGTGTGGCCACAAGGCAGAGCTAAAGGGGAATGGCTGGAGCCAGGCTATTTAAGCCAGCCCCACCCACATGTAGAGGCTTTGCGTTAGTCTGCTCTGTGCAGCGTAATGCTTACTGGCGTCTGAAGCTCTTACCTGTTTCCAGCTCAGCATGCATTCAATCATGGCCTGGACATGATCTTCAACGCGTGCATAGTACCTGAATGCAGACATACCATCGCTCACAGCGCTGCACACACCTTACCTGAATCCAGCCATACCATCGCTCACAGCACAGAGCGCATCTTACCTGAATCGAGTCATAATATTGCTCACAGCACAGCCAACATCTTACCTGAATCCAGCCATAGCATCGCTTACAGCGCAGTGCTCATCTTACCTGTTTCTGTAAATCCATTGCCTGCAGCTCGTCTCATCCTCACCTGTCCGAGCGCACCTACGTGGGAGTCTTCTTCTCATCCAGCATCTTCATGGATCTTCCATCTACCAGTCGCTGACAGGTTCTCGGATCGCTGCTCTCCATCATTCGACGTCAGGCTATCCCTGCAAGAGAAAAGGAACGCACAAGGTTAGAAACTGCATTAACATTCAACGCTTGGCCGCGCAATACCTAAGCCTTGCGTATTACCTAGAAACCCAATTTACCCTCCAGTGGGGCCGCTCCATTTCCTTTCTGGCACCGTGCAGGCTCGTTTCCAACACTGCGACACAGTGGGGCCATCTTCACATCTATTGGGAAAGGGAAGACATGATAAGAATTACAGGCAAGAATCATTGGAAAAGACTTTGCAAAATCTTGCGGACAATAATCTTTGTAACAAACACTTACCTCAAAAGGGGATTGGTCGCAGCCGGTCTGGGCCATCACATATACGGACCAGTGAAGCAACTAGGTCTATCTACAGCACCTCTGCTGAAGAGAAGCAGGACGGAGAGCTCATCCTTACAAAACAACAGGTGAGAGCTTATGGGAAAACTTATGCTCCTCTCATTCTGGCAAAAGGGGTTCGAGGGGGATCGCAATTCAACTGCAGCATTTTCACTGCCTCTTACCTTCTCCCAAGGGCATTGCCAGCGACCAGAGCAGTCCACACTACAGCAGCTGAGGGTAGACCCGGATCCAAGGGAGCCAACTCCAGGGAGGGCCCCAACCGTGTCCCAACATCCCTGCAGAGATCAGGTGAGCGCAACAGCATGTTATTTATTTATTTATTGGTCATTTAAACAAATACCACTTACCTTTTGAAAGTAAAAGTATCGAAAAGCAGGAACCTCGCCCCAGCATGCAACTCCGGAGTTGATGGACGCAATCTGAAGCAGGATCACTGAAGATGCAGGTGAGCATTATTTATTGTTGGAGGAAGTGGCGCCTTCCATCCTCATTGGCTGTCAATCAGCCAGATTTAGCCAGCAGCACAGCTTGTGACCCTTGCAAAATGCAAGCTCAGAGACGCTGGCTGCCATG
The DNA here is from genome assembly GCF_040938575.1 of Ambystoma mexicanum. Classification (NCBI taxonomy): domain Eukaryota; kingdom Metazoa; phylum Chordata; class Amphibia; order Caudata; family Ambystomatidae; genus Ambystoma; species Ambystoma mexicanum. The sequence goes on from NC_090937.1 coordinate 1,301,854,579, forward strand.
GATTGGCCACCCACCCTATGACCCTCTCCCATCTGAAGGTAGGGCAGGAAACCATTATATCACCAATGAGCCATCAGTAGCGATTTCCTGCTCTGTATTCAGATGGGAGGAGCTGGTCATTGTGGCAAAAGAAGGTGTGTGCTTTTTTTGGTCTTCATGAATAGGCTCCTAATGGAGCCTGGGGACCCACAAAGGCCCGTCCTGTGTCGCACTAAGCACGTGTGGCAGTGGCCGCGGATCGGGCTGCTGCTTGTTGTTGAAGCAACAGCCTGATCCTTTTGTAACTTATCCTGTTTATTTTTACAGGCTGTGTGTGCCTGCCCCCCTGGGTATGAAGCAGTTGTCACGACCCTCACCCAAAACCCCCTCTGGCAAACCCATTGGCCAGGTGGAGTCAGGACTCGGGTCTCTAGAGCCTGGCATCCTCTTCAAAAGCCCTCATGGGGCCAGTCCTGGCGCCTACGGCGCCAGGCTCATACACCATGAATAAACAATGTGCTTGGGAACTACTTTATTATTGTCAGCCAACATGGAGGCATCCACATAGCTTGGTACCTAAGAACTAAGCTATGCGGTCTAGTGTTTTGGGTGTGGTAGCCTAGGGACTACTTTTCCTGGACTCTTTTATTGGGGCTATTTAAACCACACCCGAGCAAGACAACACGCTTCGCGTTACTTTGCAGCTTGCAACGTGACGCTCACCGTGTCCAGCTATTCCCTCGAACCTCGGAGAAGCAGAACCTGCAAGGAGACAAAAGGAACATCATTAGCAGCAGCATCTCACCTGCAGTCTTCATCTTTAAAACTCGCAGCTACTGAGAACAGCTTCCTCGAATCTGCACGCCTCCCAGCCAGAACGACCTGAAAGAGGAAGATAGAGGCAACATTAAAGAAAGCAGTAGAGACATTTACAAATTACAAACTGCTCAAAAGGCTTACCTGGCTGGTCGCCTCTCGGGTGGCACCACTCCAGACATTCCACTCGCGCTGAAGAACACCGCGACCTACAAGGAAGGAAAACACAGGTTAGCAAAGGCAAGACTTTGCAGCGCTGCGCATAGCGCTTACTAGCCGCATTATAGCGCTCTTAATGCGCCAACATTTACCAGTTGGGCTCAACCAAGCCAGTTCGCCGTGCTGAAGCTCTGCATACCTAAGGGAGAAAAAGAGACATTTTAAACAAAGAAAGGCATGCAGGATAGCAACAAAACTAAAGAACAGCAATAAGACCTACCTGAACAATATCAAACGGGCCGGCGTCAGTGAAGTAACTGGATCGCACTCGCCCATGAAAGACAACGCGCCCCTGGAAAGAAGGCAGGACGGAGAGCATGCCTAATTCTACCACAAGGTGATGAGAGGGTGCCAGAGGGACTGAAATCATACAGGGTGGAGGGAGGATACTTACCCCAGTCGGTCAGTCTTGAACACAGTCCTCCTGTATTTTGAGGCAGAACCTTCCCCGCAGACCACATCAGGGCAAAGCTGAGAAGCACACCAGCGAGTAACCCGGCTGGGTGCGTCCCTGTGGATACCAGGTGAGCCTAACAGCTGTGGCCCACGCGAGGGGCGCACCCCACAGTTTTAATACTGCTGCTGTAGCCTATTAAAGTGGGAATTTAAACCCAGTAATGAGAGGACACTATACATGCGAACAAGCATTGGCTTCAGCCACATTCGCAGTGGACAAATCAGCGAGTATTACCATGGGATGCAGCACCACTCTCTACGTGGAGCATGCTCTCTTTGCAATACTGGAAAGACTGAAGAGCACAATGACAACTCAGAGGGCTTCGGAGTATGGGGTGTTACTATCTAGCCCAGCTCTTAAGATAGTGAGATGCAGACTTGTCAACCCAGTGACCTTTCTCACTGATGTTTTACAGAAGGGTGACTATGCACACGATTGCAGAGCAAACATAGAAGAATTCAGTGACACTCGCAAGGTATAGGAGGACCCAATTGAGGGGGGAGACATGCTCTATATTGACAGGTCTTCAACAATTGACCAAATGTCATGATGCCTACCCCCTGGGCATCCGGATCAGGCCCATCAGCCCCGGGAGCAGGCATCCAGACATTTACAAAAACCCCAGCAGCCATAGGCGCCAGGCTCATAGACATTACTTACCTCATGCAGACCATGCTGCAAATAAATCCAAGCCAACGTGAGGCCTGGATGGGACTATTTTACTACAGGGACTATTTTTTACTCGGGTGTGGTCCTGGGGAACTTCTTTCCTGGGACTACTTTGGAGGCTACTTAAACCACGCCCGAACAGCAGCACATGCTTTGTGTTATTCTGCATCCAGCAGCGTGACTCTCACCGTGCCTGCAGCCAGCATCCAGTCTTCTGCCACACCCGCGTGCCTGCAGCCAGCATCCAGTCTTCTGCCACGCCCGCCTCGAATCCGGAGCTCCTAGAATAAAGAGGAAGAAAAGGACAAGGTTAGAAAACAAACTTATTTCAAATTCCTCACCTGATTCCGGATCCATTTCATCTCCCGACCTGGAAAGTGCATCAGTCCTGCACGCGTCGCTTCGCCAGCTCCAGCACGGCACCATACTCACCAGTTCTCACAGCATCTTTCAATCCGGTACTGTCTCCATCATTTCTTCGCCGTACTCTGGCACCTAGGGGCACAAGAATAACAAGGTGAGCCAAGGGAATCAACAAATACCTCTTACCACCATAGACTTACCTGATTTACCACCGGCGGTATTAGTCTCCATATCTTCATATGCCGCATCTGTAAAGAGGGAGAAAAACAACACGTTAACGCATGCAATAGTTACCGGACAGCGTTGGGTAACACAGACTCTTACCTGAACGCCAGCAGCAGCTACGAGACATTCTTCCCACAAACTCAGTTGCAACTTAATGAAGGAAGGGGACAAGAGTGAACATTGGGCACATTGAACTCTTTGAACTTGATACTTACCAAACCCGCCTGGGACTTCAGAGTCAATGCTTACCGGAACTCTCCCAACGCCTTCAAACCAGTGAAGTAACTGGTATCTGTGCGCCCCTGCAAGACACGCAGGATGGAGAGCTCATCTTTTACAAACATAAGGTGAGGTTACTAAGGGCATATCAGAGGTGATTAGTGGGGGAGAGCGAGAACAGTCGGGAGGCCATCACTAAAACCCACAGGTGGCTAATCCTTGTCTCCACTTGCAGGAAAATACTTCTTCGGGTCCAGCAGACAAGACTAGGCGGGCCAGTCCAGACAGTCATCTCTGCACTACGCATCATGTTGACGGAGACCGCAGCTGTCTGGGTCCGATCGACACCCCTGTGGGGTCCAGGTGAGCGTAACAGAACACAAAGCCTTTCTAAAAATACCCACCCGGTTGTTATGGAAACCTCGGAAACCGACCAACTGGCCCAATTATTGGGGGAACTTAGGGTGGAAGTACATGCCGCTCACCAAGAGACTAATGCCCTCAGGAAAGAACTGATTGTCTCCAAGGAGCGCACTGATGATCTGGCTAGGCAACTACTGCAAAACCAAGCTGGGCAAACGCCCCTACATGGATATGGGGGAAAACCAACCCCCGTTTCATCAAGCAATCCTGTGCAAGTGGTTTTACCAGGAAATATTCTGTTAGCTCCACCCGAACGCTTTGCTGGGGACCCCAAAAGGTTTGCTGTGTTTATGAACCAATGCTGCTTGCACTTTTTATGCAGACCAGGAGCCTTTTTCAAATGACCAAGCCAAAGTAGCCTTTGCATTGTCATATCTTAGTGGCAGCGCAGCGGATTGGTCCATTCCGTTAGTCAACCAGGATGATCCTCTTCTCCGGGATTTTCAGGTTTTTCAAAGGAGCATGGAAAAACTATTTGCCAGACACTCACAGGGTCAAGCCCTGGACAATGAACTTTTATCCTTACGACAGGGTAACCAGGATCTGCTAACCTATATTGCAACCATCAATAGGTTGCTGATGGAAACCGGGTGGGCAGAGGAAAAACGAATTACATTGTTTCATCGTGGACTTCGGGGAGAACTCAAAGACGTCTTGGCTCAAGTTGTGAACCCACCTCAGGATTGCACAGAATTTATAGACTTAGTGGTCCAGCTAGACCACCGACTTCAGAACCGAAAGACTGATCGAGCTAAGTTCGAGAATCGGGTATTGGTTAAACCCAACGTTGCCCCCAAAGGAACAGATGCATCTGAACCTATGCAGATCGGGGGGGTTAAAGGACCCTTAACTCAAAAGGAAATAGAAAGAAGATGACAGATGCAGTTGTGTCTGTACTGTGGAACCTCAGGACATTTTCTACGGGATTGCCCTACAAAACCACCCATGAAGGTGGTAGGAGTTGCTGATAAAAGCCACATAGAGCCTGATTCGGGAAACGACCACGCTCGACAAGCGTAGAGGTCCACTTGCCGAGCTTATAGAAGGACACTCAGACCTCGCATCTGATCATCCCAATGGACCTACTTGATCCCAGGCAGCCATCACGTATGCACGCAGTAAGGGCATACATAGATAGCGGGGCCGTAGGAAACTATATGGACCACGAATTGGTGTCAAGGATGAATCTACCTCTTTGCAAGAAGACCACTTCGGATGTCATCAGCACAGTTGATGGAACTGAGATTTCCTTGGGGCCTGTAACTCATTCCACTACAGAGATGACACTGTTGAGTCAAGATGGGCATCGAGAGACTATTGTGTTTGATCTAATCAAAGCCCCACAGTTCCAGATAATACTGGGGATGCAATGGTTGGAAACACATAATCCTTGTATAGAATGGCGAGAGAAGAGAATAACCTTCCCGGATTGTGCACACACCTGTTACCCGGAGAAAACTTTGAACAAAGGCCTGGCTACAGTCGTTAACCCAATCGTGCAGTTACCTCAGGAATACCAAGAATTTCAGGATGTTTTTCAAAAAGAACAGGCCAATACATTACCTCCTCACAGATCATACGATTGTCAAATCGGCCTCCTACCCGGTGCACAACCCTCATGCAGTAGAATCTACGCCCTCACAGAACCTGAAAATCTTCACCTACGGCAATACTTGGACCAATACCTTGCTAATGGCTTTATTCGTCCTACCAAGTCTCCTGCATCCTCAGCTTTATTCTTCGTGCCAAAAAAGGAAGGTGACCTTAGAACGTGCATAGATTACCGCGCATTAAATCAGATTACGGTAAAAAAACGATACCCATTGCCTCTGATCCCCGAATTACTAGACCAAGTAAAGGATGCTTGTATCTACACTAAGTTAGATCTCCGAGGGGCATATCATCTGGTACGTGTCAAGAAAGGCGACAAATGGAAGACTGCCTTTCGCACCAAGTACGGATTATTCGAATATCAGGTGATGCCCTTTGGGTTGTGCAATGCACCAGCAGCCTTCCAGTATTTTATGAACGATGTCCTTCGTGAACTCATTGACGTCTGTGTCGTTGTATACATAGATGATATTCTAGTGTACTCCTCCTCAGAATCAGACCATGTTAAGCACGTGCATGCAGTCCTTGAGAATCTACGCCAGCACAAGTTATATGCAAAATTGGAAAAAATTGTTTTTCATGCTACAGAAGTTGAATTTCTTGGATTTATCCTGACTCCACAGGGAGTCCGAATGGACTCTCGAAAGGTGGACGCAATTCTCAAGTGGCCATCACCCAGTTCAGTCAAAGGGGTACAAAGCATGCTCGGATTTGCTAATTTCTACCGCAGATTCATTCCGGACTTCTCCCATGTTGTACACCCCATCACAGCACTTTTGCGAAAAAACAAACGCTTCTTGTGGACCGAAGAGGCTGAAAAGGCCTTCCAAGAGCTGAAAGCAAAATTCACATCAGCACCTGTCTTAAAGCATCCACGCCCTGAGCTTCCATACATAGTAGAAACTGATGCATCCAGTTTAGCCATGGGAGCTGTCCTGTCCCAGAAGGATCCTGAAACCGGTCAACTTCATTCACCCTGTAGCGCTTTGGTCCAGACGGTTCTCAGCACCTGAGTTAAACTATGCGATTACTGATGAAGAGCTATTAGCTATCAAATCCGCCTTTAAGGCTTGGCTGCACTACCATCTTGGTGCCAGGCATACCATTACCATAATCACTGATCACCGGAACCTGCAGTATTTAAAAACAGCCAAAGCCCAATCATCGCAACAACTTCGATGGGCATTGTTCTTTGCCGAATTCGATTTCGTGATCACTTATCGACCAGGCCGCAAAAATGGAAAAGCAGATGCCTTATCCCTAATAGGGATGGGAGAAGCATATGCAAACCCGGAACCAGTGCCAATAATTCCCGAGCAAAGAATTCTTGGCATAACTATTCAACAGACACTAGAAGATATTCATTCAAAAATCCAACAACTCTTCGATTCAGCAACCCTGCAGGACTGGGTAAAGAAAGGCCCGGACTACTCAGTCGTCAATGACCTACCTTACTATCAAGGATGACTATTTCTACCACATAAGGAAATACAAGAACTAGTCATCTCCAATTACCATGACACCCTGATGGAAGGGCACCCAGGTATCGCAAAAACTGAAGTGAAAATTAAGAGACAGTTCTGGTGGCCCACTTGGCGAAAAGACGTAAAGTAATTTGTGATGTCTTGTGGCATTTGTGCCCAAAACAAAAGCCAGAAGAAAAAGCCTGCTGGCCTTTTTCAACCTTTGGATACTCCACCTACACCATGGCACACCTTGTCTTTAGACTTTATTACAGATCTACCTCCATGTAATGGATTTAACACCATCCTAGTTATTGTGGATCTTTTTTCCAAGATGGCCCACTTTATTCCTTTAAAAGGATTACCTTCCGCTTCAATTTTGGCCAAGGAGTTGCTCAAAAACATTGTTCGAATACACGGATTTCCTTCCGTATTGGTCTCTGACCGAGGCAGTCAATTCATTTCACAATTTTGGAAGTAATGTTGTCAATTGGCGCAAATCGACATGAGGTTATCAACCAGTCAGCATCCCCAGACCGATGGTCAGATGGAGAGGACCAAGCAGACCCTCGAACAGTACCTACGTTGCATGCTGCACCAGACCGAAAGCAATTGGAAGGATATTTTATGGATTTCCGAATATGCATACAATAACTCAGTACATTCTGGAACCGGACATAGCCCCTTCTATACCATATACGGACATCACCCTCGAACCTCAGAACTCGATTCGCCTCAGCACTTAGAAATGCCTGCAGTTAGTCATTTACACTCTACTATTGCACAAGCCTTTATGGAGGCAACAGAACATTTGAAACAAGCGAAAGAGAAATATAAGAAAAATGCTGATCAACATAGAAGCGATGCTCCACGATATCTGATTGGGGATCAAGTTTGGCTGGCTACAAAACACATACCTCTAAAAGGAACTCAGACTTTTAATCCTAGGTATTTGGGACCTTACACTATTAAGGCCATTATCAACCCGGTGGCCGTCAAGTTGGAATTACCCTCTAATATGCGGATCCATCCTGTCTTTCATGTTTCACTTCTGAAACCAGTTCCACCCGGGACAAGACTTGCCAAACCACCTGACCCCATCCTAATAGATGGAGAACCTGAATTCGAGGTAAAGAATATCCTGGACTCTAAGTTGGTTAAATCAAGACTTTTTTATTTAATCGACTGGAAAGGTTACCGACCACAGGAAAGGTCATGGGAGCCTAGTGACCACGTTCATGCACCTCGGTTGGTGAAGAAATTCCATCGGAACTTCCCAAACAAACTAGGGCCAAAGGGAAGAACAACTTTAGGAGGGACCTTGGGGGGGGAGTGCTGTCATGATGCCTACCCCCGGGCATCCGGATCAAGCCCATCAGCCCTGGGAGCAGGCATCCAGACATTTACAAAAACCCCAGCAGCCCCAGCTAGGGGCTGTCTGGGTTCAGTCCTGGCGCCGTAGCCACCAGGTCCATAATAAAAATCAGTCCTGGCGCCATAGGCGCCAGGCTCATAGACATTACTTACATCATGCAGACCATGCTGCAAATAAATCCAAGCCAATGTGAGGCCTGGATGGGACTATTTTACTACAGGGACTATTTTTTACTCGGGTGTGGTCCTAAAGAACTTCTTTCCTGGGATTACTTTGGAGGCTACTTAAACCACGCCCGAACAGCAGCACATGCTTTGTGTTATTCTGCATCCAGCAGCGTGACTCTCACCGTGCCTGCAGCCAGCATCCAGTCTTCTGCCACGCCCGTGTGCCTGCAGCCAGCATCCAGTCTTCTGCCACACCCGCCTCGAATCCGGAGCTCCTAGAATAAAGAGGAAGAAAAGGACAAGGTTAGAAAACAAACTTATTTCAAATTCCTCACCTGATTCCGGATCCATTTCATTTCCCGACCTGGAAAGTGCATCAGTCCTGCACACGTCGCTTCGCCAGCTCCAGCACGGCGCCATACTCACCAGTTCTCACAGCATCTTTCGATCCGGTACTGTCTCCATCATTTCTTCGCCGTACTCTGGCACCTAGGGGCACAAGAATAACAAGGTGAGCCAAGGGAATCAACAAATACCTCTTACCACCATAGACTTACCTGATTTACCACCGGCGGTATTATTCTCCATATCTTCATATGCCGCATCTGTAAAGAGGGAGAAAAACAACACGTTAACGCATGCAATAGTTACCGGACAGCGTTGGGTAACACAGACTCTTACCTGAACGCCAGAAGCAGCTACGAGACATTCTTCTCACAAACTCAGTTGCAACTTAATGAAGGAAGGGGACAAGAGTGAACATCGGGCACATTGAACTCTTTGAACTTGATACTTACCAATCCCGCCTGGGACTTCAGAGTCAATGCTACCGGAACTCTCCCAACGCCTTCAAACCAGTGAAGTAACTGGTATCTACGCACCCCTGCAAGACACGCTGGATGGAGAGCTCATCTTTTACAAACATAAGGTGAGGTTACTAAGTGGATATCGGAGGTGATCAGTGGGGGAGAGAGAGAACAGTTGGGAGGCCATCACTAAAACCCTCAGGTGGCTAATCCCTGTCTCCACTTGCAGGAAAATACTTCTTTGGGTCCAGCAGACAAGACTAGGCGGGCCAGTCCAGACAGTCATCTCTGCACTACGCATCACGTTGACGGAGAACGCAGCTGTCCGGGTCCGATCGACACCCCTGTGGGGTCCAGGTGAGCGTAACACCAAACGACTGTGGAAAGGCATAATGGGAGTGCAGTTGTGAGACTGAGAGAGGACGGGACACCTGAGGCAGTGACGAGCGCATGCCTGCCGTCACACTACTCAGCACAAGCAGCAGAATTAGTGGCCTTAATATTGGCATTTGCACAGCAGGGACAAGGAAGAAGGAAGTGACGATTTACTCAGATACAGCCTACGTGACATCCACAGTGCATTCAGGGCTGTCACATTGGATGAAGAGGGGCTTCAGGCATGCTGATGGGCCACTGGTGCAGCCCCCACTCCTATTGGGCAGATTAGTAGAGGTCATGGATCTCCCAGAGTGAATAGCAATTGTGAAGTCCCAAGCACACACAAAAGGGGAGGATCCTATCTTCAGGGATATGCAGATGCAGAGGCAAAATGCAGCACCTTCTTTGGGGACATTTTAGAAATTGAGGCTTCATCCCACACACACAATTATGCAAGAACAATAATACTAAAAGAGGGGTACAACATATTACCAGTGACATAGATTATGGGGCAGCAGGGAGCTGCACCCAGGGAAGAAAAAGTACTGTGGCTAAGGAGGGGGTGTACAGTGTCTCTGACAGGCGCCCTATGGCAGCAAAACTACACAGGGAAGGTGGTAATGCCACTTGCAGTATTGCACACAGCACTGGCAGAACTACACTATCAAAACCATCCAGGGAAGGAAGTGCTTGCTGCTCGTATTGGAGAAACATGGTGCTGCCTTAACTTGGCGGAACACGTGGCAGAATTCATGATTAATTGTTTAGTGTGTAAACAATATACTGCAGGTCATACATTAAGGGTAGTGTGATAAGCCATACCTCGCCCAGTAGGTCCATTCCAACATCTGCACATCGAGGCCGGTCCTTGTTCCCATCCTGATGCCCTTAGAGCAGCAAAATTCCTGTTCCGGGAGATATTCCCACGATGGGGCGTGTGTGAGGTTCTGCAGTCTGACAACAGCCCTCACTTCGCCAATCAGATGTTCCAGCATATTAGAAACTTGCTCGGAAGCCAACACAAATTCTCCTGTGCCTATCACCTACAAGCGACAGGATCTGTGAACGCCTCAATGGCTTGCTTAACGAAGCTATAGCTAAAACTAAAAAGACTTTGAATAAGAACTGGCTACAATTCCTTCCCTTAGCTTTGTTCGCACTGCGCAATAAGCCCAGGTCCAACCTCCGTTTAACCCCACGTGAGGTGGTGACAGGACGATCGCATGCAACTTCCTCTGGCTCCTCCCACTAGACCAATAAAGGATGCTGAAAGTGTGTCTGATGTATTAGGTCAGGAAATGTCTGAGTATACAACTTCCTTGATTGCTAGTGCCTATTCTATTTCTTTCCAGCTGCAAAGACAACAGGAAAGGCCTGAAGCAGAGGAAGAGAGTGACAGCATCGAGAACAACGAGGACTTACTTAAGCAGCCACTGTTATACCCAGGAGATCAGGTTCTCCTACTGAACTTTTCCCGCAAGTGGGATTTCCCCGCTGTACACAGGACCGCACATCGTGGAACTGGTAGCTGAGCGAGCAGTTAAATTAGTCGGGAAGAACATTTGGAATTACCTCGGCGACATCAAGCCCTATAAAGCAGTGGCCTCTCCTAGCACTGACATCGACAGGGCCAATGATCATCAGCAAGAAGAGCAAACCAATAATTCAGAATCAACACTGTTGAGCAGAGGACACCCGATGGTTACTCGCTCACGGGTATCAGAGTTAGGGCAAGGACTTCCTACACATCCAGAGTGAGGGTATACTGTCTGTTTGTTATTTGTCTTTCTGCACACATTCATCATGAAAGTGTGACTGATTTTATTGCATTTCTTCCATGCTTCCCACTGACCCCCATCCTGAAACCTCCCAAGGCCAATTCGTCCAGTTTCTTAGAATATCCAACAGAACTCAGAGACGTCACCCTAATGTGTATTTCCGTGTCTTCATAGCATATCTGGCCCAATTTACACACAAGTAGAAAGTAGAAATGCATATGTCCTCTGAGACCCTAGAACTAAATCTGTGTGGGAACAACTATTCATTCTTTCCATGATGTTTTGCTTTATCTTGGCCACGTGGGGAGACCTTACACCCTCCGGACCCTTGCAAAATCAGTTATTGGCAAAGAATTACACATAATACGTTGTTAATGATGATAGTATAAATGGCTTGTTATAGGCCATTTAATCAATCATAACATACATGAAGAATAAAACAAACATATAGTCAGTTACACATAAACATAGAAAAAGCACATCACTGTTAGGATAGTTGCAGACACCTTCATCTTGGCCACCACGACACTGCTTAGTCCCACAGCCGGTAGGCAGAGAGTGTAAGTATGCATTTGTTTTAGTACTGCAATTGTATAATGTTGGCCTATTGTCACGACCCTCGCCCAAAACCCCCTCTGGAAAACACATTGGCCAGGTGGAGTCAGGACTCGGGCCTCTAGAGCCTGGCATCCTCTTCAAAAGCCCTCATGGGGCTAGTCCAGGCGCCTATGGTGCCAGGCTCATACACCATGAAAAACAATGTGTTTGGGAACTACTTTATGGTATTGTCAGCCAACATGGAGGCATCCACATAGCTTGGTTCCTAAGAACCAAGCTATGCGGTCTAGTGTTTTGGGTGTGGCAGCCTAGGGACTACTTTACCTGGACTATTTTGTTGGGGCTATTTAAACCACACCCGAGCAAGACAATACGCTTCGCGTTACTTTGCAGCTTGCAACGTGACGCTCACTGTGTCCAGCTATTCCCTCGAACCTCGGAGAAGCAGAACCTGCAAGGAGACAAAAGGAACATCATTAGCAGCAGCATCTTACCTGCAGTCTTCATCTTTAAACACTCGCAGCTACTGAGAACAGCTTCCTCGAATCTGCACGCCTCCCGGACACAACGACCTGAAAGAGGAAGATAGAGGCAACATTAAAGAAAGCAGTAGAGACATTTACAAATTACGAACTGCTCAAAAGGCTTACCTGGCTGGTCGCCTCTCAGCTGGCACCACTCTGGACATTCCACTCGCGCTGAAGAACACTGTGACTGACAAGGAAGGAAAACACAGGTTAGCAAAGGCAAGACTTCGCAGCGCTGCGCATAGCGCTTACTTATTGCATCATATTGCTCTTAATGCACCATCATTTACCAGCAGGGCTCAACCAAGCCAGTTCACCGCGCTGAAGCTCTGCATACCTAAGGGAGAAGAAAGAGACATTTTAAACAAAGAAAGGCATGCAGGATAGCAACAAAACTAAAGAACAGCAATAAGACCTACCTGAACAATATCAAACGGGCCGCTGTCAGTGAAGTAACTGGACCGCACTCGCCCCTGAAAGACAACGCGCCCCTGCAAAGAAGGCAGGACAGAGAGCATGCCTAATTCTACCACAAGGTGAGGAGAGGGCGCCAGAGGGACTGAAATCATATGGTGGTGGAGGGAGGATACTTACCCCAGTTGGCCAGTCTTGAAAACAGTCCTCCTGTATTTTCAGGCAGAACCTTCCCTGCAGACCACATCAGGGCAAAGCTGAGAAGCATACCAGCGAGTAACCTGGCTGGGTGGCGTCCCTGTGGATACCAGGTGAGCGTAACATCTATGCACACACGCATTGAACTGCGATATGCTCACTAGACTGCCATTTTGTTTTTTCACCATTTTGGTTGCTTTGCTTGATTCACTGTCTATTCCATCATGCACACGGTAAAAGACTGCTCCATGAACCTTTCTGACACTCCCGTACAGGAATGCACAAACGGCTGAACACATTGTTTGTCTTTCACTGAAGAACCTTGAAGCTCTCACACAGAGCGTAGTTAATCTGTAAATTAGGTGCCATCCTGTCAGGGCTGTGTTTTTCTCTTCACTGTTGAATGCAATAAAGTACCTCTGAAAAGTGCTCCTTTAGAGAAACCGTATTGCTAAGCTAAAATGCAGACTGAGCTTAGGCTCTAGGAGCAACACAGATAAGTAGCGCAAGGAATGTTACCTTGTACCAGAGAGCAAGATATGCTCCCACACTCCCTTTTGCCCTGTTCCCAGACTGGAAATTGTCTGAGACATGACGTGCAGGTTTTAGCTATATGCTGCCATGGTAGTTGTCCACGTCTATAGGTCACGAACTTTAATACATGAAGGGGTAGGACAAGCTTGGTATATGCTATCTGGAAGGTATATAATACGCTGTTGACCAGAGTTCTGGGCTCACTCTATGCTATGCCTGTGTACATGCATGACTGAGACTGGGACTTTCGTACGAAATGCAAATAAATGTTGTACTTTGCTCCTCGTGACTGCTGTGTTTTCATTCCTTTGTAGTAGCCTCATTTTTGGACTAACAAGAGATCACTCGGTCTGGAGCGGAGCGTCCTTCCTCTCAGCGAGACTGCATCACCCAGGGTCTAAATTCTAACTGCTTTCCAAAGAGGAAAACCTCTTCTCTTTATGGGGCAACTTTTGACCCCCGCCCCTCATGGGTTACCAGACTGCTCTCGGCCAAAAAGCAGAGAATAAGCATGAGGAGCAAAGAGTGGAATATTCCAGGTAGAAGCGGAAAAAACCTAGCTTCTCTCCTTGCTTTCGTTTCCAGTACCCCTTACCACTGCACCTGCAGAGCACTCCGACTCCCTTTCTGGCTTGTTCTTCGGCGGACAATACAACAACTATTCTCAACAGTTACATGAATATGTGACCTTGCCTCCGCTGCAGAAATTCATGTTTACTTGCTAAATCCATACAAATGTAAGCTTTCATTGCTGTTTCATTGCGGTAAATGGAAGTGAATGTTCAAGATGGCCACGCATCGGCGCCATGCTTACTGGCTCTTTTCGTACATGCACTACACATGGCTGACTACATGGTCCGTGGGGATTGAGTTAACATAATACTAATCCATTAACGCACATTTTTGCACATTTCAAGCGGGCAACTGATATCTTCAAGCTGCACTAGGATCCAAGCAGCACAGGTAATGGAGACGGCTATTACAAAAGTGCTCATCTTGTCTTGTCTCTTATTTCCAAGTTGTGTTTTCCTCTCATTTTTTTGGCGAATACCCCTTGTAGCTAGTGTTACCGCTATATCCTCTACTAACATCACCCCAACTTCAGCAGGTGGAACGGCCATGTCAGGTGGACAGGGGAGCACTGTAAACACAGTAAGTATAGGCAAGCATAGTGCTGATACAGACATGGGACGGGTGGACCTATATCTCACTGACACTGCTCGAGTGATTAACAATATGTGCTACAAGCACATGACCAAGGTAGGTAAAAAAACACTGGGGAGTGCTGCTATGTCTGCTAACCTATCCGCTATGCCATGAGTGCCTCCAGAACATTTATAGCCACTGAAATACCAGCAGCAAGAGCACAATGCCTTATGTATCTCTCCATGGTTACAACCAGAGGAAGATTACAAGGGAAAACAGCACCATTGAGATGGATGTCCAAGGCAAAGTTCCCCTATGAAGACAGTTATATAAAGACTCTTGACATGATGAACAATTACTGGCAATTGGACCAGGCTGACGGCCCACAGAAGAGATAAACAAAAACAATAACACTGTAGTAATTACCCTGCCCGAAGAGGGGGGTCAAGGAAATAGGAGAAGCTGTGACGATCCATGCCCTTGACCCCTCAGGTATAACAGCCCCCTGGCAGCAATGGGGCTAAAGCCCTTCACACTGGCCCCAAGGGCCTTAAAACTCCATCAGAAACAGAAATAGGGCCTCATTAGGACCCAGGCGGTAAGGGGTTAACGGCGGCGTAAACAGCGCCGACCCTTACCGCCTGATTCCGAGGTCCCTTAGCGCCATGGAGGATTTAACACCTGCTTTTAGCAGGTGTTAAAATCCATGGTGCTAAGGGACCTTGTTGTTAATTACGCCACCGTAATTTACGGTGGCGTAATTAACGCCTTCCCCTCTCCCATTATGCCCTATGGGGCAAAAATGGGAATGGGGAAGGGTAAATGGGTTAATGGGGACTTACCGCCCCGCCAACCTCGGAATGGGGCGGTAAGTCCGCCAACCACCATGGCGTAAACATAGTTTACGCCATGGTGGTAAAGGTACGACCCAGGTGGTAACTTACCGCCTGGGTCGTAATGAGGCCCATAGAGTCAGTCCTGGCGACTTTGGCGCCAGGCTCATTATCAGGAATAAAGCTATACCAGTTTTGGACCTTAATCCAACATTGAGGCCTATTACACAGCTCAGTTCTTTAGAACCAAGCCATGCAGTCTAGTGTTTTAGGTGTGGCTGGGCCTGGAACTACTTTACCTGGGCTATTTAAACCGCACCCAGACAGCAGAACACGCTTCGAGTTATTCTGCACTCCTGCAGCTTAACGCTCACCGTGTCCAGCTCCTGCTGAATGGTTCTCCGGCAGCCTGATCCTGAAGCCCTTGATCCGGATTCCATTAATAACCTGGTAGAACAAGAACAGCATTAGCAAGCAAGAACACTTACCTGTGGGGGCGCTGTTGAGCAGCCATCAAGATGGCCGCTTAGCTTTGATGCTTCGTGGCCCGTGAGAAGCGTATCCGCCTCAATCAGCGGTTTTCTGAAGATACTGGAGCCGAGACACCAGGCATCCCACTGCCCATCGCCTCCACATCTCCCTGCCCTGTTTTGGGGTGAAATCGGACTTCGGGGGCGCTACGCCGCCGGCTGGGGCCTCCGTGCCGCGTGGCTCCTTTGTGGCCCATCCCCCCCACTGCCCTGCGGAGGATCGCCTTACAGCGGAGACCGCTGCCTGCATTCTACGGGTGCCGGCGTGGTGTGCCCGCCTCAGACACGGAGGTTCCCCCCTTGATGGACTGTCTAGCTGGCGCTGGTGTGGGGGCTGATATCCACGCCCCGGGCTCCCCTCTGGGTGCACCTAAGCCCGTGTCCTGTCAGCGCGGCTCCTCTCGCCGGCCCACTCCGTTTCGTGTGCGGCGGGGACAGCGCCAGCCCCCTGACGTGCGGCATCACTTCTGAATTCAGCGGGGCCCGCTGGGGCGGCCCCCGCGCCGACGACAGCCTCTCACTCCTCCTATGTGGCTCCGCTGCCGACTTCGCCGGTCCTGTGAGTCGGCTGGGGCTGGCGGCCGTGCCGTGGCCTCCCTGCTGCGGGCTCCTGCCGTTGTTTTGGGCCCCGCCCCCGCCCGGATCCGCTGCTGCAAGTCGGAGGCCTGATCCTACCAGAACTGTCATCCACACATTGTCCTGAGGTGCCTAAAGATGAGGAGGTTGGGGGAGCTGGTCACTGCGCACTGGGCCCATCTTGTCTACCTCATCCTTGGGCTGCGCCTGTTTCACTCCACGAAGGATAGCGACCCCCACGTACACCAGGCTCCCCCCCTTGACCACTCACCCTGTGCTGGTGCCACCCTGGGTGTCCACTATTCTTCGCTCCCCAGCTTACGCACCTACTCGCTTTGCCCCGGGTGCACCATACGCCCCTGACTGCGCTGCCATTCATTACCGGCCTCCTCTGCCTAGACTCTCCTGGCTCGGAGGCAGGTGCCGCAGGATACGGTCCCTCCTGGATCATACTGCCTCTGGGCCTCCTCGCTTCCCCCCGGTGCGGGCTCACCGCCCTAGAACATACCTGCTGGTGGTACTCATTCCTCCTGCCTCCCGGGCGGGTGCCGCCCATCGCTGATGTGGGCCTAGTCCCTCCATAAACCCCCTGGCCCCATTTCTGTCCTTCTACAATACACTCTCTGCTGTTCTCAGAGTGCCCCCAAAGATGTCCGGCAAAGCACGTGGTGCCAACAAGGCAGGGGCAATGGACAAATTTGCCAAATCGCTTGCCAAGCAGGACCAAGCTGGGTCAGCCCTCCTTCAAGACGACCCAGATGCATCCTCATGTTCTCCTCAGCCGGATCTTACGTCACTCATGGAGTCTATGGCCAAGAACTTTGCGTCATTTCATGAAAAATTAGATGACATAAATGCAAATGTTGCCTCACTATGCACCAAACTGGATCAGCATGGCACTAGGCTGGTGGAGGCCGAGACCAGAATTGGGGCCACTGAGGACGAAGTACACACGCTCCAGAATATGGTCTCTGAATTGGTGCGAGATATGAAGCAGGTCAAGGCGAAGTGCGATGATTTGGAGTCCAGATCCCGGAGGAATAATATTCGCATAGTGGGGGTTCCTGAGACAGCCCTCAAAGGAAAAATGGAACTGGCAGTCGAGACCCTTCTTAGAGACCTCCTGGGTGATCCTCAACTCTCCCCTTTCTTTACTATTGAACGCGCACATCAGTCACTGGCCCCATGGCCCAAGCCGGGCGACTTCCCCAGACCAATTATAGCTAAGGTTCTTAGCTTCAGAGATAGGGACCACATCATGCGGCTTGCCCGGGAGAAAGGGGAACTGAGACTTGAGTCCGAGACTATCCGCATTTTTCCGGACTTCTCTATCAACGTCCAAATGGAGCGCAGACAATTCAACGGCGTGAAAAAAATGCTCCGAGAGAGGAAGGTGGAATATGCCATGCTGTTCCCTGCAAGGCTGAAGCTCACCCATCGTAATAAACTGTACTTTTTCACTGTCCCTGAGGAAGCGGTGAAATTCATCGAGTCCCATATTCCTGTCCCAGGCCCTGAGGGTGACCCCGTGGATGAGGGTTGAGCCGGCCTGCCTTGCACCCGCTACTCGAATTATTGTGGTGCCAATACCACACCTGTCATTTGCATTTTCCCCGTAATCTCATGTATTCTTTCTCTTATGCTCTCTTTTACTGTCGTAACTCATTGAAATCTCATGAATCGTAACATGGGTCACAGCTGTATGGTTGATGGTATATTGCATATGTACTGGGATCCTCTATTCCTATAGCCCATGCTCACTGTGCCCTACTGTGCTGTCTCCTCCAAAGCTTAACTATGCCGCCGCTGTACGGTATTTGGTGTATTTCACCGTTCTATAATCTTAATCAGGCTCACGGCAGCAGCTCCCCCGCTGCAGTTGCAACGCCGAGGTTGACTTGTTTAGTTCATTGGTTGCTCCCATGTTTGGTTTTGGGGCTGGCCCAGCCCCTTTGGGCTCGACACAACAGACATGAGACCGTGGGTGGGTTTTTGAGCACTGCTGTGTTGGGGGTGGCAGTGAGGGAGGGGGGTGGTGTTGTTGGGGGATGTTTTAACAATAAAAACGGCGAGACGGTGGTAGCTTTGGGTATGACACATCTGGCAGCTGTACAAGTTGCCGGCACCAGCTCGACAAAATATGACACACATTACTCGGATCCCCCCTAAACCGCTACTGAATGGCTATTAGGCTGATGTCTTGGAATATCAGAGGGCTCAGCAACTTCAGGAAGGCACGCAGGGTCACGGCCTACGCCCAGAGGCATGGGGTCAAAATACTTCTCTTACAGGAAACGCACGCCCTCGCACAATTATCGGCTTCTCTTGCCCCGTCATGGGGCCCCACCAAATATTATACTGTGTTCTCTTCACAATCCAGGGGGGTCCTCACCTTGATCCACAAATCCTTGCAGTTCTCCCTTCGCACCAGCCATATAGATGTCCAGGGTAGATATGTGATCCTTCACTGTTTCCTCGCTAATACAGAATACCTCCTGGTCAATACATATGCCCCATGCATAGATACACCTGAGTTTTTCGATCACATCCTTGACATTCTACTCGGCTATGTTGGGGTTCCCATTATCTGGGGGGGGGGACATGAATCTCATCCTCGACTCCGACTTGGACAGATCTGGTGTTGCACCTAGAACACTCTCTAGGACCGCTCGCCGCCTCCATGCACACATGCTCACTACCGGTCTGGTGGATGCCTGGAGAGCACTCCACCCAAAGTCGAAACAGTTTACATTTTACTCATCCGTCCATGACAGCCATTCCAGGATCGATCTTTTCCTTCTCTCCGCGGGGCTCGTGGGCAAAATACATACCACTCAGATCCTGCCTCGCACACTCTCCGATCACTCCCCGATCACGTTAGACACTGCCTTGAGCCCGAGCCTCCCTCCGCACTCTCACTGGCGGTTTAAGTCAGGCGCACTACACGATATAGTCTTCAAGGCTGACATCCTTGCAGATATCACCTCGTTTTTTGATAATAACAAACGCCACGACACAACAGATGGGGTGAGGTGGGAGGCCTTTAAGGTTTTCATCAGGGGAATGTGTATCTCCAGGAAGGCTGGGGTCCTGAAGGACATCAGAAACTCTCTGCGCTGTTCTGAGTCTAGACTCGGGGAGCTAGAGCGTGAGTATGTGGCCGCCCCCTCTCCGCCCAAGCTGGCACAGATTAGAAATGAACTAGACACGTTCGAGTCCCTCGCCCACAGCGAAATAAGATACCTCGCCCGCCCCATTGCAGCCCGGAAGTATGGGGAAGGAGAGAGGCCAGGCCATACTCTTGCCCGCCTTGCCCCGGCCTTGGGAGGCAGAGCTCGAATTGATAGTATCATCGATAGTGGTGGAGTGCGACAATGGTCTGACAGGTCCATTCTTCAGACCTTTGCAGATTTCTATACAACCCTCTATGCCCAGCGACCAGAGCACAGCCCTCGAGATCTGGATGACCTCCTGGACCGCATCCCAATGTCCCTTATATCTCTAGACACCAAAGAACAACTAGATGCTCCCTTCACCCTTCAGCAGATCACCGCTGTCATCTCGGCCCTACCTAAGGGTAAAGCCCCTGGTCCAGATGGCCTAACCGCAGAGTTCTATCAGGAACATGTTGCCCTTCTTGCCCCGCGCCTGCACGAGGTCTGGGAGGAGTCGTTGCATCATACTACCCTCCCCTGTTCCTTGCGCGAGGCTGTTATTACAGTGCTTCCCAAACCGGGTAAGCCTCTGGATGAATGTGGCTCTTATAGACCCCTCCCCCTCATAAATACCGATACAAAAATGTTCGCCAAAATCATTGCAAATAGGTTCCTCCCTATCATGAAATACTTGATTCACCCAGACCAGAGCGGTTTTGTCCCTGCTCGTTCCACTGCCTTAAACATTCGGCGACTATTTAACGTAATCTCTAGAATCGACCCCCGAGCCAATGCGGTGGCCGTGACGCTGGACGCCCAAAAAGCGTTCGACATGGTCTTGTGGCAATATTTGTGGGTGGTACTGGAGAAGATGGGAATTGGCCCGTACATGATGTCCTGCATTAAACTGTTATACACTAACCCTGTGGCTAGAGTCCTGTCAACTCTAACCTGTCGGCGCCCTTCTCCCTCCATAGAGGGACGCGACAGGGCTGCCCATTCTCTCCCTTATTGTTCGCGATGGCCATCGAGCCCATGGCTGACAGTGTATGTAACAACCACATACGCAAGGGGATTCATTTGCGGGATACCCCCGAAATCATTTCACTTTACGCCGATGACGTGCTGTTATATATTAGAGACCCTTCAATCCACCTCGACCCGATCATACGTGAAATTATCAAAATTGGCACATTCTCGGGCTTCACTATTAATTACTCTAAATCAGAAATCTTTCCCCTCACCCCTGCAACCTCCCAGCCCGCATGCGAATTCCCTCTCAAATGGGCACCTGACAGCAATAAATACTTAGGGGTCCAAGTGTCCCTCTCAAAATCCTCTTTGTTGTCTGAGAACTATGGGGCTGCAGCACATTATGCCCTTACCAGGATGGAAAGATGGCGAAACCTCCCCCTATCACTCTCAGGAAGACTGTCTCTAATAAAAATGATAATAGTCCCAAAACTTCTGTACATATTCGCTAACGTTCCACTTTGGGCTGGAAAACAGTACTTTGCGGACTTACATGCGAGATGTGCCCGCTTTCTCTGGCACTCAGGGGCCGTGCGCAGAAAGTGGCAGCATATGACCCTGCCTTACGAGAGGGGTGGCTTCAGTGCCCCTGATCTCACCCAGTACTGGATAGCAGCCCAGGCCCAATACGCTACGTACTGGTACCAGCAGCAGGAACCCCCCCCCCCGCATGTTAAGCTCGAAATCCTGGCTGCCGAGGAGGTGAATGTCATGTCATTGATCCTCTTTCACTCGTATCGATCGCAGGCCCCTGCTGACCCAGTGGCCTCCACCATAAGGGCGTGGCGGCAGATTCTGACGCCTGATTCCGGCTCACCCCTGTATTACAAATGGCTTCCTCTCTGGTCTTTCCCTGGCCTCACCCCCACACAAGATAAGCTTCTCATGCGTCACTGGTCAGACCTGGGATACAGATCATTCTCCGACCTGTTCCCGGATGGGAAATTCATCACCCCAAATACGTGGAAGCCCGGGCACTCCAGGTCCCCACTGGAGCTGATGGAATACATCCGTATCAGGGCGGCAGTCCAGGACATGTGGCCTTCATACCCGGACAAACCCCCCGAGTCCCCCAAGGTCAGCTATATAGCCAATTCTGCTGGTGGTAGGGGCATCGTATCCTCCTTGTATAAAATGTTGATGGCGCGCGCTGCCGAGCCCCCCCACTCAGTTAGGGATGCCTGGAGCCAGGATCTGGGATTAGACATCACTGATGACATGTGGACCAAAATGTGTATGCATACTCGCAAGGTTTCTCTTAATTCCAGAGCTAGATGTATTCAATACAAACTGCTCAATCGCCTATCCTACACTCCGTACGCGATTAGGAAATTTGC
Organism: Ambystoma mexicanum; assembly: GCF_040938575.1. Classification (NCBI taxonomy): domain Eukaryota; kingdom Metazoa; phylum Chordata; class Amphibia; order Caudata; family Ambystomatidae; genus Ambystoma; species Ambystoma mexicanum. The sequence goes on from NC_090937.1 coordinate 1,301,876,367, forward strand.
CCTGGATCAATCCCACCCCTGTCCAAGATGTAGATCCACTGAAGCGGATCACGCACACATGTTCTGGTTTTGCAGGGCGCTGGCCCCGTTCTGCAGCGCTGTGCTTGAAACCCTCTCCGAGGTAGTAGGGTTCTGTGTAGGCCCGGAACCTCTGTCTCTTCTGTTTGGGCTTTGGGAGGGGGCGGAAGCAAAACGGGTAGCTAGGTTTCTGAATGTGGCGGCTATTATGGCCAAGAAATGCATTCTGCAATGTTGGAAGCGCAGATCCCCCCCTTCCCTAGAAATGTGGCTGAAGGCCCTCACCTGGACACAATCCTGTTAAAATGACTATATTAACTTGCTGCCTAGCAATGCTCACCCTAAAAACATATGGACTGAGTTCTGTAGTTACTTGAACCGCAAGGTGGACCTTGAGCTCTTATCATCCCCTCCCTCTCCTGATCAAGGGGCGGACCGCTCTACATGATTCATGCCTCTATTGTAATTAACTGTTGTTGGATTGCATGTGACCTTCTGTAGAACCTGCCCGTTGTCATTCAAGCTTCACCATGAATTGTGTGTCATTTGTGCAGATTATGCTATACCAGTTGCTACTTCTTGCCAATAAAGAATATTAAAAAAAAAAAAAAAGAACACTTACCTGTGAAATAACCAACCTTGAATCCATCCTGTGCTTCGCTTATCTCGCCCATCTCCGGAATTCGTTGCAACCTGCAAACGTAAAGAAACAAGGACAGCATTAATAACCATTCTTACCTGGGCAAGCAGCGATTCCTTGCAGCACCCTGCGCTTCTCTTACCTCGTCCATTTCTGGGTTTCACCACAACCTGCAAGGGAGAAGGAACAAGGTCAGCCTTAACAAAGCACTTACCTGGGAAAGCAGCGCTTTGATCGCTCCTCACTCCGGAACATCACTGCAACCTGTACAAAGAAGAGAAAAGAACACAGGTTAGCAATTAACACCAATGAACAGCGCAGCACTCCAGACTATCTACAACTGAGAGCCAGTTGTAGATAGTCTGGTCCCTGGCCCCAGAAAGCCCTATTGATGATGCAGAGGGATTTGAATATGATCCTTGCAGCAACAGGGAGCCATTGGAGAGATTTTAGGGCTGGAGAAATGGGGTCCCTGGGCTTGAAGCCAAGGATACATCTAAGCTGGAGGCGCCGTATTAGAAGAAGAGGATAGATTAAGGAAGACGCTGTTGAAGTATCCATTCTAGAGAGTATCAGAGTCTTAGAGTCGTTGACCTTCTGGGGGAAAGTGAGGAAAGGAAGGATTCCTTTGAGGATATGGAGTTAAAAGTGGGTCTTCTTGGCAAGGTCCTGGATGTGAGGGAGGAAGGAAAGAGAGGAGTAGAAGATGACTCCAAGGTTTCTGGCTTCAGATGAAGGAGAATGGGGAGAACCCGTAGAGGGTGGCCATAGTGATGGGAAGAAAGAGGGAGCAGGAGTCCCAATGGGAAGCATCTCAGTCTTGCTGGCGTTGAGGCAGAGATCATTGGAAGCACACCAGGACTGGATGGCAGATAGGCAGTCTGGAATGAAGGAGGAAGTAAGGAGAGGATCAGAGGGAAGTTTGATGAAGAGTTGTGTGTCATCTGCATAACACTGGAAGTAAGGGGAGAAAGTGGAAATTAGGCTTGCAAGCTGAGCAAGATAGAGGTAAAAGAGCCTGGGAGAGGTTGGAGCCCTGGAGAATGCCACAGGTTGAGATAGAGGTGGGAGACGAGAAAGAGCTGGGGTTAACCTGAGAAGGATAGTCATTTAGGAAGGTGGTCAGCCAGTCTTGCACCTGCTCCGAGATACCAAGGGGGTTGTGGAGCCATTGATGCAATATAGTTATTGATGCTATATACGTGGTGTCAAAAGTGGTATCGTTCCACACCCAACACAGAGGATAACCATGAGAAAAGAACAATGAAGGGAAGATCAGAGATAGGAGAGTCCTAGGAGACTGCTAGCCCCAAACCACTGGACCGAGGAATCTGGGAGATAGGGGTAGAATTAGAATGTATCAGCCTTGACCCATTGTTAGAAGTTTCAGAAGAAAGCTGGGAATCAGCGGTGTCAGCAGATACCCAAAGTGTAACCGACCAACTAACCAGTTCCATCACCCTGGCATAACAAAAATAATTAGCCTAACAGAACAGAAATGGGAGGCCAGCGAGAGCCAGTTTGTAAAAGCAGGCTCAAGCGAGACGATCGTGGGGTACCAAGTCCCTCTACTAACCCTGCTTTTATCCAGTGGACCAGACCCACCAGCTCAGATGAGGGGGTGGTAAGTCCCTAGCCAACTGAAGAGGTTCCCAGTTGCTAATACCCCAACACAACAGCTACAAGCATGAAAGACCTGCTGTGGGCCGTGAGAGAGGGCCAACTAGCTTTTAGTCCCCAACACTAAGAACCCCTCAATACATTACAGGGGGATATAGTGGAGACGGGAGGACAACCAGCAGTCTCCCTGGCAATATTCCAAACATTTAGTAGCAGAGAGGACCCAGCAGCCTTTGATGTGAAGTTGGAAAGAGTGGCCGAGACTGTAGGCTGGCATCGGGATCAATGGGCTATAACTATTGCTCCATTATTAACGGAAGAGACCAAACAGGCCTTCTAGGCCTTCAACTCTGATGGTAGGGATAAAGACCTGAAACAAGGAATGCTCGAGAAATTAGGGCAGGATAGAGAGCATTACCAGATACCTCTCCAGCATCTACATCTGAGACAGAAAGAACCAGCCAGCCGGATGTCCTCTACTGTAAGAGGCCTCTTAAACAAATGACTGAAACATAAATCTTTTGAGGTAGTCAAGGAGATGCTCATCCTGGAACATTTTGTTGATTCCCTACCACTATATCTACAAAACGTGGTGTGGCAGTTACATGCTCCAACTCTTGATTAGGCAATCCAGACTAGGCCATGTATGACCGTGAAAGAGTTTGGTAACCCAAACCAAACAGTGATGTAGAACCGGCATAGGAGGAGGGGAAGAAAAATCAGCCTCACAGAGAATCAGCACTACAATCCCAAAGCCGAGGCAAGAACAAAGGGGTCTACCCCAATAGATTGGCAGAAACTCAGAAACCGTCTGCGGTACTGAAAAGTTTTGCGTTTGGGAAAATAGGGCGTATTGTTCTGATAAGTCATGGAAATAGGGCTCCTGGCTCCCGTGGTCTCATCAGCCCTAGAAGAAGACCCATCCCTATGGGGTGTGAGACAGTCATGGTATCAAGAGTGCCACAGACTCAACGATGTTTGTTTGAAAACCTTTATTTACTAGGGTTCCTGGGTTGGTGTAATGCCTAACTGACCCTAACACTAAAGGGATGGTTCCCTTAACTGATGTTTCTAAGGGCCATCAAAGTCTGAAAGTTCAAAAAACAAATCCGTCTTTGTCTAAACCTATGCTTGCCCTCACTCTTTGACAAAATCTGTTAGGAAGTCGCTTAAAAGAAAATTATAGTGGTTCAACAGAAAATAGGAAACCAAGATTGGTTTCAGATGACATTCTCACCAGGTGTGGGTTGGTCAGCTTCACAATCAATCAAAAAAGGGCTGTTCATCAGACCTTCTCAAAAGTTCTTGTCGCAGTCTTACACCTTCAAATGTCTTAAGTTCCTTGGGATTCCCTTTGCCAAGCTTTAGCTCTTCCAAGTTCCAAAACACAATTAAAAGAAATATACACAGTTCCTCTCCAAGCTTCTCAGGGATCCCTTACACAAGCATTAACTCCTTTAACATCAAAACCAATAAGTATTCAACCTCGTTAGGCCTCTCAGGGTTCCCTTCCCCAAGTTTAGGCCCTTCTTGACCAAGCTTCAATTTCTTCAGTATCACAAAATAATAGGTATTCCATTTTGTTAGGCCTCTCAGGGATCACCTTCCCCAAGCTTAGGCCCCTCTTTGATTCATACACAAGTTCAGCTTGTCAGGATGTACCTTTGCTTTTATATACAGTTCTTTCATACATATTCCACGTGAGGGGTACAATCAGAGATTTTCGAAACCACCAGGTTCCTTGCTTCTCCTATGCGTGACCACTCGGATCTGGATCCACTCTCTTTATACCTTGCTCTTTCTTTTTATCCTTTTCACCTTCAGGTGTTTCTTGAACCCGTCTTGCTCTCCTTTGTTTCCTTTGCTTTCTCGTGCACACTTGCACCTTCCTCTGCTTTGTTCTATCTGTATTGTGCCTCTTCACCTGTTCATTTTCATCTCATGCCTCTGCACACTTTTAATGTTTTTACTTTCCTTCTGCGCTGCTAGTGCCCTTTCCTTCTTTCTGCTTTCCTTAAACGGCTTTCTTAAACTTTCTCTCGCATTCCGCTTTGTGCCGCTTTATAAACTTTCTCTCCTTTTCCACTCTGTGCCGCTTTACAAACTGTACCTTTCTCCCGCTCTGCTCCAATCAACTGCATGCTCCTGAGTTTCTCTCTCACTGCAATGAAACTCACCGGGCAGCGTTGGGTTGATGAGTGGTCTCTCTGGATACACAGGGTTGAGGTCTGGGCCTCACCACCTGCCCAACAGGCACCCTTGGGACAGGCACGGGTCCCAAGGGAACAAGAACTTTGCTGAAAACCAACAGCAGGATGCAGGCTGCCTCGCTCCGGCTCCTTGGATACACAGCTCCCTAGCTATGCTGCAGCCCCTCACAGACACAAGGCCAGCCTCTTTGCCCGCCGTTCTCCTCCAGGCTTCAGGTCTGCTGCTCTCTGCTCCTTGGCCTCTCTGGTCTGAACGGCATCCCCAGCTTACTCTCTCCTCTGCGAAAAACCACAACTTTTATAGTTGAACAGTTAAGTGGAGTCAGGTATGAGTGGTCATTATCAAATACTTGACCCTGCCGGACTCTATAAGTGGGACAACTTGTGTTCTTTCTATAGTAGGTTTCCCTTACTTTCCCCATGTTGTTTCTGTGGGTAATCTTCACTGATCTTAGTTGAATCCTCCTCATCTCAGTATTTGCTGGAAATAGGAAGAGGGAGATGGGGCGAGATTGAAAATATCCCATGAAGGCTGAGGGAAAGTGGGTTGAGGTATTATTGGGAATGGAGAAATACCATGTCTTGCCCTTGGGTATCCTCCTTCCAACCCCTCATGACCCTCCACCCAGGTGGTCCTCCCTCGCTTGTTGGCCCCCAGGGTCGGGATCCATAAGCGATGGCCCTTCCCTGCCCACCTGAATAAAAGATCCAGAGGGAGTATGTGGGAGAATACCGTCAGGTTCCTCACAGAGGAAAGACACACAAGGACCAGGAATATCTATCAGATATGTTTACAGAGGATTAAGAGGGATCTGCACCTATCCCTTAGTCAATCTACACCACAGAGAGTAAAGATAAAACATTTCATATGACTGTGGCGGTCCGAGGATTAATGCCGTCTCAGGGTAAATGCCTTATCTATTTGACTTTCTCTGGGACATCCTAGGTGTGATCTGCTCTACTTATCAGGTTAGTTAATGAGATCAGGGTTTTGCCTTACACACACAACCCCCACTTAATTGTTTCCCTCTCATGCCCTGCTATTCCTCTTTTTATGTCCCCCTAATTCTCGTCAGTGTTCCTCCTACTCTCCTCCTCCTCTCTCAAACTTCACCCACCTTCTCTTCTCCCTCTCCCCACTATGTCCTCCACTGTCCCTCTGATATATCTCTCACTCGTCTACCTCCAACCTTCAATCTTACCTCTTCCTACTCTCCTTTCTCTTCCAGTCTAACCCTACTCCCCCTCTCCTCACTACCACTACTCTCTCCTCTCCACACTACCACTACTCTTTTCCCCCACACCACTATGCTCCTTCAGTTCACACTACCACTACTTCCCCACCCTTCTCCTTTATCACCCTCCTTCCATCTACTGAGTCATCCCTCACTTCATACTCTTTCAGTTCCCCCTGTCCACACCTTTCATGCAAAATCACAATACAGTACCCCTTTCTCTCACCAACCAACCTCACCTTTCCTGCAAATCGCCTCTACACTCCTTGCCACTGTCTTCCTCCTTCTGGTCATTTGGTCTGCCACTTCCTCCTCCTCTGACCTCACCCAAACAGATCACACCTCCCTGTTTACTGCCCCTTACTATATTCTCCCTCTTCTACCACCATTGGTTCTCCCTTTCTGGTTCTCCTGCCTAATGTGTCCTGCTGTTCTCAGCCAGGGCAGTGTTACAAACAATGAAATTCTTAGCCCTGCTCCTTTCTCTCTTGCTTACCCACCGCGGATCTCCAATAGTGGTCCGTTGTGACTAGAGTTAATTATTTTCTGCAAGGGAACAGTAGCTTAAAGGGTCCATTTCTATACAGTGAATATTTAATGTCCCTAGTTCTGCCTTTTTTGGAGAGCCGCGTGGGGGAAAGTGCTGCAATGCCTGCGCATTAAAGATCTGACTCAGTTTGTATGCAAGTGCTGCGTAGAACAAAATGGTGTCAGTACCGCTCTGTAGACTTGCGTAGGTGAGGCTTTAGTCATTGTCCGCTGGCATCTGACCTTGTGACTGTCTCGCTTTCCATCCGACTGCTTGTCTGCTTCTTCACAACAGTGCATTGGAGTAGTTATAGTTCCCTAAAAGAAACCGAAAAGACTTACAAGGTCATTACGACCCAGGCGGTAAGTATTCAACATTACAGGCATGGCGTAATTAACGTTTACGCCCTGGTCCGATGCCGTAAAGTTCGGCACATTCCAACCCATCGCGCACGAGCATTATGCCATGCCGGTAATGTAAACTACGCCATGCCGTAAAAGACCCCAAAACCGTCCCTACCGGCATTGTACGCTGCGCAAGGTGCACTACCGCCATCCATCACAGCAGCGACCGTAATTAGCGGTCACCGCAATTAGCGGTGACCTTAAATAAGCGGAACCGGAAGTAGCGTCATCGTGGAGGAACAGGAAAGAGCACGGCAGCCATCTTTAAAAACACAATCCATTGGCATCCTCCCCAACCAGTCTACATCCGACCCTGAGACCTGTCAAAACCCATTACCCACCCATTTTCCCACTACAAAATGCCAAAAGTTGTCAAAAAAGCCTGCGATCGGCAGCGGCAGGACCGCTTCACTCGGGAGGAACTCACTATGCTGGCGGAGACCCTCCAGGAGAATGCGGCGGTGGTCTGCTCCACACAAATGACCAGGCCGGCAATTGCCAAGAAGAAGGCCATATGGGTCCTGGTGGCACACCGGGTCAGTGTGGTGGGAACCGTACCCCGCAATGCACAGCAGTGTCGAAAGCGGTGGGACGACTTGAGGCTCCGTGTCAGGAGCATCCTCTCCGCAAACCGCAACCTGGGCTTGGCAACCGGGGGAGGATCGGATTCCCCAATTAAACTCCAGCCATGGGAGGAAATCTGTGCCTCCACAATCGGCATGGAGAGCATAGAAGTGGTAGGAGGGATGGAGAGAGGAGCACCGACATCAGGCGATGCAGGTAGGTGCCTCAAATCAAGCCATGCAATAGTCACTGAAGTCCATTCATGTGTAGCACAATGTTGCCCTAGAGTGTAAATGCAACAGATCAGCAGGAGACTGCCCACAGCCACATCCGACCTCCACCCTGTACACATGTAGTATGCACACCCTAACTGCAGGCACCCACATACCTCCATGCTAAAGCCACACAAAAAGGAGACAACCTGCATGCCCCTGCCTCAAATGTGCTGCATCTAGTAACCAAAATGATGTCAGTCATCGCGATTCCAATGTCCGCAGACCCATCAATAACACTCTCCCTCCTTTGCTCCACCACAGACTCCAATTCCAACCCCGAGGATGAGGACACCCCTGCCACAACACCAGCCAAGAGGGCCAAGACCACTGTGCCAACACCCTCCACCTCAGCTGTAGTCACCAAGACACCGCAGCAGCCGAAATCCGTTTCCAGTACACAGGACGGGCCACTTACAGGCACCCCAGCAGGCAGCATGGCAGCAGCAGCAGCACCACACATCCCCACAATGTTCGCCACAGAAGACACAGGTTCTGCAGGAAGCAGTACCATAGGCGAAACTGCTGCAATTGCAGCATGCTCTGAAAGTGACACAGAGGAGCCCGATGTCGGACCCCCCCACTGACCACCATCATTCCCCCTGTCTGTCCCAGAGCAGCCCCCATGAGGATCCCACACAGGGGCATTCAGAAGATGAGGACTGGCCATCCACCCCATGCCCTGTCGAAAATCAGCAGGAGGGAAGCAGCCCCTTCGTAACACCATCTGCAATAGGCATGGGCCAGCAGAGCCAACATTCCCTGGAGGAGATAATCACGCTCCAGCAACAACTCTCCTCGCTTCTGAATGAGCATGCTGCAGAATGTGGGGGGGAAAGGGCAGCTATGGAACAATGTACAGAGACCCTGAGGGCAGCAATGGAGCGGAGCACTGAGACCCTGAGGGCTGAAATGGAGCGGAGCACAGAGACGCTGAGGGCTGAAATGCAGTCCTCCTCAAAGGACATGTGTGCGGAACTTGCCGCCATGCGGCGCGTGGCCTCAGAGCTAGCCAACTCCATTCGGGACATGTGTGCACATGAGCAGACAGGGACCTCCTCCGCTGCCAGTTCCACCCAAAGCAGCCACATCCGCCGATCGGGAAGGAACCTGCGCAGCACAGGCAGGGGTGCCCCAGGGGCCGGGAGAGGGGGCTTGCAATAGCGGCTGCCCACCGTTATCATGCAACATTAGCCACTTAGTTACAGGGTGTGTTTTGGGGAGTCCAGGGGGGAGGGAGGAGGGGGGAGTGGGTGTGTTGGGGTGTTCAGGGGGGAGGGGGGAGGGAGGAGTGGGTGTGTTGGGGTGTTCAGGGAGGAGGGGGGAGGGGGTAGTGGGTGTGTTGGGGTGTTCAGGCAGGAGGGCGGAGGGGGGAGTGGGTGTGTCACAACAATTCACATTTAAAATACACATTTTCCTTTTGCACAAATCAAATGTGTGGACAATGTTCATTGCGTATGTGTGCTTTATTGGTGTACAGTCCACAGTGTGCATGTCCCCGACACACACAGTGCCCCAAGTGCCGTCTCCATGTCATACACACCAGCCGTGTGTGCTAGAAGCATTGGTTGATTATATTTTGATGCATTTCACACCCCTCCTGTGCATCACCTCCGCCATGAGGTGCGGCCCAATCTGCACCCTCCTCATCCTCATCGTAAGGTGGTTGCAGTTCTGCGTCAGGGGGCAGGGGCACATTTCGCCTGACACACATATTGTGTAGCATGACACATGCCATGACGATCTTTGCCACCTTCTCATGGCGGTACAGGAGTGCCCCACCAGACCTGCTGAGGCAGTGAAACCTTGCCTTCAATAGGCCGAATGCCTGCTCAATGACCACACAGGTACGTGTATGTGCACGGTTGAAGTCCTCCTTGTGCTGGTTCTGTGGGTTCCGGACTGGTGTAAGGAGCCACCTCTTCAGGGGATAGCCTGCATCACCTGTATGTGGGCGAGAATGTACGTGTCAGTCATGAGGTCTAATTCGAAACATGATGTGCCACCATGGCTTGCATCCAACTGTTACTTTGGACCACTTCTAAATGCACTAATTGATTCACACTATGCGACCGGTATATGCTCATGGCTCTCATGGCCTGTTTTGCATGCCATCAACCAATATATGCAGGGGGGTCAAGTGCCTTTTGAGTGCCCATCCACTGTGTTCGTTCATGCCGTTTGTTTTGGTGGCCTGGCACGTGTCCTGTGATGTCAATGCTCACATCATTGCAACATTGCTGTCGGCCTCATCATGACCCCAGTGAGCAATACTGATGTTTATAGAGACATTTTGGGGGCCCTGCTGTCTGTGTGATGGTGTGTTGATGTTTCTGTCCGTCATGTGCCTCCTTCGTGCGCAGATATGGGGGACAGGCCTTTCGGTTGATGGTGTTTGGTGACGTGCATGTAGGTGCATTTCGTTGTAGTCAATGTGGTCTGAATTGGTACAATGCACTTGCAGATGGTTGTGTCATGGTTGGGACACAACCTCATTCACATGGTAGTGCTGCATACATCAGGCATTGGGTTTACTGTTGTTGGGTGAAGTTTGTGTTGCTTTAGGGTATGATCTGGCTCCGTTGTCTCTGCTACTCACAGCCAGGTGGAGTGTGCATCATTCCCCCCCTTTCAGCCAGGTGGAGTATGCAATATCCCACCCCCCATTTCAGCCAGGTGGAGTATGCATCATTCCCCCCCCTTTCAGCCAGGTGGAGTATGCATCATTCCCCCCCCCTTTCAGCCAGGTGGAGTATGCATCATTCCCCCCCTCCTTTCAGCCAGGTGGAGTAAGCATTGGTACATTGTTCACCTACCCACTTCACATTTCCAATGTCTTGACATTAGACTCACCGAGTAGCCAGGATCTTGGGCCTGCATGTCGCTCCATGTAGCGTGGTATTGTGGAGTTCCTCAGGACCATTGATTCATGGGTTGCTCCGGGGAATCGGGCACAACAATGTGTGATGATCCTGTTGGAGTCACAGACCATTTGCACGTTGATTGAGTGAAATAGTTTACGGTTGCGGTACGGTACCTCCATGGCATGTGGAACCACCAATTCCACATGGGTGCAGTCGATGGCACCAATGCAACCAGGTATGCCGGCTAGTGCATGGAAACCCACTTTGGTGTTTGCAATCTCCTGGGCAGTCCGTGGTAATGAGATGTGGTCGTCTGTGTGCTTGAGGAGGGCATCGAGCACTTGGATCAGTGTACGTGAAAATAATGGTTGTGAAATGCCATGCAAGTGCCCCACTGTGTGCTGGTAGGTGCCTATGACCAGGAAGTGGAGTACGGACACTACCTTCAGTAGGGGTGGGATGGCGGTTGGTGTTTCTATCATGCTGACGATGTCGTTGTGTGTCATGTCTACGATGGCGGTGATGGTGTCCCGCTCCAAACGGTACAGGGTGTGGATCTGCAGTGAGGTTGAATGGACTGGCTCTGATGTGTGGGATTGGGGGCTACCTGCGTGGTGGCACTGGCTGTGCTGGTGGGGCTTGCTGGCCCTGCCTTGCCCTCCTTCTCCTCCTGCGTCTCCTCTGTGCTGCCTGTTGTTGTTGTTGTTGTTGTTGTAGCACTTGCATTGCTATCAGTTCCTCCAGCCCCAACATTGCTAGTCCTATTGGTATCATTGTGGAGTGTGACTGGGTGTGGGAAGGGGTGGGGTGTGCTCTTTTTGTACTTCCTGAGTCTGTATTGCCTCCACCTGTGCTGATTATGTGCACCTGTGGCAGCTGGGTTCACTTAACATGGCCATTTACGGTTGGTTCGCAATGGCGTAATTAGCACCATGGCGGTAAGGTACTTAACGGGCTTTGTGATGGCGTTAGGTGCATGTCCGCTTGGGTCGTGATCCGCTTAGCTTTGCGCCATGCCGGTATTTACGGCGTGGCAGGTCGCGTGAGCGCGACCTTGGTGCAGTTAGCGGGAGCGTTAACTACGATGCCCCTAATGGCATCGTAGTTAACGGTCACGGGTCATGATCGGACCTAGCGGAAAACGATGCTGGTAATCATTTACCGGCATCGTTTTTCGCTCACCGCCTGGGTCGTAATGAGGCCCTTAGTCATCATTATGCGAGGCAGTCATGGGGTGATCAACTGTGGTACTGCCCTCATCCATATCAGTACTGAAATGGTGGACAGGAACTAGGGCCCTCCCAACTACCACCTTCCCCCTATGGGATAGGACTGGCTCTGTGGGATGTTTTTACCCATGCATCCAAGCCCTACCATAAAACTGTGCAGTACTGGCATGGAAAACATCATGATGGCCAGAACTCCCCAGAGAGTGCACAGGGAAAACATGAAGAATAGGCTGCCACACATTTTTGCCTATGTTGTGAACACAGGAGGGCACTGCCTAAAACCACCATTTGGCTACACACACAGTAGCCTGAAACCATTGGGAATGGCAATGCTGATTGCCAAAAAGCAACTCAGAACTGTGGGGAATTCATTTTCTTAATCCCAAAAATGGTTGCATTACCAGTACTCACCACTATCAGAAAGCCGGCGTTTTAAAACCACCAGAAAGCTGGCGTTTTAAAACCACCAGTTTTTTTGTGTAAAACTGAACAAAGGAAACAAAACCAGACCAAGGAAAGACTTGCTAAGAGGTGGATACAATGTAAAACTATATTCTGAAATGACTTGAAGGAAGTAATTATTTAATGTAAAAATTGTCAGTTTGATTTGAATGTAGAAAACTGGGAACAAAAAGTGACATTTAGCTGAAACCTGGCTTAATGAAACTGAATTCTGCCTGACAACTACCCCCGACAGGAGTTGAAACTGGATCAACAGCCACTCTTCCCAGGCCTAGCTGCATCATGCTGCCCCTTGCCAAAAGGAGTTGACACCTCTCTGATTAGATTAGGGGTGGAGCACCTGGGAACTGGAAGGGACCGAACAATGCAACTTCCTTGACTCAGGCAAATGTTATATTGGGGGCGTCGTAAAATAGCTTCCTCTTTGGAGAAACTGGGGGGCAGCTGTGCCTCTGTGAACAAGCTGGCTTGGGGGAAGTGGATAAACCAGTTATTCCACCATGTGATGTGGGAAGCCGCACCCCTTTTTGACCAGGGCATAATTTAAAAAAAGATGGATAATTCATAGTACGGACTTGTCAGAATTATATAAGTAATACCATTATTCTTGTGATTTTTCGGTGCACATTTTAAGAGGCGTTAGGACCCTGTGGTGTATTCTGGGGGGTTGCTAGCGGAAAATAGGGTCTTACTCCAAATGTCTGCATGTTAAAAATTTGACACTTCATCAATTAATGTCCATACCCCTTGCGCACATGTGTGTAATTTTGGGTAAATGTCCGATATTGCAAAACCAGTTAAAAAGCGCAAAATGTTGTCATTTTTGAATGCAAGCCCCCAGGAAGATCAGAGGCGGACAAGAATGGACCATAAGGAATATATAATGTGTACATGTAATTTCAACAAATTGTGTATCTGGGAAAGATGTATTTGAATCAAATATAGATTTGTGGGCAAACTGACCAGGGGAGGATCCTCTGACCCATAAACCGACCTCATCATGATGACAATCCATTTCCTTCCCCCAATCATGGGAGAGGGGAGAATTGGGCCAATGACAAGTAGAGAGGGGCAGGCTTAGCTAGGCCCAGGCACACACCCATTTTCAAAACACATAAAAAGAGACTGCTGGGACAGGTAGAGACATTCAATTCCATTTGCTGCGGAGCATGCTGACCGACGACTTCACATCCAGAGATCCAGACTTCAAATCCATCAATCTCCAGAACCTGTAGCAGAAATTAACTCCAGAATTTGTAGCAGAGAGGCCTGAATCCACCAGCTGAATCCTCTTCAGCAGGCCTCAAAACTAACCAAACTATTCAACAGCCGGGCGAGCTGTTTGAAGTTTTGCCGAGAATTTTTGCAAGAACCTGTAGCAGTACCCAGAAAGCAGTGTTACATCCAGAATCCAGAGAGGCTAGACCAGCAGAGCAGAGCTGACCCAGATCGCTGTGAGCAGAACCGGTGCCTGATTGACCCACCGAGCAGACAGAACCGCAACCGGACGTGTTGACCAGATCCGAGACGAGGCCTAGTTCAAATTTATATTGTGAGTACCTAGCAGAACTGTGCAGAACCAATCTCTTAGTTAAAATAATCTAATCCAAACTATTTTAACCTAAGTAGAACTGCCTCCTAGAAATCATGTCATCTGTCATTTTTAAAGCTGCACAACGGTCACCTGTCAATTCTGCCGCTGCAAGCTGTCACCTGTCATTTTGAGTTTACTTTAAATCCGAAAAACTACCTTTATTTAATCGTCCGTATCTCTGGAACCGTTTGGGCTAGGAACGAAATTTAACTTTCATCTGAAACTTTTCCCGTAATCGCGAGACACGCACTTGCGAAATTTACCGCGATTTGCGATTTGGCCCGATTTCTTCATCTGTAGAAATCAGCAGCTTTTTGCTTCTCTTTGCTAAAATTTGTTTGCAATCTGCTAATCATTCATAGAGTATTGTTAAAGTAAGCCTGAACTAATATAAAGTAGCCATCACCTACCCTGAACCTCTAGAGGGAATTAAAAGCAATTTTAGCACCTTTTCACTTCCTTGCAAACCACATTAAAGTAATTCGCCTGTGTTTAAAACTCATCCCTGTTTTCCCTAAACTTGCTGGGAGAACTGGAACTGTGTATTGCATTATAAAGTGTGATTTGTTGGGATTCTTGAAGACTGTGTGCTCTCCTTCCATTTCTGGTATTGCATAGGGGGGGAGTGAATTGTCAAAAGAAAAAGTGATCATATTACCTTTTGCTAAAATCATAACAAGTTATTTCTGTACTGCATTTTATTCCACCTTGCGTTTCCCTGAACCATATAAAGCATTCTTTCCCACCTTGTTCTTCTGTTCCTATTCATAGTTACCGCTTGCTGATTACTGCTCATATTCACAAGTGTAATATCCATTATCAATTTATTTATAGAAGTGTGATATATATATTGTTTACATTTTCAAATAAACCTTTTAATTTGCAAAACAAACCTACTTCTTGGCTCAGTGGGGTCAGGGGGATTCTAAGAGGGGGGTGTTATACAAGGGTTGTCATCCAGAGTACTGAACTGGATATAAAAATACATCAATAAGGGTTTTCCTCAGCATCCCAGACTAGGCATTGACTTAGCTGTAGTGTTGATTGAATATCGCTTACAAGAGTGGGGGCTCAGAGCCGGGATATTCTGGGTTAGATTTACCACTTGTGCAGATTAATACAGTGTGCCAACTGACCAGATACACATATCCGGTTAGATCACCACGCTGTTTTACACTGTGAAAGCATCCCTCAAAGGAACGCTCTAAGGAAACGGTCTGTTTTGCAAAATAAAATACAAACTTCTGTAAGTCAGGAAGGAACTCAAATTCCAGAATGACGACCTTGGTAGATATGAAAATAGCCAGAGAGCACTTCTTACATAAGCTATTTGTGAGAGGTGAGTGGACTCATCAGGACCAAATGGTCTGGTTGCAGGCAATCGCGCAACAGGTCACTGAAACAGGGTCAGATATATGGGGAGATCAGGGTCCCCTACATGTGGCCCTGAGTGAACTATATATGGCCCCTAAAGCCAAAGATGAACATAATAAGATTGCCAGGATAGCGGCATATTTGTATCTATATATGGGAGCCATGCAGGACAAATGTGCTGAAGGCCAAGATCTGGCAAATAGGCAACAAATGGCGTTAGAGAAGGGCCAATCTGATGTGGACTCTTCTGAGCAGAGGCTGCTCAGGAGCCAGGAGTCAGAAAAGGACAGCAGACAGTACATCATTAAAATAAAGGAGGATATTGATGTGCTGCAACAGGAAAAGGTGGACCAGGATACCAGATTTCTGGCCTTGCAGAAGGAGTACCAAGAAGGTTTGGACTCCCTACTGCAGAGCCAGAAAAATGGCGTTAGAGAAGGGCCAATCTGATGTGGACTCTTCTGAGCAGAGGCTGCTCAGGAGCCAGGAGTCAGAAAAGGACAGCAGACAGTACATCATTAAAATAAAGGAGGATATTGATGTGCTGCAACAGGAAAAGGTGGACCAGGATACCAGATTTCTGGCCTTGCAGAAGGAGTACCAAGAAGGTTTGGACTCCCTACTGCAGAGCCAGAAAAAGCTGGAGCAACAATTAGATTTCAATAGGGCATGTGCCGAGCAGGTAGTCACCCTGCAAGCCACCTAGATAGCGAGAAGGCAGAGAGCAATAAACTGATTTTGAAAGACCTGGATACCCAGGCAGAGTTTGACCAGGAGCGCCAGAAAGCTGGTGCCTTCCAAAGGCAAAGGGACGACCTGGCAGCACAGATGCAGGCTCTTAGTCAGGAAAGGGATACCTTAGGCCAGGAAGTCTGCCACTTAAAAAGGAAAATGGAAGAAAATCACCTGGCCCTCCAGGGACTGGGTGACCTCCAAAAAGAACACCAGAACTTGTTAGAGCACACCAGGAGGGTGGAGGATGCTCTGGCAAGAAAGGAGCAGGCCAATAGGGACACAGCTCAGGAGGTAACCCTCCTGCAGCAGAGACTGGCCCAGTACTCCAGGACCAATCAGGAGGCACAGAGAGAAAATGAGGCTCTCTGTCAGCACAATGATAGGCTCCAGCAACAGGTAGCGATGCAGGAGAGACTGATAGAGTCTAGTAAGGCCTTAACTGAGGAACTGAAAGCGCAGGCCCTTGCATTGCAACAGGGAGCAGGGGCTGATAGAGACGGGGTGCACTGGGAAAGGGAAACGCCTGAGCATAACCTCAGGAGCCCTGGTACCAGAGGCCTTCATCTCTCCCAGTCCCTGGACTCTGCCACCCCCATGTCCCCTCGCGCACATGAGCCCAGGGCCACGGAGATGGCAGATTACTATCCAGCTAGAAGTATGGGGCTCATAGGCCAGTATCTCCCAGGAATGGATGGGCGGGCATCCGGGTATGGGCACCCAAGCACAGTGCAATTTAGTTGGGAACCCCAGGAGAGTAGGCCCATTAAGGGCATCCTGAAAACCTCTGCCCAGTTAGGTCAGTGGGGGGGTACCCATCAAATCCTGGCAGCAAGGAGGGGTCTGAAGACTCCTCTGAGCATTACAGGACACAGGAGACAGGTCCCCACATTCTGCCAGCCATTCCCAGGCTCGCAGAATCCGGGAAAACCTGGAAGATCAGACGGGCACCTCTGGGAGCAGCGCTTCTGAGTCGGAGGATGAATGGACCAGGATTACCCGAACCAAAAAGGCCAATAAGGCAAAAAGGGCCTTGCTTAAGGACCCATTGAAACAAATAAAGGCAATAAGGAGTGTCATCACGCCTTATCATAAGAACGCCAAGTATTCTGTTTGGGAACACTTGGAGCTCTATGAGCAAATGATGGAGACTTTCCATTTGAAGGACAGCCAAAGCTGTATTCAATATGTAAAGTGGACCTTCTCACCAGAATACTCCAGTTTCTTTGCGGGGCTGGAGGATCAAAACCATTCAAGGTGGTCCACATACAGGGCGGCCATCTTGAAACATTTTTCTGTGCACAGAAATCCTCAAGAGGCTCGCAAGGCAGCCTACAATTTGCAATGTGGGGAGGATCAGGCCCCACAGGAGTTTGTGCAAGAATTAAAGCGTGCTTTTGCGCAGACCACCAGAAGGGTGCGCACGGATAGCAGAGAATTTATCAATACGTTTTTCCATGCCTTACCCAAATACATAATGACCCAGCTTGTGAGAGATTTTCATGAGAAAAGATCTTTAGACTGGGTCATTGAACAGGCTAACCGGATCTATGAGGTGCAGAAGCTCATCGAAAATAAAAATAATGCGCCGAAAAACCCCAAAACCAACAGCACCCCTGCTGCTGCCAAGGTGGCAGAGGTAAAGGTTGCCCCCGTTTTAGATTTGGAGATGGGGGGGCCTTAAAACCTGCCTGCACCAAATAATTCACAGCCCAGAAGGCCCTCGGGCCAGTCAAAGACAGGGAGTCGAGGAGGTAGTCCCACAAATGTGGTCCCCCGCCCCCCTGACTATGTAACTCCCCGCTTCAAGGGAAACCGACCAATCCTGGGTTATATGTGGACTCCTCCAGCCCAAGGGGGGGGATCCAGCCAAGCACCTGACCCGGGGAACTTCCCTCCTAACTTCCCCCAGGAGGGCAGAAATTCACCAAATCCTGGGCAGAACTTTTTCCCCAGGTATCCACCCAATTTCCAGCCCCAAAATCATCCATCCTTCTTTCCCCAATTCCCTGAGCCCAGACAACCTAATCCAGGAGAGGTGAGGCCAAGGGTGGAGGGGTACCAAAATCTTCCCAACCAGGGGTACTACCAGAAAAGGGATAGCTACCCTTCCCGGGATCAGCCCAGGGGAGAAAATAGAGCCCCGTATCAGCCTGAGCGGGTTTCACAACTTAAGCACCAGGTCCAAAATATGGCACGAGATCTGGGTCACATACTGAGGGCTCAACAGAACCCTCAGATGAGCATGCCACCGCAGAATGCCCCAAACTCTGGACCTGGTGCTCCAGAACAATGACGGGGGCAGCACCCCGATAACCCACCGGTTCCCAAGGAGGAGGCACAAGGGGAAGGGGGGTGTAAAGCCTTGGAGGAAGCTTCCTTCCCAACTTGTAAACAGCCCCTGGAAAACCAGGAACCGGAAACAAAATCTCCTACCCCTGAAAGCCTGCCTCCCAAGGAGCAGAGGGGGGGTAGGAGAAACAAAGGACCCAAACAGGCCCACTTTGTGGAGGAGGTACAGGTCTTCCAATTTGAGGGAGAGGGACCCTCAGAAGATCCTGGGAAAAGGATCTTCTCCTTCAGAGATGGGGGAACTCCTCCCAAGGAAAAATGGGTCCCAAGGGATTCCAATCCAGACTGGGGAGATGTGGAGACTGAGCTACCGCCGCCCATCATCTCATCCCAGAACCGACAATACCAAAATCCCAAGGGTCAAATCCATCCTGATGACTGCCTCCAAAAAGGGCGGGGCTGCCCAGAACCGGAACCAGGGGAACCCACAATGGCTCTGATCTCCAGTTGCCAACTTTTTCTTTCAGATTCCCAAGGCTCTCCACAGAATTCTGCCCAAATCTCTTCGCTAGCAATGTCCAAAACCAGAAAGTTAGCCCACCAGTTGTCCAAAAATGTGCATTATCTGTGCCCCCTTGAGGAGAAGGAGGGAAGATACTATGCCCCGGTACAAGTACAGGGGCAGGGTACAATTTTGGCACTGGTGGACACTGGATCCCAAGCTACCCTTCTGTCCAAAAGGGCCTTTGAGGAACTAAATGCAGGAAGGGGGGAGAATTACCAAATTCCTCTCACCTCTCTTCCTGGACAACTGCAGAACTTTGATGGGAAGGAAATTCCTGTTGAGGGGACTGCAGACTTGGACATTAAAATTGGGCGACACAAGGTGAAACACCCAGTCATAGTAGTGACTCCAGAGGGCACCCCTTGTTTACTAGGGAATGACCTCCTGAGAAGGTTGTCACCCCTAATAGATTGCGTAAACAAGGTCCTCTGGACCCAGACTAGCCGACCAATAAAATTAAAACAGAGTGTCAACCATGTTAGTTTAAACGGCACATGCCACATGGTTGAACAAAAATCTGACCAAGTAGAATTTCACTTCCAGAATAGCCAAATTCCAGACGTGACAGTAATAGCAGTAGGACAACAGACTGGTGGTGGGGGGTCCTCTCTATTTCTGAAAATCAACCTTCCTTCCAGTACCAGGTGGTATTCCACACTGGAAGGAAACACACTGAAATTCTTTACTAATCCACAATCAGAAACTCCCACTCCTATAGTCCAGAAAGATGTGAAATCAGCTCAGAGCCGGGCTGATATTCAGCAAATTGGAGAGCAGTTGTTCATCCCTGTTCAGTTAAATGATGGGAAGGACTCTGTTCTCGCTCGAGTGTGTGTGAACAACGGTAAGAGCTTCATCAGCGAAGCTACATTCCGCCAACTCCCAAAAGATCCAGCCATTCCCACATTCAAACTGATAGACAAATGGGAAATGGACCTGGAAGCACCCAATTCCAAGCATCTCCTGCCAAGCAGGTGTATGCTCAAAATCTCCATTGGCAACAAGAGCATAGTCCATAATTGTTGGGTCGTGCGAGACGTCACTGCCGCCTTTTACTTAGGCAGTGACATTCTCAATCGCTTTGCCATTAGTTTGGACCTAATAAACTTCAAAGCTTGGTCCCGATTAGCGGATAATCCCATGGGCTTTGATGATTCAGAAAAAGCATTTAGGTCAGCTCAATTGCTACCTTATGCAGTTGAAATTCAGATTAAAGAGGGAGTCACCATCCTAGAAAGGACCCGGCAATTCTCCCTGGGAGTGAAAGTTAAAAGAGGACAAAAATTGAAAAACCCTGATGCTTATATCCACCTAAATGCTTCTCTCCAACAGCAAGGGTTAGGGGTAAACCCAACACCATTAGTCAACATAGAACATGACACTATTCCAATAGAGGTGGATAACAGCGACTTAAAGAGTATTACTCTAGCCGCAGGCACCATTATTGGAATGACGATTGATGACCGACATTTCTCCATTGATTTAGGAAATGAACTGTTAGGACCAATCCCCAAGGACTGTTTTGACAGTGACAGTGAGGATAATACAACACCAGACAGGATTTTCACCCGGCATGGAGGGAACTTCCTGGTGTACACTTCTTGCCCTTATGGTAAGGAAGATGTCACTTGTGACTTCAGGAGGGATGAGGTGATTTTCCAGATCCATGAGGGCTGCCTTTCCCACCTGAAGCCTCCAGTCCAAATCAGCACTCTGACCAGGGACTTCTCCACCCAGCTGGAGGAGGCCGCTGAGATAGCCAAACCAGAAGTCTTTCCAGGCTTCAGGCAGATGGTGGAAGAGAGAGTCAACCTAGCTGATGCCTGTGTGACTCTGGAACAGAAGCAAAAGTTGAAACAAGTTTTCTTGGATTTCCAAGATCTCTTTGCGGTAGACTCATATGACTGTGGTCACACCGACATCCACACCACAACAATTCCCACGGACCCTAGAATGACTCCAGTGTTTGTGAAGCAATATCGCTTGCCTCTCGCATCCATGGAGTCCCTTACTGAAATAATTAAGAACCTTGAGTCCCGGGGAATAATCCCTCCAGTCCACAGCACTTTCAATAATCCGCTGCTGGGAATATTGAAGCCAAACGGCCAGTGGAGACTCTGCGCCGACCTTAGGGAGCTCAACAAACGGGTCCATACTTCCCGATGGCCTCTGCCCTACATTGACCAAGGGCTGGCCCAGATTCAGGGGTCACAGGTATTCACAGCAATAGACCTGACCAATGGATACTGGACCGTACCTGTCAGTAGGGAGGACCAATACAAACTGGCTTTTACCTTTGGGGGCCAGCAGTACACATGAACCCAGACTCCCTATGGATACCTTAACTCCGGCAATGAATTCAACATTTTCCTACATAAGGCCATGCCCGACCTGGGTGCGAGGGGTAACCTGGCTTATGTAGATGATGTCTTCATCAAAAGTTCATCTGTGGAGGAACACATAGCGGAGATCCGTTGTGTTCTGACACAGTTGAGGGCCGCCGGAGCAAAACCTTCCTTTCAGAAAGCACAGTGGTGTAGAACCTGTGTTAATTTCTTGGGGCATGAGATTACTCCTCAGGGTCTCTGTCCCCAAGAAAAGAAAGTGCAAGCACTCCAGAAACTGAAAGACCCCACAACTCTGCGGGCACTAAGGAGCCTCCCTGGACTGACTAATTACAGCAGAAAGTTCATTGAAGGCTACGCAGAGATCACTAGACCCCTGATTCATCTCTTGAAGGGGGGGCAAGTGGGAATGGGGTCCAGAAAATTTGAGGCGGTAAGACAACTCAAAAGAAGCCTCTCACAAGCACCTTGCCTAGCTTACCCTGTCAGAAACAAGGAGTTCTTCCTGGAGACGGGGTCTCTAATACGTGCTTGACGGCAGTATTATACCAAAAGCATGACAAGGTCAATAAAGTAATCTCCTATGCGAGCAAAACTTTATCCTCTGTGGAGGAAAAATTCAACGATTGTGAGAAGGCACTCTTGGCAACGGTGTGGGCATTGAAGAATTACTGCCCGTTTATCCAGGGGGAACACATCATAGTGGAGACTCGACACCAGCCTCTGCAATATCTCCAAAGTGACAGAATCCGGGCCGGAAATGTGAGTAATTCCAGAATTACTTCCTGGATTCTGTCAATGCAAGGCTTTCCTGTGGAGGTCAGATATGGCCAAAACAAGAAGAGTCCCCTCACGCAAGGTCTGGCTGACTTGCATAATTGTGCCAGAGAAAACTGTCTCGAGGACGAAAGTCTAAAAATCAAGGACAACATGGAGGCATACCTTAATTCCCCACACAAACAGGGTAATTCATAGAATTTCGCAGAAAAGTGTCGCAAGCGGCTGGCGCAGAGTGTCCGCGTGCGATTGTCTGCGCCAGGCAGGTGCGCTAAAACCGATTTCCGCGCACAGCGTATTCATGGATTTTAGGCTCCCAAACCAGCCGTGGCGCAGAGTATCGCAGCGACCCTGCAGCAGCGCCAGTAACGCCCCCAAGAACGCCCTCGCGCAAGGAAAAGCCATCAAAATCGCAAAATCATCGCAAAGGGCTGCGCTAACCCTGGACCAGTTTACAGGGCTGCCAAACAAGGAACGCAAAGCGGGTAACGTGCATATCAGGGGTACGCGTGAAGTTATACACGCGATTAGCCAGGGTACGTGTATTACAGGGGTACGCGGGAAGTGTAACACGCGATTGGCCAGGGTACGTGTATTACAGGGGTAGGCGGGAAGTTATACACGCGATTAGCCAGGGTACGTGTATTACAGGGGTACGCGGGAAGTTTAACACGCGATTGGCCAGGGTACGTGTATTACAGGGGTATGCGGGAAGTTTTACATGCGATTAGCCAGGGTACGTGTATTACAGGGGTACGCGGGAAGTTTAACACGCGATTGGCCAGGGTACGTGTATTACAGGGGTAGGCGGGAAGTTTTACACACAATTAGCCAGGGCACGTGTATCACAGGGGTACCCGGGAATTATCACATGCGATTTGGCTGTGTACGTGTATTACAGGGATGCGATTTGGCCAGGTACGTGTATTACAGGGGTGTGCAGGAATTATCACACGCGATTTGGCTGGGTACGTGTATTACAGGTGTGCGTGGGAAGTCACACGCGATTAGGCTGGGTGGGTCCTCACAGGTGTTCCCTGTACACCCTCCACGGCCCCAGCAGGCAGCCTACAAAACAGGGGACTACCCTGCACACCTGCTCATGTCCCCCTGCACCCCCACCCCCCAGCAGTGCAGGGGCAGCCTCCACCAGGCCCCCACCCATGTCTCCCACCACCCCCACCCTCCCGCCACCAGGGGCAGCCTCCACCAGGCCCCCACCCATGCCTCCCACCACCCCCACCCCCCGCCACCAGGGGCACCCTCCACCAGGCCCCCACCCATGTCTCCCACCACCCCCACCCTCCCCCGCCACCAGGGGCAGCCTCCACCAGGCCCCCACCCATGCCTCCCACCACCCCCACCACCCCGCCACCAGGGGCACCCTCCACCAGGCCCCCACCCATGTCTCCCACCACCCCCCACCCTCCCGCCACCAGGGGCAGCCTCCACCAGGCCCCCACCCATGTCTCCCACCACCCCCACCCCCCCCCGCCACCAGGGGCAGCCTCCACCAGGCCCCCACCCATGTCTCCCACCACCCCCACCCTCCCGCCACCAGGGGCAGCCTCCACCAGGCCCCCACCCATGTCTCCCACCACCCCCACCCCCCCCGCCACCAGGGGTAGCCTCCACCAGGCCCCCACCCATGTCTCCCACCACCCCCACCCTCCCGACACCAGGGGCAGCCTCCACCAGGCCCCCACCCATGCCTCCCACCACCCCCACCCCCCCGCCACCAGGGGCACCCTCCACCAGGCCCCCACCCATGTCTCCCACCACCCCCACCCCCCCCGCCACCAGGGGCAGCCTCCACCAGGCCCCCACCCATGCCTCCCACCACCCCCACCCCCCCGCCAACAGGGGCAGCCTCCACCAGGCCCCCACTCATGTCCCCGTCACCCCCACCCCCCAGCAGTGCAGGGGCAGCCTCCACCAGGCCCCCACCCATGTCTCCTACCACCCCCACCCCCCCGCCACCAGGGGCACCCTCCACCAGGCCCCCACCCATGCCTCCCACCACCCCCACCCCCCCGCCACCAGGGGCAGCCTCCACCAGGCCCCCACCCATGTCTCCCACCACCCCCACCCTCCCGCCACCAGGGGCAGCCTCCACCAGGCCCCCACCCATGCCTCCCACCACCCCCAACCCCCAGCAGTGCAGGGGCAGCCTCCACCAGGCCCCCAACCATGTCTCCCACCACCCCCACCCCCCAGCAGTGCAGGGGCAGCCTCCACCAGGCCCCCACCCATGTCTCCCACCACCCCCACCCCCCCGCCACCAGGGGCACCCTCCACCAGGCCCCCACCCATGCCTCCCACCACCCCCACCCCCCGCCACCAGGGGCACCCTCCACCAGGCCCCCACCCATGTCTCCCACCACCCCCACCCTCCCGCCACCAGGGGCAGCCTCCACCAGGCCCCCACCCATGCCTCCCACCACCCCCACCCCCCAGCAGTGCAGGGGCAGCCTCCACCAGGCCCCCACCCATGTCTCCCACCACCCCCACCCCCCCGCCACCAGGGGCAGCCTCCACCAGGCCCCCACCCATGTCTCCCACCACCCCCACCCCCCCCGCCACCAGGGGCAGCCTCCACCAGGCCCCCACCCATGTCTCCCACCACCCCCACCCTCCCGCCACCAGGGGCAGCCTCCACCAGGCCCCCACCCATGCCTCCCACCACCCCCACCCCCCCGCCACCAGGGGCACCCTCCACCAGGCCCCCACCCATGTCTCCCACCACCCCCACCCCCCCGCCACCAGGGGCAGCCTCCACCAGGCCCCCACCCATGCCTCCCACCACCCCCACCCCCCCGCCACCAGGGGCAGCCTCCACCAGGCCCCCACTCATGTCCCCTATCACCCCCACCCCCCAGCAGTGCAGGGGCAGCCTCCACCAGGCCCCCACCCATGTCTCCCACCACCCCCACCCCCCCCGCCACCAGGGGCACCCTCCACCAGGCCCCCACCCATGCCTCCCACCACCCCCACCCCCCCGCCACCAGGGGCAGCCTCCACCAGGCCCCCACCCATGTCTCCCATCACCCCCACCCTCCCGCCACCAGGGGCAGCCTCCACCAGGCCCCCACCCATGCCTCCCACCACCCCCACCCTCCCGCCACCAGGGGCAGCCTCCACCAGGCCCCCACCCATGTCTCCCACCACCCCCACCCTCCCGCCACCAGGGGCAGCCTCCACCAGGCCCCCACCCATGCCTCCCACCACCCCCAACCCCCAGCAGTGCAGGGGCAGCCTCCACCAGGCCCCCACCCATGTCTCCCACCACCCCCACCCCCCCGCCACCAGGGGCAGCCTCCACCAGCCCCCCACTCATGTCTCCCACCACCCCCACCCCCCCCGCCACCAGGGGCAGCCTCCACCAGGCCCCCACCCATGTCTCCCACCACCCCCACCCCCCCCGCCACCAGGGGCAGCCTCCACCAGGCCCCCACCCATGCCTCCCACCACCCCCACCCCCCCGCCACCAGGGGCAGCCTCCACCAGGCCCCCACTCATGTCCCCTATCACCCCCACCCCCCAGCAGTGCAGGGGCAGCCTCCACCAGGCCCCCACCCATGTCTCCCACCACCCCCACCCCCCCGCCACCAGGGGCACCCTCCACCAGGCCCCCACCCATGTCTCCCACCACCCCCACCCCCCCGCCACCAGGGGCAGCCTCCACCAGGCCCCCACCCATGCCTCCCACCACCCCCACCCCCCAGCAGTGCAGGGGCAGCCTCCACCAGGCCCCCACCCATGTCTCCCACCACCCCCACCCCCCCCGCCACCAGGGGCAGCCTCCACCAGGCCCCCACTCATGTCCCCTATCACCCCCACCCCCCAGCAGTGCAGGGGCAGCCTCCACCAGGCCCCCACCCATGTCTCCCACCACCCCCACCCTCCCGCCACCAGGGGCAGCCTCCACCAGGCCCCCACTCATGTCCCCTATCACCCCCACCCACCAGCACTGTGGGGCACGTGGCCAGCAGGCAGTCAGGCAGCAGCAGATGGCAGGTGGGAGCGTGCTCAGGGCTCTGGGGGGCAGTAATTTGGCCTCCTGGCCAGGAGCGTGGTCTCTCCTGTGTGAACGCGTGGACAGCCTGATAGGGAGTGAAATCCCACACGTCAGCGTGTGAATCGAGGAAAGGCCCTTAGCGCGTAAACCTGTCAACAGCATATGCGCGCCTATAGTCACCTGCACGTGCAGGAAATTGTTGCGTGACACGTCCCAGTGTCAAAGCGTGTGATTGGTGAAAATGGATCTACACGCAGAAGTGACAAAGCGTGTGATCGGTGAAAATGGATCTACACGCAGGAGTGACAAAGCGTGTGATTGGTGAAAATGGATCTACACGCAGAAGTGACAAAGCGTGTGATTGGTGAAAATGGATCTACACGCAGGAGTGACAAAGCGTGTGATTGGTGAACATACACGCCGCGTAAGTGACGCTGTACGTGTGGGCCTGTATATAAGGTACATGTAGAACACCATTTCCTTGTACGTGCTTTTCGTGGAGAGCGAGTGGGTGAATTCTGTACTTCTTGTCGTTTCACACGCGATTTACTTCACGGCGTTTCCAGTTCGTACTCCCTGTTACCTCTGACAGCTTTTTCTCTTTTTTCCTCTTGTACTGGTTTACCTGGGCCTGTTCCCTCAAACAGTGTCCCCTTCTACTGTTGTCCTGTCTTCTCAGACAGCGTACACATCTTCTTTTGGCGGGGGTATTGCCAGCCAAACGCGCTAATTTTTCACGCTCTTTTACCTGGCAGACGGTGAGTCACGCACGTATCCAACTTCTGTGCTTGCCCCGTGTGTAGCCTACCCCTTCAGAGGTCATTCTAGGCTGCGTGTGACACGCATACGTTCATTCTTGTGTTACTGGGTGCCACAGCGTAGTGCAGGTTTTTCTTTCTGCACACGTGGTCTAGGAGGGGTTGAGTGCACGTCATCTCCCTTTTTTGGGCCTCCTGTGCGTTGCGTGACCCGTCATCTTTCCCCAGGGGTTACAATCAGCCGTGCTAGAGCACAAGGGTACAATTACCATCTGGTACCCAACCCCTTTGACCCCCAATTGCCCAGGACAATTGTCTACAGCCACTCCCATACGCAATATCAGTGCCATGGCTGGGAGGCGAGGATTCCGTAAGGGTGGCAAAGGTGGAAGAGCCACAAGTGGTGGCCGTGGTGGATCCGGTAGGGGACGTGGTCGTAACTTGCAGGGTGAGCCTGTCCCCCCATGTGTGGAGGACCAGTCAAGGGCACCCATCATCCCCCCCCCACCCCACCCCTCCCCCCCTCCCGTTGAGGCTGAAGTGGCTGACACCATCCATGCTCAGCCCTTGTTGGACCAGCCCATTGTGGCACCAGACCTGGCTGACTCCATGGCTGACTTCCAGGTCAGCAGGGCTACGACACGTGCGCTGGTGCACGTTGATGCTATCATGCCACGTGGATCTGGGGCAGCAAGGTCATCTGCTGCCCCAAGTAGGCAGGGCAGAGAGGCTGCAGGGGCAGCTGCAGCTCCATCCACCCCAGCTCTCACACACCCAGCCAGGACAGTGTCCGTCCTAGTCCATTCTGCTGACATTCCCCATGACACCATTACACTTGAGCCAATGCCTGCACCAACTCCCATGCTGAGTGTGCAATCCCACACACCTGATACAGAGCCCACCAGGGCTCCTGCCCCTAGTGTCCAGAGCGGCGCAGGACACTCAGGATCACCACCACCTTCCAAGCGGAAGAGGAAGAGTGCTCGTCCGGCACAGGCTGATGCCCCCGACACGGCTACACAGTCCGGTCCGTCGAGGAAGCCCAGCTTCACGGATGTGGAACTGAATGCACTTGTCGAGTATGTGTCCGGACATGATAACGAGATGGTCATTGTTGCAGGATCCAAGACCACACCTGCACAACGCCAGGCACACTGGCAGACCATTGCGGACATCGTAAGTGCCCTTGGAATGGTGAGGCGCACAGCCAATGATTGCTACAAGCGCTGGAATGACCTAAAGCGCAGGGCAAAGAAGAAGCTGGCCTCAAGTCATGCCGCAACTCTAGTGACTGGAGGTGGGTCTCCAGTAGAAGACATGGAACTCACTCCACATGAGTCAGTCGCTGGGACCTACGTCACGGAGGAACAGATCCAAGGCGTGGGAGATCTGCCTGATTACGAGGCATTGTCCGGGGAGTGCACATGCATGTGTGTGTCATCCATGTGCATGGTGTGTGTGTGAGGGCATCTGTTTGTGTGCCAGGTGAGAGTGTGTGCACCTGAGTCGAATGGGTCAGCCATGTGCTTCATGCAACACATCCTGCGCAGCTGCATTTCGCCATTGCAGTATCCCTTCTGCCAACAGTAGACATCTAGCCCAACTGCACGCCAGTTGCCCTTGAAGTGTCACCTTGCCACTACATTGTTGATTATTTTCCTATGTTCAATCAGACAGATTGTATGCAATCCACCACTTATACTAGGCATTCCTCAGTCCTCTAGTCACATGTATGGCATGGCCATGGTAAAGTGGAGTTACTTTGTTACCTGGATATCATATGTTCACACATGTCCCTGTGCAATTGGACCATATTGGACTGGCAGCTCCAGGTGATAAAGCAGACCTGTCAGAATTAGAAACGCTATTGCATGTGGGAACTGGACAGAATGAATAAGTGCTGCCCTCCTCTCCATCTACACTCAATAGCAATGGCACATGCCATCTGTGTGATGGCATGTGTGTGTCACCTGGCAATCACAGGGCAATGTGTGATGCCACTGCCAGGCAGCATGCATGAAATGTGTTCATCTTCCATCTTTGTGTAATGAGTGTGTGCCATTTGCCTGCCCTTCATACGCAGTGAGGGTGCATGCATGGGAGGGTCTTAGTCATGTGGGACATGTGTCAATCAAGTACTGGTTCTCTTGTTTCACAGCCCTCATTGTGTGCCATGGTGCTAATGCGGGTTTCCATTTCTTTGTCATTATGTCATTGCAGGGGAAGACGCACCTGATACTGCTGGGGTTGTGGAGATGGTGCAGAGCCAGGAGGGGTCCGAGGGCCGACCAACCACCAGTGAGGGACGTGGTGTGCTGGTGGGTGAAAACCCACAAGTGCTGCAGGTCGTGCTCTCAAGGGGTGTCTCTGGCTGCACCTCCCCCGAGCTGTACTCAGCTGTTGACTCGGATGATGAGACCTACGTGCCGTCGCAGGTGAGTGTTCCAGGGAGGGAATCTGTTCTGTCCCACCCACCTGCACCAGGGTCAGAACCCTCAATGGGGATGTCAGTGTTGGCAGCTAGGCCTTTGGTGGTTACGGATGCAGGGTCACACTCCGCGACATCTGATCCTGTTCCTGGGCCAGCAGATCAGAGGGGGAATGCAGTCCTGCAGCCTCAGGCAGTGCCGGCACAGCAAGGCGCAGTCCGCCTTGCCCCAGACAGGTGTGGTGCCCGCCGACGTGGTGGCCGTACGCCACCTGGCAATACCGTATGGGAGCAATCCATTTACGGTATGGCTACCCAACAGGCAGCATCATCCGAGATGATGGCTCAGGCCATGGATAGGGTGGCCACTTCCATTGTCCCCCCTGAAAGGCTGATGGAGCGACTAGAGCAGGCAACCGACTCCATCTGCCAGTCACACAGGGAGGACATGTTGGCGTCCAACAGGGACAGGCGGGCGGCACTGGCGACTCTGCAGGAGGCCATCTCCATAGAGTCCCAGGGCCACAGGGAAGCCCTGAGGCAGGAGCTACATCAACTCAGGACGACTCTTGTTGAGCTAGAGGCTTCAACACACCAAAGGACAGAACAGCAGCTGGAGCGTCTCACCCGTACGCTCTCAGCTGAGATGCAAGCAACGAGGGCGGAGGTCCGGGCATCCCGTGAGTTGTTGCATGGGGACCTCCGCACCCTCATCCTCCAGAACGAGACCTACCACACCCGCATGCTTGCAGCCATGGAGGAACAGAGTAGGGCCTTGCGTGGGCTGCCTCCCATAGTGCAACCACCTCCGGATGCAGCTGCACAGGGTGATAATAGCGACAGCAGTGATACTCCCACAATAGGGTAGCCGTGTGGGCCATGAGCCCATGGAGGTGTTTTTTTTTCCCAGGATCCACACAGGTGGTTTCTGGTGTGCACCCTGACCTCGGACCTCCTGGGTGGCCTCCCCAACCCCCCCGGGCCCTTTAATGGCCATTTTTGATTTTATTTTTCTTTTTATTTTTTTAAAATTTTTATTTTTATATTTTTCCCAATTTTTTTGGGACAAATTGTTGGCTTCCGTGGTTCCTGTGGGCATACGCTGCATTGTGGCTGGGCACATGCAGGCTTGTCATGTATTAGGTTCAGATGCCTGGGTTTGAGTCACACACACCCCTCCTGCTTCCCGTTTCCATGGGCTTGCAAAGGGTGTGCCCAAGTGACATTGAAGTACATGGTGACATTGGACTCCCACTACATGTGTGGGTAGTCTAGTCAATACTGTGTATACATTCCTAGTGCATATTGCTGTTGTGTTGTACACTGCATGTTGCATTGATGTGTAACTCATCATCTGTGTCTGCCTCCCAATTTGCAGGTCCCTTCCTCATGTCTACACAAGGCCCTCTAGTCTGGAGATGGGGTCCTTGTTGGCAGCAGTGCACCTACAACTCTACATGGCACCAACACTGTTCAGTTGGAAGTGGTGGGAGTGCAGGCATATCCAGGTGGTGAGACAACTGATTTATTACATTACTGAAGTCATGTTTATGGTAGTACGTGCTCAAGTATGTTGTTTGTCCTGCATTACAGTGAGCATTTCAGGTGTAGGAAGTTTCAATTGGGGACACTGTACATCGCAACACTTGTCACGTTGTGGGGATTACTTTGTTTACCTGCACATAGCATGACATGGCACGGTGTGTTGTGTGGCGGTGCTGGGGATGGGTTGGGTGACATGGCACTGTCCTCTTGTTGCATTTAGCAAGTGGGTATTAATTTTGGCTGCTTGAATGTGTTCCTTCACAAAACTGCATTGGTGTTGTGTGTGGGTAGGGATGCACACATTGTAACACTTCCAGGTAAACAATCTCAGGCTGATATGCTTTTCACGGTTGAATCTCCAGACATTCAGGATCAGTGTCAGGCTGAGTCATCATTGATTGTCAGATGGAATGTGCCAGGCCAGTGTGCACTCCACAGGGGAGTGAATACTATGTGAAGTAATTAGCCACTAGCTGTGTACGGGCTGCCTCCCCTCGTGCCCTTTCCCCTCCCATGCGCAGCGGCTGTGCATGTGGTTGGGGATGTGGGGCCACCACCATGTCCACGGGCAGGCCCCGGCGTGTTGCAACGTTGTGCAGGACACATGCTGCCACTATGATCCTGCACACTACTGGGGGAGCGTATAACAGCTGCCCGCCAGAACGGTCAAGGGAGCGAAAGCGTGACTTTAGCACTCCGAATGTGCGCTCCACTATGCCCCGGGTTGTAATGTGGGCTGTGTTATATCTTACCTCGGGTGGCGTGGTGGGGTTCCGAATTGGCGTCATCATGTGGGGGCTGAGAGGGTAGGCACTGTCCCCTGTGGAGGTGGTGATTGGTATCATTGGTGGGGTTGTGACCTTGCTCAGTATCCAACATGCATGCATGTGCAGTGGCATACATACTCACCGAGAAGCCATGTATCGCCATGCCGCCCAGCATCTATGTCCCGGCATAGGGTGGACATTCGGTAAATGAAGCTGTCGTGGGTGGACCCGGGATAGTTGGCATATACTGAGGTGATGATTCCCTTGGCATTACATACTACCTGCACGTTGATGGAATGCCAGTGCTTGCGGTTCCTATAGATGTGCTCAGATGCCCTGGGGGGACGTAGAGCCACATGGGTGCAGTCGATGGCACCTAGCACTTTGGGGAATCGTGCCACTCCGTAAAAATCCAGGGCGGCAGCATGCCTTTCAGCAGGTGTTCTGGGCAGGTATATGTGCCTGCGGACTGATGGGCGTGCAGTGATGATGTCCAAGACCTGGTGTAGGCAGCGTGACTGGGTGGCCTGTGACACCCCACCCACTATGGCACTTGTCCGCTGAAATGATCCAGTGGCTAAGAAGTGCAGTACATTGAGGACCTTCTCCAGGGGGCTGAGTGCTTGAGAGCACAGGGTGGGTGATGTGAGGTCATCCTCCCACTCACTCACCAGGTCCAGTATTATGTGTGGTGGAAACCTGTACCTTCCATACACCTGGTCATCAGGCATCCCGAAAAGGCTGGTTCTGGGTGTGAATATTCTGGCCCTGACTCTCCTCCTCCTCCTCCTTTGGTAGCCCACTGCCACTGCTGCTAGGAACGGTATGTTCATCCTGGCATCTGGCTTGTTATTTGAAAAGTGCGCAAATTAATGCTTTGCGCGTGTTCTAGGCGAGCGTGTGACCCGCGCACCCCTGGAATCTAGTTCCCACTCCAATAGCGTGTGGAAATTCCCACGCAGCAGGCATACAGGTGCGCTGACGTACTTGCGTGTGTAAGTGCCCGCGCACCCCTGAAATACACGTACATAGGCCAATCGCGTGTACGCGCACTTTTGTCCAATTACACGCAATGAAATACACATACATAGGCCAATCACGCGATGACACTCTGACGTGCAGTATTTCCATGTGTGTTCCGTCATCACCTGCTGAGTGGGGAACGCCCGTGCGGGTCACGTCAGACGCGCTTACGCGCTGAGGGACTCTGGTCCAATAGAATCGCGTATGCGTGCTGACGCGCTTACGCGCTAAGGGCCTTTCCTCGGATTTCACGCTGACGTGCAGGATTTTCACGTGCCAAATCACTCCGTATCAAGCTGGCCACCCGAAAACACACGGAACACCACGCTCCTGCCCAGAAGGCCGAGTTACTGCCCCCCAGTGCCCCGAGCAGCCTCCCACGTGCTATCTGCTGCTGCCTGCCTGCCTGCCTGCCTGCTGCCACCGTGCCCTGCCATTTGGTGCCTGCACATCAGCCATCTGCAGGGGTCCAGTTGCTGTGTCCACCCCTGCTGGAACTGAAGACTCCCAACTGGGATTACATCGCTCCACAGCCCAGCCCCAGGACCCAGTTGCCCACCCACACCTGCCTCTGGCGTTGCCATGTGGGGCACTTCCACATCTGGCACCAGTGGCAACCCCAGGCCAGAGGGGCAGAGGGGCACCAGCTTCACTGCCACCGAAGTTGGTGTCCTGGTGGAGCATGTCCTGGGGCAGTATGATGCCCTCTTTGGATCGTCCCGCGCCAGCAAGGAAGGACGGGAGAGGATCTGGGCCGACTGTGTGGTTGCCATCAACGCGGAGGGGGTGGCAACCCGCAACGTCCAGAAGATCAAGAAGCGCTGGGAGGACTTGAGGTCCAGGACCCTTGTGAAGGCCCGGCGCCTCGTGGAGGGGGGCCGGGGCCGCATGAGTTCCATCCAGAAGAGGGTCCTGGAACGCGTACGCCCAGCGCTCCACGCCCAGGTCCTTGAGAGGGAGGCCCGCCTGGAGTTGAGCGGTATGTGTCCAAGCATTACTGTGTGAGACAGGGCATGTTGCGGTGTGCTGGTTCTATGATACTTGCCTGTATGTGTGCCATGGGCCATGTATGCATGTATGTGTGCAGGGACATCATGGTAATGCATGTGCGACCAGTGATGTGTGACCCACATGGTTGTTGCATGTGTTGAAATGCGGCATCGGGAGCCCTATGCAGATTTTGGACATGAGAGCATGCCAGTCTCTGTACCTGGACATGGATGGGGGTGAAGGATGGGTGCTGATGCCAGGTACATATATGGTAGCCATGTCTGTGTGCCTGACCTGCGTGTCTGTGACTTGTGCATGGCATGGATGCATGACACATGTGTGTGACAATGCACAGATTCAGTGACGCACCCAACTTACCCTTGTTTCGCCTGTGTTCGGTGTGTTTGGGGCCAGATGGATGTGACTGAGGTGAAGTGTGTGCATGTGATATGCATGAGCCATGATGCATGTGAGTTACATATCATTGAATGTTTCGAGAGTCCATTGGACATGCATGGAAATGTCCATTGCATGCACCATGCCTGTTACTGTGTGTGTTTTGCCTGGACTGACCCATGTGTTGTGGAGGGACATGATGGAAGTGTACTTTGACAGTGGTGCTCATCTGCTATTGCTTCCTGTCTAGGGGACCATTGTAGAGTAGCCTGATGCTTGTGTCCTTTGTCTCCCTCTACGCAGCGGCTAGTGAAGAAGAGAGCGGAGACGGCGCTGTGGAGCAAGGCGGCGGGGATGCCCCCACGGCTGCAGCGGAAGGGGTGGGTGAGCCCCCACAGGGGCCTGCTACGGCGGGAGACGGTGAGGAGCCATCCAGGTTGGTGGTTTGCACAGAGGAGGAGGAGGCCGACACTGGTGCACACATATGCCTGGTGGGAGCATCCCTGCTGGTGCAAGTGGTGCAGTCCAGGGCCAGGGGCAGGAGGCAGCACAGGTCACCGTGGAGGGGCCTGTGCATGTCACTGTCCCTGACCCTGTGAGTGCACCACCATGCACCAGCAGGGATGCCCCGTCCCAGGCCCGTCCGCAGGTAGAGGGGATGTCCATGTCACCTGACTCCCCTCCACCTGCGGACGTGGTAACCCCTGGCCGCGTGGAGAAGGTCCTGATTGGGGTCGCGATGCGCACGGCTGTGATTCGTGATGACGTGCGTGCTTCCCGGGAGGAGCACGCACGTCATCACGAAGTGCACCGTGCCGACGTGGCCCAATTGGGATCGGCCATGTTCGGGGGTTTCCTGCATGTGTTGGCCAATCTGACGGCCCTCTCCTCCTCTGTGCAGGCTATCCACCGGTCGTTCTCCTTGCCGTCTTCCGGCCCAGATGCCACCAGGGCCCCCTGTGGACCTGCCCCGACCAATGCAGCCAGCTCGGTGGGGATCCCATCCCTCCACAGTTGGGAGTCGGAGGTCCAGCAGGGGTGGACAACACAGCAAGTGGACCCCAGCAGATGGAAGATGTGACGCCATCATCGGGCAGGGCACGTGCACGACGGCGTCGGTGGTTTCCATCAGCCTGGATGCCGTCGTGCTGACAGAGGCAGTGGCGTCGGAGGCAGCAGCGGGCTCGACGTGGGAGGCATCATGGCTCGGGGCCATCAAGATCAGAGGGGCAGGCATCGGCCGGAGGGCAGGGCAACCCTGGGATGGTGGTGTGTTCCGTGTGGGAGGAGTTTGGCCAGCGGATAGGTGCGGAGCGGCAGCGGGCGGAAGAGGAGCGGCTCGCCATGGTCAGGGCGGAGTTCTCCATGCGTCGGGCATTGAGGCGGGCTGAGTGCCTCGAGGAAGCTCGCAGGGAGTTTGAGGTGGACATGGGGTTGTCCCTGCGAGACCTCGGGGCCAGGACAGAGTCCCGCCTCCAGGACATCGACATGGAGTTCGATGATGCCCTGGCCAGCAACATCACCAAGTGAGCCGCTGCCTTTGTATATAGTTATTTAGTTAGTTAGTGCTAGGTTTCCTTTTTTTATTTTTATTATTTTGGACCGCTCGGACAATGGCCACTTTTTTGTACATATATTTTTCATTAGTTAGTGGTAGGTTTCATTTTTGGTGTTGGGCTCATGGACCCTGGAACATTCCTGTATATAGTTTGTTTTTTTGGGAGATACATTTTTTTAATTTGTTATTGTTTTCACCATGACGTAATGGTTTTTCATTAATTTCCTATGACATGATATATTTTATTCCTTTGTTTTTTTGTTTATCACTTTTGTTCTCGGACATGGACCATTTATTTACTTAGCCACATCGTTGTATGTTTGAAAAGGTCACTTATTTTTGGTATTTAATACATTTTTTATATTTTCTTACACTTGTGTTATTTTCTCATTGGTTTGTTACATGTCATGATATGGGTTTTGACATTCACTTGCACCCATTGTGTATGTGTGTGTGACGGACATGTGTTCTTTTGCATACTTGGCATTGGGGTTGTGTCATGTGATTGCATTCCCTATGTGGGTGGATGCAATCCTTGCCTGGGTGTTTGTGCTGGGTATGCTGGCCATTACTGCCATGATTGTGTATCGTCAGGACCTGGGGCCAGGGGGACATGTGTGGGGGCCTGCTGGCAGGTTCCCCACAGTGCTGGGGGGTGGGGGTGGTGGGAGACATGAGTGGGGGCCTGGTGGAGGGTGCCCCTGGTGGCGGGGGGGTGGGGGTTATAGGGGACATGAGTGGGGGCCTGGTGGAGGGTGCCCCTGGTGGCGGGGGGGTGGGGGTGATAGGGGACATGAGTGGGGGTCTGGTGGAGGGTGCCCCTGGTGGCGGGGGGGTGGGGGTGATAGGGGACATGAGTGGGGGCCTGGTGGAGGGTGCCCCTGGTGACTGGGGGGGTGGGGGTGATAGGGGACATGAGTGGGGGCCTGGTGAAGGGTGCCCCTGGTGGCGGGGGGGTGGGGGTGATAGGGGACATGAGTGGGAGCCTGGTGGAGGCTGCCCCTGCACTGCTGGGGGGTGGGGGTGATAGGGGACATGAGTGGGGGCCTGGTGGAGGCTGCCCCTGGTGGCGGGGGGGTGGGGGTGGTGGGAGACATGGGTGGGGGCCTGGTGGAGGCTGCCCCTGCACTGCTGGGGGGTGGGGGTGATAGGGGACATGAGTGGGGGGCTGGTGGAGGCTGCCCCTGGTGGCGGGGGGGTGGGGGTGGTGGGAGACATGGGTGGGGGCCTGGTGGAGGCTGCCCCTGCACTGCTGGGGGGTAGGGGTGATAGGGGACATGAGTGGGGGCCTGGTGGAGGGTGCCCCTGGATGGTGGGGGGGTGGGGGTGGTGGGAGGCATGAGTGGGGGCCTGGTGGAGGGTGCCCCTGGATGGTGGGGGGTGGGGGTGGTGGGAGACATGAGTGGGGGCCTGGTGGAGGGAGTCCCTGGTGGCGGGGGGGGGTGGGGGTGGTGGGAGGCATGGGTGGGGGCCTGGTGGAGGCTGCCCCTGGTGGCGGGGGGGTGGGGGTGGTGGGAGGCATGGGTGGGGGCCTGGTGGAGGCTGCCCCTGGTGGCGGGAGGGTGGGGGTGGTGGGAGACATGGGTGGGGGCCTGGTGGAGGCTGCCCCTGCACTGCTGGGGGGTGGTGGTGGTGGGTGACATGAGTGGGGGCCTGGTGGAGGCTGCCCCTGGTGGCGGGGGGGTGGGGGTGGTGGGAGACATGGGTGGGGGCCTGGTGGAGGCTGCCCCTGCACTGCTGGGGGGTGGGGGTGGTGGGTGACATGAGTGGGGGCCTGGTGGAGGCTGCCCCTGGTGGCGGGGGGGTGGGGGTGGTGGGAGGCATGAGTGGGGGCCTGGTGGAGGCTGCCCCTGGTGGCGGGAGGGTGGGGGTGGTGGGAGACATGGGTGGGGGCCTGGTGGAGGCTGCCCCTGCACTGCTGGGGGTGGGGGTGGTGGGTGACATGAGTGGGGGCCTGGTGGAGGCTGCCCCTGGTGGCGGGGGGGTGGGGGTGGTGGGAGGCATGAGTGGGGGCCTGGTGGAGGGTGCCCCTGGATGGTGGGGGGTGGGGGTGGTGGGAGACATGAGTGGGGGCCTGGTGGAGGGTGCCCCTGGTGGCGGGAGGGTGGGGGTGGTGGGAGACATGGGTGGGGGCCTGGTGGAGGCTGCCCCTGCACTGCTGGGGGGTGGGGGTGGTGGGTGACATGAGTGGGGGCCTGGTGGAGGCTGCCCCTGGTGGCGGGGGGGTGGGGGTGGTGGGAGGCATGGGTGGGGGCCTGGTGGAGGCTGCCCCTGCACTGCTGGGGGGTGGGGGTGGTGGGTGACATGAGTGGGGGCCTGGTGGAGGCTGCCCCTGGTGGCGGGGGGGTGGGGGTGGTGGGAGGCATGAGTGGGGGCCTGGTGAAGGGTGCCCCTGGATGGTGGGGGGTGGGGGTGGTGGGAGACATGAGTGGGGGCCTGGTGGAGGGTGCCCCTGGTGGCGGGGGGGTGGGGGTGGTGGGAGGCATGGGTGGGGGCCTGGTGGAGGCTGCCCCTGCACTGCTGGGGGGTGGGGGTGGTGGGTGACATGAGTGGGGGCCTGGTGGAGGCTGCCCCTGGTGGCGGGGGGGTGGGGGTGGTGGGAGGCATGAGTGGGGGCCTGGTGGAGGGTGCCCCTGGATGGTGGGGGTTGGGGGTGGTGGGAGACATGAGTGGGGGCCTGGTGGAGGGTGCCCCTGGTGGCGGGGGGTTGGGGGTGGTGGGAGACATGGGTGGGGGCCTGGTGGAGGCTGCCCCTGCACTGCTGGGGGGTGGGGGTGATAGGGGACATGAGTGGGGGCCTGGTGGAGGGTGCCCCTGGATGGTGGGGGGGTGGGGGTGGTGGGAGGCATGAGTGGGGGCCTGGTGGAGGGTGCCCCTGGATGGTGGGGGTTGGGGGTGGTGGGAGACATGAGTGGGGGCCTGGTGGAGGGTGCCCCTGGTGGCGGGGGGGTGGGGGTGGTGGGAGACATGGGTGGGGGCCTGGTGGAGGCTGCCCCTGCACTGCTGGGGGGTGGGGGTGATAGGGGACATGAGTGGGGGCCTGGTGGAGGGTGCCCCTGGATGGTGGGGGGGTGGGGGTGGTGGGAGGCATGAGTGGGGGCCTGGTGGAGGGTGCCCCTGGATGGTGGGGGTTGGGGGTGGTGGGAGACATGAGTGGTGGCCTGGTGGAGGGTGCCCCTGGTGGCGGGGGCGTGGGGGTGGTGGGAGACATGGGTGGGGGCCTGGTGGAGGCTGCCCCTGCACTGCTGGGGGGTGGGGGTGATAGGGGACATGAGTGGGGGCCTGGTGGAGGGTGCCCCTGGATGGTGGGGGGGGGGTGGGGGTGGTGGGAGGCATGAGTGGGGGCCTGGTGGAGGGTGCCCCTGGATGGTGGGGGGTGGGGGTGGTGGGAGACATGATTGGGGGCCTGGTGGAGGGTGCCCCTGGTGGCGGGGGGGTGGGGGTGGTGGGAGGCATGGGTGGGGGCCTGGTGGAGGCTGCCCCTGGTGGCGGGGGGGTGGGGGTGGTGGGAGGCATGGGTGGGGGCCTGGTGGAGGCTGCCCCTGGTGGCGGGAGGGTGGGGGTGGTGGGAGACATGGGTGGGGGCCTGGTGGAGGCTGCCCCTGCACTGCTGGGGGGTGGGGGTGGTGGGTGACATGAGTGGGGGCCTGGTGGAGGCTGCCCCTGGTGGCGGGGGGGTGGGGGTGGTGGGAGGCATGAGTGGGGGCCTGGTGGAGGGTGCCCCTGGATGGTGGGGGGTGGGGGTGGTGGGAGACATGAGTGGGGGCCTGGTGGAGGGTGCCCCTGGTGGCGGGGGGGTGGGGGTGGTGGGAGGCATGGGTGGGGGCCTGGTGGAGGCTGCCCCTGGTGGCGGGGGGGTGGGGGTGGTGGGAGGCATGGGTGGGGGCCTGGTGGAGGCTGCCCCTGGTGGCGGGAGGGTGGGGGTGGTGGGAGACATGGGTGGGGGCCTGGTGGAGGCTGCCCCTGCACTGCTGGGGGGTGGGGGTGGTGGGTGACATGAGTGGGGGCCTGGTGGAGGCTGCCCCTGGTGGCGGGGGGGTGGGGGTGGTGGGAGGCATGAGTGGGGGCCTGGTGGAGGGTGCCCCTGGATGGTGGGGGGTGGGGGTGGTGGGAGACATGAGTGGGGGCCTGGTGGAGGGTGCCCCTGGTGGCGGGGGGGTGGGGGTGGTGGGAGGCATGGGTGGGGGCCTGGTGGAGGCTGCCCCTGGTGGCGGGGGGGTGGGGGTGGTGGGAGGCATGGGTGGGGGCCTGGTGGAGGCTGCCCCTGGTGGCGGGAGGGTGGGGGTGGTGGGAGACATGGGTGGGGGCCTGGTGGAGGCTGCCCCTGCACTGCTGGGGGGTGGGGGTGGTGGGTGACATGAGTGGGGGCCTGGTGGAGGCTGCCCCTGGTGGCGGGGGGGTGGG
The DNA here is from genome assembly GCF_040938575.1 of Ambystoma mexicanum. Classification (NCBI taxonomy): domain Eukaryota; kingdom Metazoa; phylum Chordata; class Amphibia; order Caudata; family Ambystomatidae; genus Ambystoma; species Ambystoma mexicanum. The sequence goes on from NC_090937.1 coordinate 1,301,915,980, forward strand.
GGTGGTGGGAGGCATGGGTGGGGGCCTGGTGGAGGGTGCCCCTGGTGACTGGGGGGGTGGGGGTGGTGGGAGACATGAGCAGGTGTGCAGGGTAGTCCCCTGTTTTGTGGGCTGCCTGCAGGGGCCGTCGAGGGTGACAGGACCCACCCAGCCTAATCGCGTGTGTAACTTCGCACGCACCCCTGTAATACACGTACCAAGCCAAATCGCGTGTGATAATTCCCGCGCACCCCTGAAATACACGCGGCCAGGCTATTCGCGTGTGGAAATTCCTGCGCACCCCTGAAATACACGTACCCTGCTGTAATCGCGTGTGGGACTTCCCGCGCACCCCTGTAATACACGCGCCCAGCCTATTCGCGTGTGGAAATTCCAGCGCACCCCTGAAATACACGCGCCCAGGCTATTCGCGTGTGGAACTTCCCGCGCACCCCTGAAAACACGTACCCTGCTGGAATCGCGTGTGGAAATTCCCGCGCACCCCTGAAATACACACGCCCAGGCTATTCGCGTGTGGAACTTCCCGCGCACCCCTGAAATACACGTACCCTGCTGTAATCGCGTGTGGAACTTCCCGCGCACCCCTGAAATACACGCGGCCAGGCTATTCGCGTGTGGAAATTCCCGCGCACCCCTGAAATACACGTACCCTGCTGTAATCGCGTGTGGAACTTCCCGCGCACCCCTGAAATACACGCGGCCAGGCTATTCGCGTGTGGAACTTCCCGCGCACCCCTGAAATACACGCGCCCAGGCTATTCGCGTGTGGAACTTCCCGCGCACCCCTGAAAACACGTACCCTGCTGGAATCGCGTGTGGAAATTCCCGCGCACCCCTGAAATACACGCGCCCAGGCTATTCGCGTGTGGAACTTCCCACGCACCCCTGAAATACACGTACCCTGCTGTAATCGCGTGTGGAACTTCCCACGCACCCCTGAAATACACCTACCCTGATGGAATCGCGTGTGGACCTTCCCGCGCACCCCTGAAATCCACGTACCCGGCCAAATCGCGTGTGAGACTTCCCGCACACACGTATTTTTTGTCAGCGTGTCCGTGTTTGTGGGTACCCCTTTGCACCTCATTTGTCCTGGAGGGCCACAGTATAGGACATTCATCATGGCAGTATATGGGTGCTATTTGTTGGCGCACCTTTTGGCGCACATTTCTTACAGCCGCTGAGACGCTACCGCCTGCTTTCTTGTGGCGGTCGTGTTTGTGCCTGTGCGCTGGTTTGAGCGTGCGCTTTTTTGACCTATTCTATTCCATGAATACGTGTTGTAGGCGAGCGTGTGGGCGTTCTGCGCACTTTTACCCTGTGCTTCCCCCGTGACGCCCACATTTTGGCAAGTTGTTCCCCATTCCGAGTGTTACGCCCCGTGTTCCGCCTACTTTTGTTGCGTGCGCCGCGCTATGTGCGATTTTCGCTGTGGACTGTGCGATTTTCGCTGTGACCTGGCGCATGCCGTTAGATGGCCTGTGCGCCAACGTGCGCCGCGCACTTTCTTATCGCACGTCCGATGGTTTTCTCGCGCACGGCCTTCCATGAATCGATGTGCGCTGCTTTTCGTGCAATTTTCGCTATTCCACTGCGATTTTCGCTATTCCACTGCGATTCGCACGTTTTTGCCCACTTGCGCCGTGCTAATTATTCCATGAATCGGCCTGTAAGTCTTTGAAGAAGACAAGTGTGAGGGAATGCCCACTGTCTATGTGGATGGATGCTCTTACCATGTTGACAACGACGGGGAGAAAGAACTGGTGGCTGGCGTAGGGAATGCATGGGTGAAGGAGTTCCCAGAACCCTCCGCTGGATACAAAATTGGTCCCCGAAGTAGTCAGGTGGCAGAATTGATGGCTGTGCATCAGGCCATCCTCACTGCTGTCCAGCATCAACTCCACGAACTGGTCATAATCACAGATTCGGATTATGTACGGAACGGGTTTGTGGAGCACCTAGTTAACTGGAAAACCAGAGGCATGTTATGTGCTAATAACAAACCCTTGAAACATGGGAAGTTAATTCAAAACATTGATGATCTGGTCACATCGAATGGGATGACCATCTACTGGAAAAAGATCAAGAGTCATTCCAAAGTAGAGGGACCAGACAAAACTGGAAATGACTTAGCTGATCAGCTGGCCAAAACCGGGGCCATCCAAGGGGATCTAATAGAAATAGAGTCCCTGTTGGGGGAAATCCAGGTCACTGCTATCACTAGGTCCCAGACAAATGCTCACAATGATCTTTCAACTGCACAATGGAGTAAGGAGACCCCTGATGCTGATTTAATTACAGCTCAGAAGGGGGATCCAATTATTGGTAAGTTTTACCAACACCTTGAGGACCCTGAGAACTTTCCCCTGACGGGTACCGATTACATTGGGAAAGTGGACCTAAGAGTGTTGATGAAATGTCCAAAAATGTTCCGAATCCAAGACGGTTTGTTGGTAAGGAAATCCCAAGCTGGCCATGATCAGTGGGTGGTTCCTACCTCATTCCGAAGCCTGATGTTAAGTCACGCCTATGATGCAGCCACCGCCGGTCATAGGGGGTTTCACACAACACTGGAAATCTTAAAAGAGGTTGCATACTGGCCACACATGGGGCAGGACCTCGACCAACTTGAAGGGGTGTCTTGTGTGTGCACAATTTCAGCCATCAACCCTCACACACCGTGCGCCTCTCCAAAAGAGGGGGATGACACTGCCATGGTCAGATTTGCAAATCGACTTTGTAGGCCCTGTGATTCGCTCGTCTAGAGGAAACAAGTACATGTTGACCGTTACATGCTTGTTTACCAAGTGGGTGGAATGTCTCCTGGCCCCAAATTGCAAGGCAGAAACAGCAGCTGCCCTGATGATTAACCACATCTTTTCCCGTTTTGGTCTACCTCAAAGGATTGAGTCAGACAGGGGTAGCCACTTCACCAGTGAAGTAATGACAAAGATGTGGGAGATACTTGGGGTCAAAAGGAAGTTACATATTGCTTACAGGCCAGCTTCTTCTGGAGCAGTGGAGAGATACAACCGAACCATTGTGAGCATATTAAAAAAGTTTGTGGCAGATTCTGGGCCAAGTTGGGATATCCGATTACCTCTGGTCCTAATGGCCATCAGATCTACTCCTTCATCTGCAACTAAAATGTCACCATTTGAGTTGATGACTGGACGCAAGATGGTGCTTCCCCAGCATTTGCTCTACAGAACCCAAGAGCAAACGTTGATAAATGCCTCCACAACTCATGAGTATGTGGAGAATTTAAGGAAACACCTTCAGCATGCTTTTGCCTATGCTCAGCGGAATCTAGAAAGATCAGCCGAGAGCATGAAGACCCACTATGATTTAAAAACTACCCGAAAGGAATATAAGGTGGGTGATCGGGTCTATCTATACAATTTCCAAAGGAACCAGGCCAAACAGCGAAAATTCTTGCCTACATGGAAGGGACCGTTTGAAATTATAGACAAGATCTCCCCTGTTGCCTATAAGATCTGCATCCCCAAAGGCAGTCTGGCGGAAGGGGAAGACAAGTGGGTACATATAAATCAGCTAAAGTGTTGCCATCCCAGGCACACTCTGCAACAACTGGAGGAATCCACTGGAATCCCAGAGGGGGCCGCTCCAGAGTAATTCAGTTCCAACCCTAAAATATTCCACATATAGCATATAAAATTCTGTGATCCTTATATATATATATATGTTCTTGTCTCCTAATTAAAAAAAAGAAAATGTATGTGTTCATATCTTCTGATTCATAAAATGTATATGTTCGCCACACCATTAATAGTGGTGAAGAAATGTCTACGAATAGGTATTGCCGCTTTGCTTTATCATCCTAGGAGAGATGAAACCATGGAGACTGACCAAGGAGGACGACCAGGGACCGGGAGCAGAGACCCGAGGGGTACCGCCCAATCCTCCCATCAGGACCAGCAAGGAGAACTGATTGATCGACTGGAGGGAGAAAAAGATGCTGAACTGTGCCATCCATGGAATTGGAAGAAGAGGAGGCGAACATCCCAGATCTTGCGAGTTCCATCAGCGAAAGGACAGAATGGCAATCGCAAGAGGGGGGCTTATGGGATGTTTTTACCCATGCATCCAAGCCCTACCATAAAACTGTGCAGTACTGGCATGGAAAACATCATGATGGCCAGGACTCCCCAGAGAGTGCACAGGGAAACCATGAAGAAAAGGCTGCCACCCATTTTTGCCTATGTTGTGAGCACAGGAGGGCACTGCCTAAAACCACCATTGGGCTACACACACAGTAGCCTGAAACCATTGGGAATGGCAATCCTGATTGCCAAAAAGCAACTCAGAACTGTGGGGAATTAATTTTCTTAATCCCAAAAATGGTTGCATTACCAGTACTCACCACTATCAGAAAGCCGGCGTTTTAAAACCACCAGACTTTTGTGTACACTGAACAAAGGAAACAAAACCAGACCAAGGAAAGACTTGCTAACAGGTGGATACAATGTAAAACTATATTCTGAAATGACTTGAATAAAGTAATTGTTTAATGTATAGGTAAAAATTGTCAGTTTGATTTGAATGTAGAAAACTGGGAACAAAAAGTGACATTTAGCTGACACCTGGCTTAATGAAACTGAATTCTGCCTGACAACTACCCCCGACAGGAGTTGAAACTGGATCAACAGCCACTCTTCCCAGGCCTAGCTGCATCCTGCTGCCCCTTGCCAAAAGGAGTTGACACCTCTCTGATTAGATTAGGGGTGGAGCACCTGGGAACTGGAAGGGACCGAACAATGCAACTTCCTTGACTCAGGCAAATGTTATATTAGGGGCGTCGTAAAATAGCTTCCTCTTGGGAGAAACTGGGGGGCAGCTGTGCCTCTGTGAACAAGCTGGCTTGGGGGAAGTGGATAAACCAGTTATTCCACCATGTGATGTGGGAAGCCACACCCCTTTTTGACCAGGGCATAATTTTAAAAAAGATGGATAATTCATAGTACGGACTTGTCAGAATTATATAAGTAATACCATTATTCATGTGAATTTTCAGTGCACATTTTAAGAGGCGTTAGGACCCTGTGGTGTATTCTGGGGGGTTGCTAGCGGAAAATAGGGTCTTACTCCAAATGTCTGCATGTTAAAAATTTGACACTTCATCATTTAATGTCCATACACCTTGCGCACATGTGTGTAATTTTGGGTAAATGTCCGATATTGCAAAACCAGTTAAAAAGCACAAAATGTTGTCATTTTTGAATGCAAACCCCCGGGAAGATCAGAGGCGGACAAGCATGGACCATAAGGAATATCTAATGTGTACATGCAATTTCAACAAATTGTGTATCTGGGAAAGATGTATTTGAATCAAATATAGATTTGTGGGCAAACTGACCAGGGGAGGATCCTCTGACCCATAAACAGACCTCATCATGATGACAATCCATTTCCTTCCCCCAATCATGGGAGAGGGGAGAATTGGGCCAATGACAAGTAAAGAGGGGCAGGCTTAGCTAGGCCCAGGCACACACCCATTTTCAAAACACATAAAAAGAGACTGCTGGGACAGGTAGAGACATTCAATTCCATTTGCTGTGGAGCATTCTGACCGACGACTTCACATCCAGAGATCCAGACTTCAAATCCATCAATCTCCAGAACCTGTAGCAGAAATTAACTCCAGAATTTGTAGCAGAGAGGCCTGAATCCACTAGCTGAATCCTCTTCAGCAGGCCTCAAAACTAACCAAACTATTCAACAGCCGGGCGAGCTGTTTGAAGTTTTGCTGAGAATTTTTGCAAGACCCTGTAGCAGTTCCCAGAAAGCAGTGTTACATCCAGAATCCAGAGAGGCTAGACCAGCAGAGCAGAGCTGACCCAGATCGCTGTGAGCAGAACCAGTGCCTGATTGACCTGCCGAGCAGACAGAACCGCAGCCGGACGTGTTGTCCAGATCCGTGACGAGGCCTAGTTCAAATTTATATTGTGAGTACCTAGCAGAACTGTGCAGAATCAATCTCTTAGTTAAAATAATCTAATCCAAACTATTTTAACCTAAGTAGAACTGCCTCCTAGAAATCGTGTCATCTGTCATTTTTAAAGCTGCACAACGGTTACCTGTCAATTCTGCAGCTGCAAGCTGTCACCTGTCATTTTGAGTTTACTTTAAATCCGAAAAACTACCTTTATTTAATCGTCCGTATCTCTGGAACCATTTGGGCTAGGAACGAAATTTAACTTTCATCTGAAACTTTTCCCGTAATCGCGAGACACGCACTGGCGAAATTTACTGCGATTTGCGATTTGGCCCGATTTCTTCATCTGTATAAATCAGCAGCTTTTTGCTTCTCTTTGCTAAAATTCGTTTGCAATCTGCTAATCATTCATAGAGTATTGTTAAAGTGAGCCTGAGCTAATATAAAGTAGCCATCACCTACCCTCAACGTCTAGAGGGAATTAAAAGCAATTTTAGCACCTTTTCACTTCCTTGCAAACCACATTAAAGTAATTCGCCAGTGTTTAAAACTCATCCCTGTTTTCCCTAAGCTTGCGGGGAGAACTGGAAGTGTGTATTGCATTATAAAGTGTGATTTACTGGGATTCTTGAAGACTGTGTGCCCTCCTTCCATTTCTGGTATTGCATAGGGGGGGAGTGAATTGTCAAAAGAAAAAGTGATCATTTTGCCTTTTTCTAAAATCATAACACGTTATTTCTGTACTGCATTTTGTTCCACCTTGCGTTTCCTTGAACCATATAAAGCATTCTTTCCCACCTTGTTCTTCTGTTCCTATTCATAGTTACCTCTTGCTGATTACTGCTCATATTCACAAGTGTAATATCCATTATCAATTTATTTATAGAAGTGTGATATATATATTGTTTACATTTTCAAATAAACCTTTTAATTTGCAAAACGCAAAACAAACCTACTTCTTGGCTCAGTGGGGTCAGGGGGATTCTAAGAGGGGGGTGTTATACAAGGGTTGTCATCCAGAGTACTGAACTGGATATAAAAATACATCAATAAGGGTTTTCCTCAGCATCCCAGACTAGGCATTGACTTAGCTGTAGTGTTGATTGAATATTGCTTACAGCTCCCACCCAGGGTGAGAGAGGTCCCCATCCCCTCCAGACAGGGATCAGACTACTGATCCTGTCACGCAGTGCCAAATCATCGACACCACCTTTGCTTGTGGATCTAGTGGGAGCATTGGGAACCCCCAAAGATTTCTATCTTTTCAGGGGGTTACCTACCACCAATTCATAATGAGCTCTACCACTGCTCACCTTCTTGCTTGTTCGACGTGTGAAAGGCCTCTGCGACTATCATGTTCTGTTCACCACTTTTTGACCCTCTCACTGCAGTCTGGTTGTATTGTCACCATGGGAAGAGCAAAGGTGTCTCTCGGGACATAACAGCATAATCTCCAGCTACTGCTCCTTGTTGCTCTCAACCCCAATCGCTCACTTACCGGTACGCCCCTTAGATCACATGTGACAAGTGTGGCTTCGGAAACTGGTGGAAACAGCAGCCATCTTCCTCACCACCAAGCTCTGCCCCTTTTTGTTCACAATACATTTATAAAGAAGCACACCCGCTGGTCTCCAATCCCAAAAGGGAGACCCTGGAATTACCAGAAAAAGAGATAAAAAAAAGGATGAATCGGATTATTTGGGAGCATTCCAAGGTTCCTAACACTAGAAGTATTCAGAAGTCCATTAGTGGAGAATGGTAGGGCCCCAGAGAGGATTGTGCTGCCCATGTCCTTGTCGCACAGGTATTCTGGAAAATGCATTGAACCAAAGTCTACAAATAGGTCACAGTAGGCTCCCGAATTCACCCGGGAAGCAGTCCATGGTGGCAGAGGACATGGTTCCCAGAGATTCATCTGCCCAAAGAATAGGCTCTGCTCTGAAAAGGGGCTGCCCAGATTCTAAACTGACACTGCATATATAATTGTTATGTGGCTCATGACATGCAAAAAAAACCTCCATGCAATCAATAACAATACTAGTGTACAGGCCTGTGTACAAGGGCCAAAGTGCAGGTTTTCATTGACACATTATGACCAGTATATATCCTAAGCCAACAGCTCCCTCTAGCGTTGACAACAGGCAAAGCTACTGCATCGGACACACATACAGGGACAAACATACATCTGGCCTTTTATTATATTGTTAGATGAATAAAGAAAAGGTTTATAGCCACAAGCTGTATCATGTAAAACAGCCACCACAGGGGGGCGTGGCCTGGAGCGCCAACGATGTGGCTGCTCCTCTGAGGCCCGCCGTGCGAAGCCCGCCGCTTCTGGGCCCCTAATGCGGCCCCGCGCCTCGATACCGGAGCCCAGCTGATCCCAAGGACATCGGAGGACCTGGGGCCCATGCAGGCCGAAGCGGGGATCGTGACGCCGGACGGGGACGAAGTTATCCACCCCGGATCCCCGAGCCGTCCTCAGCGACGACTCCCCAAGATGGCGGCCGTGCTCGTCTCTCGGCCCGGGAGGGCGGGGAGAGCTTCCTGAGGCCGCATCCGGACGCGGCTTAGCTCTTCGGGCGCCCGGGGCGCGGCGGAGCGACATCGGCCCCCCCGGACTTCTCCTCCGGTGGCCTCCCCTTGCGCAGCTCCGCCGCCCGCACCACCGCTCCAGGCCTGCACACGACAACCTGACGAAGAACGGCACGGACGGTGCCCATCAGGTAGGGGTTGCTGGGGGTGTGGATCCGGGTGGGGGGCTGGTCCCCCGCCCCTCCGAGGCCGCACAGGAGGGGCCCTCCGGACGTGCCATCTCCACCCCCCCCCTCCCCAGCGGGCTCCTGCCTCCACTTCTCGCTGCCCAAGACCCAGAGATCCAGACCCCCTACGCCGCACTCCTGGGGCCTCCGCTCGGGCCAGGGACCTGGGGGTCCCCTCCTACTACCATACCCTCCAGGGGATCCAAGCCTGGGTCCACGGAGGAGGGGGGGTCCTAGCCAGGCCACGCTGAGGGACCCACAGCTGCAGGCCCCGAGGAAGGCCTGACCAACGCCGCCCACCTGGAGCCCCGGGCCTAGCCGCACTTTCAGCCCGGGCTACCCCTGACTCCGGAGGGGTAGCCCCCTTTAGCTCCAGAAGCGACCCGACTGCATATTTCCTGGGGCGCCCCGGCCCACTGCATTACCCGCTCTGTTCTCTCTGGCCCAGTCCCGAGTGGGCACACGTTAATCTATCTGCCCACCGGAACCTTCGCCCCACACATCTGCCTACCATCAAGATTTGGAGAGCTTACCCCCTTGTCTGAAGCTACTGTGCACCGTCCAAGCTTGGAACCAGCATTCCCCCCCCCGCAATCAAGAGCCTTGACACCCATCCACAGGGTGGACCTTCCAAACCATCTCCCCACCCACGATCTCGCCAACATGTCGAGACAGTCGAAGGCTATTAAAAACGTGGATATTGCTACCATGCTCACCGCTCCTGACAAGGGAAAGAAACCGGACTCAGTTGCCCCCACCCCAATGATCTCCCAGGAGGAGGGTGACACCCCAGCTACCAGAGGTGACCTACTGGCGTTTATGGCAGACATCAAAGCCGAATTTCGGTCCTGCATGTCGGAACTCACCTCCAAATTGGAACAAACGGACCACAGGGTGACCGAAGTGGAGCAGAGACTGAGTGAGATCGAGGATCGCTCCCAAGATCAAACGGCTGCCATGGGGGATATTCAGCAAACAGTAAGAGCCCTCCAAGACAGGTGCGAAATCCTCGAATACAAACAAGAGGACCTGGAAAACAGAGCTCGTCGGAATAACCTCCGAATCCGGGGAGTTCCGTCCTCAGTCCCCGATCAAAATCTTGCAGGCTACATAGGAGACCTCTTCCAAACCCTCCTCCCACAACTAGATAAATCCCAACTGCTGCTGGATCGGACTCACAGACTGCGTCCGCGTCGGGGAGTAGACTCCGACCAGTCCCTGGATGTCATCACGAGAGTTCACTATTTCTCCACAAAAGAAGCTATCTCCGCTATCAGTCGGTCCGGAGATGAACTCTCTTTTCAAGGTCACCCTCTTCAGATTTATCAGGATCTCTCCCTCTCAACCCTTCAGAAAAGAAGGGTTCTTCGACCCTTAACCCTCTTCCTCCAGGAGCGTAAAGTCAAATACAGATGGCTCTTCCCCACAGCATTGCAGTTTTCTTATAATGGCTCCCTCCGGAGAATATCCCACTTAGAAGATGCCGCTAAAATCATGCAGACATCCTCCTCCCCAGAAGGAACTACCTCCCCAGACTTGGAAGCCTCGGGGAGTCCTACGTCAGCCCTCCCTCCCCAACCCGGGCGCCCTCCATGGTCCAAGACCTCCCGAAGCAGGAGAAGATAGCCCGAGTCCGGGCGGCCCTGGGTGCCCTCCGCTCCTCCGGCGTCCCGGACGCCCAACGCCCTCCCAGCTAAATTCAGAAACAATAACTCCGGCCCAACAATCTTACGCCCGCCCAGCGCGGCGGGCTTCCTTCACGGCCTATGCCCCCCTCCAAGGTCCGCTCCATCTTAGAGTCCTTGGATGCAAACGTTACTTTACCAGATACGATCGGCCCTGTTGGCCTGGGGTGGGGTTACACCCACAATGTTTCCCACCCCGTTAGTTGAAAAGTTGGCCTCCCGTTGGGGGCCCCGGTTAAAACTGCAAGTGCGGTACAGATCACCTCTACACCCTCTACACGATGGCAGCTAATGTACAACCTGGAGTCCCCCCCCCATCCCCCAGGCGGGGAACCTCTGGCTCCCCGATCCCGGAACACCAGACGCTGAGATGCCTCTCCTGGAATGTTAACGGACTCAACTCTCCCCCTAAGCGCAAATCGATTCTCCAGAAGCTACAAGATGAGGAGGCCGGTGTGGTGTTCCTTCAAGAGACTCATCTCCTCCCGGCAGACTTTGGCCGGCTCCGATCTAGCTTGTATCCACGCCAGTTCTTCGCCTCGGGGAACTCAAAAAAGGGGGGCACAGCAATTATGTTTCGGAAAGACCTCCGCCCCCAGATCTTGGATTCCATGATGTGCCCGGAGGGCCGCTTCGTGGCCATCAAGTGCCTCCTGCTGGGGGACCTCTACACCTTGGTATCGACATATGCACCCAACTCGGGACAGGCAACTTTCTATGATTCCCTGGGCTCCTCCCTCTCAACCTTTGCGGAAGGCCAGACAATAATCGGAGGGGACTTTAACGGGGTTCCAGACCCCACTAAAGACAAATCCAACCCCCCTGCTCTTGGCGAGTTCGGTCAGGCCCTCAGTCTGCTGCGGCTCTTCAGAACCCTGGAGGTGGTGGATACATGGCGGGTGCTTCACCCTACCGAGAAAGACTACTCTTTCTTCTCGGGCGTTCACCGAACTTTTTCCAGAATTGACCTCATTTTAGCCTCCCCCCAAACTCTCGCCTTCGCTGATGAAGTGTCTATAGGCCAGCGAATTCTATCAGACCATGCTCCGATAATAATGGAACTAAACATTCAGAACACCCACGCTAAGGCGACACGCAGATGGGCGCTCTATGACCCAATCCTCAACGATATGTCAATTAGAGACAATATAGCCACCACCATCAAGAACTTCTTTGAGGAGAACTCAGCCGCGGACACTTCCCTAGCCAATAACTGGGACGCAATGAAAGCTGTAGTTAGGGGATCCCTGATAGCCCAAGGCGTAGCATACCATCGAAACCGGAAACAAGTCCGCCTATCCCTGGAGGAGGACTTGCGAGCAGCTGAGGAAGCCCAGAAAAAGAGTGGCTGGTCTCCTAGAACACAGAGAGCGCTCCGCTCGGCCAGGAAGAAACTGGAGGCCCACTATGCAGAACACACTGCGCAACTCTTGGCGAAGACCAAACAATTTTACTATGCCAAAAGCAACAAGGCCAACAAGTTGCTGGTGGCCAAGCTAGCTAAAACGAGACGGACCAACACAATTATAGGGCTCCGAGACCCACAGGGGGTGATACACCACTCCGAACAGACGAAACTACAACTAGCTTCGGACCACTTAACCCAGGTCATGACAGCACCCCCCCGAGATCGGTCAAGGCAGGAGGCATACCTGCGGAACGCAGCCCTGACACGTCTCCCAGAATCCACACGAGAGCAGTTGGAAGCCCCGATAACAGATGAAGAAGTTGACGAAGCTATCAAGGCCCTCAAACCGCGGGCCCCGGGCCCAGACGGATACTCCCCGAGGTTCTATAAGATATTTAAGCTCCAGCTTATCCCCCACATGGTGGCCCTCTTCAACTCTTTCCAGGTCTCGGGATCTGTGACCCCCACAATGCAAGAGTCGGTGACGGTCCTGCTGCCTAAGCCGGGGAAAGACCCGAGAGATCCGGCGTCATACAGACCCATCGCCCTACTGAATATCGACGCCAACCTGTACTCGAAGATTCTGGCTAACCGCCTGGCACTTATCCTACCGGAAATAATCCACCCCGACCAAACAGGCTTCATTCTTCACCGAGCAGCAGGGGACAACATCCGGCGGACTCTGAACCTAGTGAACATCGCCCACCGCAACTCCCAAGGCCTTGCCCTAATGGCCCTGGACGCAACCAAAGCCTTTGACAGAGTCGATTGGTCCTATCTGGAATGCACCCTGGAAGCATTTGGGTTCGGCCCCATAGCCCGGGCCATGATCCTGGCGAACTACAAGCAGCCCAAAACCATCCTCCGGATCAATGGCGCCCATTCAGCCCCGATACCTCTGTCTTGTGGGACAAGGCAGGGCTGCCCGCTGTCACCCCTACTCTTCGCCCTCACAATGGAGCCCTTCGCCCAGAAGATCAGGCGGAATGAATCTATTAAGGGACTTCAGGTGGGCTCGTCCCACCACAAAATCGCCCTCTACGCGGACGATGTACTATTGACACTCACGGAAGCCAGTACCTCAGCGAAGCACGCCCTGGCCGAAATAAAGGAATTGGGGGAGGTCACCGGCTTTACTGTCAACTTCGCCAAATCAGTGGCCCTAGGAATCGGCCTCCGCCCAGAGGAAAAAGAGGCGTTGACGGGTCTGTGCCCGATTGAATGGCGGGACCACTCGATCCCTTACCTAGGAGTTCTCATCCCAGCGAACCCAAAGGAGACCTATCAGGCCAACTTCCCCAAACTGATCAAGGAGCTGGAGGGGGACCTGAAGCGATGGACCACGCAAGAGATCTCACTAATGGCCCGGATCACAGCCGTCAAAATGAACCTGCTCCCTAGGTTCCTCTATGCCTGCTCATCCCTATCGGTGCCCTTCCCGGCCCGGACCCTCCAAGAATTACAGAGGAAGATATCGAAATTCATATGGAAAGGCAAAAGGGCCAGGATCCCCCACAAGACCCTGACTGGTAACGCCAGGCTGGGAGGCCTGGGGGTTCCGGACCTGCAGGCCTATAGGACAGCGGCGCAACTATCACACCTACACGCCTGGCAGTCGAGCACGGCCCGCCCCAGATGGGTGGAACTGGAGCAAGCCCAGCTTCCGCTCCCCCTCCGGTTCCTCCCTCACATCCAACCCTCTCTCAGGGCGCGCTGGAAGGACATCCTACTGACAACAAAGCAGACCCTGAGCTCCTGGGACTGGGCTCTAAGGCAGAAGGGAATCCCGAGGGGCCGGGGCCCCCTTTCGCCGATCTTTCACAATCCCGACTTCTCCCCGGGATCTCTCCCCCGCAACTTTCAGAATTGGATAGACGGGGGCCTTGAAACCCTGGGGCAGATGTACTCCGAAAACAGACCCCGGACCTTCGAACAGTGCAAGGAAACTTTTCGGCTTCAAGAGAGGGACAGATTCACATACTGCCAGCTCCGCCACTGGTGTTCACACCCCCAGACCCTCCAGGCGGCAACTCGCCCCCCGACCCCACTGGAGCTAACCCTCGTGGACCTGCCGGCTAGAGGAAGAACTTCAGCCATATATAGACGCTTCTCGAGGGACTTTCTGGCGGCAAAAACTCGATCCATGGCTCAGTGGGAGGCAGACCTAGGCCATCCGATTGATGACCAAACTTGGGTAGACATATGGTCCCGCACCCACTCCTCCTCCACCTGCGTCACCAACAAAGAATGCGCATATAAACTCACCCTGCGCTGGTATTACCCCCCTCTCAGACTCCACCACATGAATCCACAAGTGGACCCCGCCTGCTGGAGAGGCTGCAATCAACCAGGCTCTTACTTTCACATGTGGTGGACGTGCCCCAAGATCCGGCAATTCTGGACCAGGTGTCTCTCGACCATTGAACAAATCACCAGCTCCGCCCTCCCGATGGACCCTGGAACAATTCTACTGGGGATCCCGATTCCCGGAATCTACCCCCGCTCCGGCAATAGGGCTAAGCTCCTCACACAATGCCTCTTGGCGGGCAAGACAGTTCTGGCCCGTTTCTGGAAGTCACAAGACGGCCCCTGCCTTGCCCACTGGTGGGGAAAATTATGGGACATTTTAATAGCGGAAAAGGTCACCGCAGCGAGAGCAGGGACTCTGTACCGCTTCCAGAACGTATGGGCCCCAGTGCTGGACTATGATCAGCGATTTCCCGCAATGACGTTCAAACCAATCAACGCCCGTTGGGCCCTGAGGGACCAGGAGAGTACGCACCAGGCGGGGGTGATAGACTGAATCTCTGGCCCGGGAAAACCGGAATGATGAGGGGAAAAGGGACACAAAGCCTAAATCTTGTTTTTGCTATGTTATACTGCCATCCGATACTGTTTGTAACCTATACTGCCTTGCTATAAATAAACATATTTAAAAAAAAAAAAAACAGCCACCACAGCTATTAACAGACACTTCTATAGAGTCAGTGGCACTTCCAGCCGTAACAGCTGCCAGACAGCAGAAGTACATCATGGGCTGGATAGCAGGCCCTAACCTGAAGAGTTTGTTGCTATGTATGCCTTTCTTATGAACTTGGTTGTTTGTCCCTAACCTAGAAGCTATGGTCAATAAACCATACAAGGACAGGGCAGCCTTTTCAAGGACACATTCATGAGAAGAAGAAAAGCCAGTCGCCAACAAAGCAGAATTTTAGAAAAACAGGTACTTCCCAAAGACCAGACCAGGCTTCAGATGCAGCAATCAATGAGTCATTTGGCTTATACGCAAACCCATCAGCAATCCTGACTATACAGCGGATCTTAGAACAATCTGACACCTGTAATGGAGCAGCTGTTGACATTTGCTCATAAATGGAGGGCTCTGATTCGCCATCCATGGATCTCCAACATTCTGTCGAATGGCTACACCACTGAGTCGATTTCCATTCCAATACAGACATGCATGATTTCAAAGCAAACCTTGATGGATCATGCCCACAGAACACGCCTCCATGAAAAAGCTAGAGGACTTACTGGACAGGAAGCAGATTACTACAGTTATGGAACGAGGACAAGAAATCTATTCCTATATATTTCTAGTCCCAAAAGCTTCAGGGAGTTACAGACTTGCTCTCAACCTGAAGAAATGCAAAGCGTAGGTGCCAGACATCCCCTTCAGGATGGAGACCTTACAAATGCTTCTTCCGCTGCCACAACATCGGCTATTTATCATGTCGCTGAACCTACAGGGCACCTATCATGCCACTCACCAGAAGGATCTCTGATCTAACTAGTTAGGCAGACACAATGCACAGTGTCACTTTTGAGACTGAAATCAGCACCAAGAATCTTTACAAAGCTAGTAGCGCCAAAAGTGGCCCTGCTGCACAATCAAGGTGTTCTAATAAACCCCTCCTTGGAGGACTGACTGATATTGAACTCTACAAGAGAGGTGCTGGTGGGGCATACCAACATTGTATGTTAAGTTCTTAATCAACTGGGGTTTTTGAACAACCACAATAAGGGCCAACTGTCACCAATCCATAAAATCTACCTCATTGGAGAAACTATTGCAGGAGATGGTATTTCTGCGAGCAAACAGATAGAAAAACTGAGGACCAGGCCAGGGCATGCATTGACAGACAATCTCGCCACAGTAAAAAACTGGCCCAATGTTCAGGGGGGATGGCGGCTACCCACATTCCAGTACCATGGGCCCAACACCACCTTAAACATGTTGTGAACCATGTGCTGGTCCAGTGATTTTCTCCTCTCACAGTTGGCTGTATGAATCATTGATCCCTGTCAACTGTAAAGATAAGGAAAATGCTAGTGGTGGCTCATCCTAGAAAATCTATGGAAAAGAGTCTTATTTAATCCTCCGCTTCACAGGATGGTGACAATGGATGCAAGTGAACTGGTCTGGGGGCGACATTGGGATATGATCTATCTGAGAAGAGAATAGATCATCCAACTTGAGGGAATAGGAGCCATGATCAAGCCTTTGAAGGTGTCTGCTCCATTGCAGAGAGGAGTAGTGGCGTTGATCCATAAGAATAATACTGTAGCCAAAACATACTTCAACGGGGCAAGAAGATGAAAGGTTTGACAAAGTTAACAGAAAAACCTTTAGTTGGGCATAAGTGAAATAGATTTCTCTGACAGTGGTGCACATTCAAGGGACACGGAATGTGGCTGTTGCGAAACTGAGCAGGCTTTTTCTTCTTCCCTCAAGCGTAGTCTGTCCCAGAAAGCATTCTTCCTCATTTGCCAAAGGGTAAGGGTCCCACAGTGAGATATGTTTGGCACGAGAAATAATTCAGTGCACCCTCTCTTCCCTCAGTTTTCCTCCTAGTTCCAAGATTAATTTACACAGTGGTGGGATACCCTAAATATGTGGTAGCCTCAGATTCAGCTTTATGCATTCCCTCCATTATCTCTCATCACAAAGGTAAACAGTAAATTACAGGCAGAAATGGCAGAAGTTATCTTGGTCATACTGATTGGCTCAGAAAGATGTGGATTCCTCTCCTTATGGCACTGACTGTGTCCTGGGCAATGATTCTTCCCATTGCTCCTTCATCCCTAGCTTACCTACCCATTGGAAATCTGATACTGTACCAACTTTTGGGGTAGAGCTTAGCAACAAGACTTTGAAGAACCAATGTTATCTGAAAAGGCAGAGGAACGAATAGAGCCTATTCCCATCACTGGGCTTCTATGCAATTATTCTTTTGATTTACATAATGTGTATTGCCATCAATACTACAACATTTAAATGTTAAACTGCTTAATTCCCCCTTTAAACGAAGAAATGTGTTGGGTGAAAGTAAACCTGAAAACATATATCTATAGCAAATACTAGATACCCACCCAGGCCCAGAACAACTCCCAAGTTCCCTATACCAAGCCTGCACACCTAAGTTTCCTTAACCCAGAGAGAAGTTGAAAGGCAGAGCAACGGTATGGCTGTTAGGTGGAGAACCATCCAAGGGGAGGAACAAGAACATCTCAAGTTCCACACCAGGGCTGCAAGCCATCCCCAGGGCCAGAGCCCATAGCCAATCCCCAGCACTGCTACCAAACCAGAGTTCCCTTGCACCAATAAAAGGCTAGAAGGCATGGACCAAAGCCCCATAAAAACAAACAGCTTTGTCAGTTGGCTGTGGAGTTAGGAGGCCGGAAGAGAGGCCCAGAAGGCTAGGTAAAGGAGGGAATGAGAGGCTACAGGGAAG